>NW_021703779.1:49299629-49628007 GCF_005190385.1 Monodon monoceros | reverse complement strand
GGGAGGGAGATGCAAGAGATATGGGAACGTATGTATATGTATAACTGATTCACTTTGTTATAAAACAGAAACCAACACACCATTGTAAAGCAATTATACTCCAAGAAAGATGTAATATATATAAATAAATAAATAAGTGTGTGTGTATATATATATATATATATATATATATATATATATATATGTAAAGAAATTATGCCTCCTATAAACAAGAAACCAAAGTGGTTATCTAGGGGTCTGGTTTTCAATGTTTTATATAAAAGAAATGAATCCGCAAAACAATGATTAGAGCTAATAAATGAGTTTAGCAAGATTGCAGGATATAAGTTCAATATACAAATATCTGTTGTATTTCTGTACACTAGCAATGAACAATCCAAAATTAAATTTAAGAAAATAATTTTAGGATAAAAGCTTCCCAAATTGGAATGGAAGAAGTAAAATTTTCACTATTTGAAGATAGACGTGGTACTATATAAAGACAAACCTAAAGACCACCAAAAGTCTTTTAAAACTAATAAATGAATTCAGTAAAATAACAGGACACAAAATCAATATACAGAAATTTGTGGCATTTCTACATACTAATAATGAACTATCAGAAAGATAAATGAAGAAAATAATCCAATTTATAGTTGTATCAAAAATGTAAAATACTTAGGAATAAATTTAACCAAAATGGTGAAAGACCTGTACACTGAAAACTGTAAGACACTGATGAAAGAAATTGAAGACATAAATAATTGGAGAGATATCCCATTTTTATTGATTGGAAGAAGTAGTATTGTTAAAATGTCTATACTATCCAAAACAATCTACAGATTTGATGCAATCCTTGTCCCAATTCCAATGGCATATTTCCCAGAACTAAAACAAATAATTCTAAAATTTGTGTGGAACCACAAAAAATGCAGAATAACCTAAAACAATCTTGAGGAAGAACAAAGCTGGAGGCATCACAATCCCTGATTTCAAACTATACTACAAAGCTGTAGTAATCAAAAGAGTATGTTGCTGGCACAAAGACAGACACACAGATCAATGGAACAAAATTGAGAGCCCATAAATAAACTCACACTTATATGGACAATTAATTTATGACAAAGGAGCAAAGATGTGAATAAAGATATCTTGGGTTTTGGAGATTTGGAAGTGATGACTCCAGTTTACAAAGTTATGTTGTGCTAAATAGGGAGAGATAGCCAGTGAAAACTACCTTTTTTAATAGGTTGGTAGTGGCCATAGGAGAGAGGTGGTGTGGCAGATGAAGAAAACGTTTATTTTTTATTCTTTTTTTATTTTTAATTTTTTTGCAGAACGCGGGCCTCTCACTGTTGTGGCCTCTCCCATTGCGGAGCACAGGCTCCGGAAGTGCAGGCTCAGCAGCCATGGCTCACGGGCCCAGCCGCTCCGCAGCATGTGGGATCTTCCTGGACCGGGGCCCGAACCCGTGTCCCCTGCATCGTCAGGAAGACTCTCAACCACTGTGCCACCAGGGAAGCCGGAAAACGTTTTTTAAAATAACATATATATGTATGTTATTTACATATATATGTATATTAGGCTTACATTATACATATATTATACATACATACATACACACACGTACATACATACGTTTTAGGCTTATGTAGAGGATAATGGGTGAAGCAGGGAGTTGGAGTAGTTGAGGTAAAGAGCTGAGGTAGAAGGTTTACTGTGGAGAGAAGAAAGACACATCTTACTCTGAGCCAAGAGAGAATGGGCAGGGAAATGTCAAAGTAGAGAGGATGGTTGATAGAATTCACATCTGAGGGCAGGGGTCTGGGTCTTCTCAAAGAAGGAGAAGGTGACCTCATCTTCTGGGAGCAGGGCTGGGGACATGAGATAAGGCAGAAAGTATTCTGAATAGCTGTTATAAGGAATGGAACATAGATGAGCAAATTGATTGGCATACAGCATGGGGACAGGCAGTTGATGTCACAGAGCATGAAACTAAAGTGGCACCAATGCACCTCTGTGCTTTTTCCAGAATTAAGGAACATCACAGAGGGTGAGGGGATGGATGAGGAGCTGAGAGCTATGTAGGACAGAGATGAAACAAGTGACCAGACTCATGGGACCAGATTGAGGTGCAAAAGAGGCAGGTAGAGGAAGCCAAGAGATAGTAGCTTGGCTTAGAGAACAGGGAAGGGTGTAACTTCTCTGAGCCTCAATTTCCTTATCTGTCAGAGAGCTCAATTGTGAGCACTGCCTAACAACTCTGTGACCTGTGAACATGGACTAGATAAGGAAAGACAGGCTGATTGGTTGTGAGCAAGATCCTCCCCAGATGGACTAGAAACAAACTCAGAAAGGTGAGAATGTTCAACTTGTCCCTTTATGAAGTACACATTCTTGGACTTTCTGGCCATGTCTTGCTCTCTCTGCTTGACCAGATTATCGACTCTCAGAGAACTGGGCCAGTGTCCATATAATTCTGTCAGAATGAGACTGCCCTTATTCCCACCTAAACTAACAGACCAAATCCTACAGCACACATCCTCATTACAATTCAATTTTGGGAAACAAATCCTTGCAGGCAAAACAGGAGTCTCAAACCAACATCGGTCTCCTAACCCAAGTGGAAGGAGACAGTTTGTTCACTTTTGTTATACAGAGTTGGCCTCAGAGGATAATAATTTTCAGGTGGCTCTGAGGATAATCTCCTAAAGGCAGTTAGTACTCAACATGTTTTGGGAAATAGAAACCTTATTGAAATAAGTATCTTTCCTTCCAAAGAGATTTCTTGAAAGGTAACAAGACTCATTTGGACATATCACTGCTGAGCTGATCACTTAAATCCCAGCCTACAATCTTTATGTAAACAGTTTGTAGTATTCCCAAATAATTCTTTAATAAATAATCTGACCTTAATTAAGCATAGTCAATCTTCATCGAGACTTCAACCAGAACTTGCATTTGGCTTTAGGAAAAAAGAGGGGGGGGATTTAAAGAAACTATGCAGAGATCTGGGCTTTATTTCATAAAGCAAAACCAAACATAATCAACCAACAAAATAACAACAAAAAACACACCAAACAAAGCACAACAAAAACAAACAAACAAAAAGTATCCCAAAGGGTGCCCAGGAGCTGGTATAGATTCCACCATGAGAGGCAATCAGACATAGTGGAAAGAGCATGAAATCTGAGTACAAATACCGCCTTGAACTTCCAAGCTCTGAGCCCCTGGACAAGTAGGTTTCTCTTCCTGACTTTTAGTTTCCTCTTCTGTAAAATAAGGGTATCTCATGAGATATTTGTGGGATTCAATGAGAAAACATGTGCCGACTTCTTGTGCATTGTATCTGGCAAATAAATGTACCTAGTAAATGTCACTTTTCCCTTTACCATTTTCATCTACTTAACCTACAACATGACAGGCATTGTCTCCACCCCTATTGTCCCCAGTCCAGAATTTTTTCTTTGTGATTGAACAACCCAGGACTCCCTTCCCACCCTGCCCCAACCTCTCTTCTCTGGAATAAAGGCGTATACTGACGTATCTCTGGAACAAGGTAGTCCATTGAAATGCTCACCAGGAAAGAGAATTGCTCACCTTTGACCACAAACTTCACAGTGTCACTGTGCTGCTCAGAGCCTAACCGGCCCTTGGCAGTACAGAAATAGGAGCCTGAGTCTGTCACCACTGCAGGCTTGAAGAGTAAGGTACTCAAGACTCCTACTTTGATGGGTTCTTGGTTGTTAATCTGTTCCTTGTACCAAACATAACTGATGGGAGGAGAACCCCGAGCCTGGCATTGAAGGCTAATCCTCATTCCCTGGGGTACCATGAAGCCATAGCCACTGCCAGTCGTCACTGTGGGTTTGGAAACAGAAACTACAAAGGGAAGACAAGAGAGGAGGCTCTGAGAAGTTACAAGGGTATGGGAACACAAGGCTGAGTCATCCCTGCTGAGTCTAGGGGTATGAATATATCTGCAAAGGGAACTAAAAGGGACTCCTGACATGGGGAGGAAAAAGGGAATAGGACAACTTAAATAAAAATAACTTTTGGAAGATTAGGTACCATTTTGTATTATCTGGGGATTTGGGTTATCTGGAGTTAAAACAATCAACTGACTAAAAACAACAACAACAACAACAAACAGGCTTTGTTGTTGTTGTTTTGCTCAAGTAGAGTTTTTGGATTATATGCAGTTTGGGATTACCAGGGGTCAGAACTCTGTAAAATTGTCAAGCCAGTTAAGTTTATCTTGACTAATCCATGCATCCCTTTTCCCAGAGTTTCTCTGCCAGCATCTATCCACTCTCCAATATCGTGATCAGATATACTCATTTTTATGGATTTTAAGGCTCAGAGTCCAAGGAAGCAATCAGGCTATCGATGCAGGAATTTCTGGAACACTTGAAGGGGTAGAGATTTGAAGGCCAGAAAGCCTTCCCAACATTTATTAAATTCTGCCACGAGAGTGATATCACTGAGGATGCTCTGCCTGTCCACTTCCTCTGATTAGCACATATAACTGAAGAGACACTATGTAAATGTAAACAGAGGTCTCTGGGTTTCTCAGTGTTTTCTAGGATTACAGTCCTCTATCAGGTTTTTGCTTACCAGTACTTTCCTAACACCCACAGTGACTCACGTTTCTGGACACGGAGTTCAATGATCTTATCTCTCACGACTTGGTTGCCATTAGGGGTCTGCCAAGTGACTTCACATGTGTAGTGGCTCCGGTCATCCATCTCCAGGGTATTCAGTTGGAGGGACACATCTCCTGGAACCTTGTGGTTTACATGCAGGCGGCCCCGGTACTTTGCTTGCTGGATATGGTCTCCAGAAGAGTCACGTAAAAAGATGGTGACTGGGTCTGAGCCACGTTGTACCAGCCACTTTACCAAGACTTGTGTATAGCCTTGCAGAGGACCATAGGTGCAGGGAATATTTACATCCCCTTTCCAAGGCCCTGTCACACTCTCAGGCACTTTCAGGATGGGTTGGCCTGAAGAGGGGGAACAGAAGAAGGAAGCAGACACAGATGGCACACCCACCTGGGGGCTAAGATGGCAATGGCAGAGAGGCTTTTGAGAAACGCAGCCTTAACTCATAGTTTCAGATTTCCCATGCCCTTTTGTTCTCTGCCAGCCCTCCCATCAATCAGAACCAGTCCTTAGAAGGAAAGCCCTTAAGGTTGTTTAGCTCTTGTGAGTTTCAAGTCCTTTCCCTGTCACTGCCTTGCTGTGAGGTGACCCTGGGTAAGTCACCTTTCACCATGGAGGACCCATTTTCTTTGTATATAATGTAGAGAATCTGAATGGAATGATCTCTAACGATTCTACAAACTCTAACGTTCTGTAAATCCATGAAAGATACGTCTTTCAACATTTTGCAAAAGAAGTGTGGAAGCAAATGCTGAGCAGTTGGGTCTGGGCTATTTTACTGTATGTAATTATGTACCTGGAGAAATGTGGTGGCTTCAAGGCTCAGAAAGAAAGGGCTATCTGCCCCACTAATTCCCCATTGCTCCTTCAGAAAGGCTCAGATTGGGTCCTTAGACTAAAGCTCTTTTCTGGAAGGGAGGAAAGAGGCAGACAAAGGACAATTTTGAGGGTGGAAACTTGTGTGAGATGCATTCCTGTTTAACAAAATCTTTAGTTATTGTTAAGTGTTAAACCTGTAATTTGTAAGCTTGACTTTTTTCTTCTGATTTCTATCCTTTCTTTGTTTATTTCCCTATTGGTTTCTCTGAGTTCTCAGCAGAGGTACATTGGAAAATTTCATCCTGAGGAGGAATGGAGATGAAAAGGTCTGGAGGGGAAAAAGTTCTGAGTATAATCCTAGACCTGGCTGTGGTAGGAATGATGGTAGGACCAAAGGGTGATTAATTCTTGGCTTGCTGGGAAAGGAAACTAAAGGGGGAAATTTGTGGGTGTTGAGAGAGCCACCACCTTCCATCAGCAATTTCCATCCATAAGCTAATATCTTGAGGATTTTGTGTTTTATTTAACTGGGGTCAGGAGTGAGAGATTGTATTTAGATATGTCTTTATATCTCTCTCAGGAGAGGTTGTTTCAAAGTGCAAGCTATTGCTGAATAAAAACTTTTTATATAGCCTAGTATTCCCAGGCTTCAGTCAAGCAGATGGAAGTTGGGGTGGGGGCTAGCTCCCATAATGTATTGCCAAGTACCAGGGCTTCTATCAATGGGGTTACTAAAGTTTAGCCTTTGGCCTGTGACTTCACCTGGGACTCTAGTACATAACCAGCATATTTTGGCCAAGATAAAAGCCTTGAATAAACAATAATAAACATGGGTCCATGTTGCTAGGTCCACCACATTCTCTCTGGAGAGTTTCAAACTGGGCAGAGAGAAAAACTCAGATCCACAAATGGGAGCACAATACAGGCAGATTTTGGTTTTCCCTAAAAATGGATTTTGTAATTAATCAGAGCTGTCCATGATGGACTAAGCTGTCTAGGGCAAGTTCTGAGCTTTGTTTAGGTCTTGAACAGCATTATTCTTTAAGGTCTCTTCCAATCTTAGATGGTTCAGTGCTAATAGACTTAATGAAAGCATAAATTAAATAATTACATGTTCCAGCTGGTGGTGAGCTTTCACCAGGTAGTGGGTTCCACTGTGCTATTGACAGTTCCTGCCTCCATATGCATGCAGATACAGCTTATCATCATCATGAGCACACATGCCCATATATATTTTTGCTCACCTGTAAGCACAAGCATACCAGCCTTAAGCCCCTTGAAAACTATTTGACCCTTTCAGCTTAATCTTACTCCAGCCCTCCCAAATATCCTTCTCCAACTCTGAAAAGTATTCTCATGCTTCCTTTCCTTCTAGGGCAACAAAACAGCATTTTGCTGTGAGGACAGCTGGAGCAGCCAAAAATGCCTGTCTGTGAATATATATGTTTTCCCTTTGACATAGCGGGGCTGCAAGACCTGTCTTGCATTACTCTCTCTGGAAACTTGCTGGAGATTCTCACATAGCTCACTCTGGTCTGTCAAAAATATGGGCAGTCAGTCCCAATTTCCCAGTCTCACTTCTAGAAGTGGGTCAGGCTTCACTTCTCCATCCCAGAATAGGAGAGTGGGGCATAGTTAGTAACAAGACATCCAAGAATGGCATATTTTCCCCCTTTTACTCTTTTTCTTCCCTTCTCCTTTATTCCTTTCACCCATTATTCCATCTTGCTCCTGTTACTCCTCCTTTTTCTTCTTGCTCTTCTCTCCTCTTATTCTTCCTGTTTCATCAGTAGCATGAAGAGACAGTGTATGGTAGGCACAGGGTATCACAAGAAAGAGGACAATGTACCATTCCTCATGTACCCTGACCTCCAAAATGAAGGTAACTTCAGTAGCATAGGTTTTTACCTTCCAACTCTTCCTCTGGTGCACAAAGAGCCTAGAGAAACACTGAGTAGGAGCACTGCACCTAGTGAGATCAGGAGGACAGTGAAGGACTGCATGATGTAGTAAGAAGAGTAACACCAATCTAAGTTTAAGGTCTGCCTTACCATATATCTCTCTGTGTGACCTTGGGTAAATTGCTAAGCCTGAATGAGTTTTAGGTCATTATCAGCAAAATAGAGGTAATAGTAAACCTTCCATGGAGTGTTATTATGATGATAAAATGAGCTCATAAGTGTGAAAGCACCTAGCATAGTGGCTGACATTCAGTAGGTGTGGGATAAATGCTAGTCCTGTCCCATGCCTCAAAAGAAACTTCACATATTTGTATTGATTCTTCTTATCCTAGAAATCTTCAATACGTCTTACCCAGGGTGGACAGATTCATTAGATTGGATCATTGTCTGCTTTAATAATGACCTGAAGGAGAAGTTAATACATGAGAAAGTAAGGAGTTTGCCTTTCCATTTTGCTGGGACCTACCAAATTATGGGTAGGTAATAGGTCATCCCTGGGTTATAAGGAAACCAGAGAGGACACTTTAGCAACAGGACTGGCTTGGCAGCCAATGTGAAATGTTGGCCAAATTCAACAATACTCCTGACTTTCCTGGAAGATTGGGTAGAGGAAAATCTATTTCAGGAAAGTCCCAACTATTAGGGGGATGCTCTGCCCATTATGGATCTATGCAGACCACCAAATGGTGAGGTACTTGGTACAACAGGGTTTGAAGTATCAGGCAGGAGAGAATTTGGAGACTTCCAGTATGGCATAGCTCAAAGGGCTTTTAGAAACCACTTAGTCACACTCCCTCATGGTACATGTGGACAAGCTGAGGCCCAGAGAGAGAAAGATGCTTACTCAAAGTCACACAGAGAGCAGGAGCAGAGCTTGGCCTGGAGGCCTAGAATGAAGTCTTTCAGCTCCAACACTGCCTTTTTACTTTTTTAACTGATTAATCCACCAGCCACAACAGAAACCAGCAACCCCTTATCTGGGCCTATTTGACATGGTTTAATGGGTGTTATCCTAGGGCTAGATAATATCCTCCTGACTGCCTGAAAAATAATTCCCCCATCTGCCAGCTGCTTCCTGAGAAACCTTTCCCAGAACTTCAGAGCTTAGCTCTCCTCCCTCATGGAAGGATTGAATTTCCTGCAAATATTGCATCCCCTCAGAAGAAAGAAAAGGGCTGAGCATGTACTCAAAGGGCTTTGTTGAAAAAAGTTTTGGCTTGAGAAAGAACGCATATTACTGAGGCCCACTCTGGTCCTGGGACCTGGACTTTGAAAATCAAAGTTCTGTGGTCTGTGTGATGATACTAAATCAAGAAAAGGCCTAGTTTGGGGTATGTGGCCCCTTTTATGAGATCCATTATGGGTCCCATCTTGAATTTTCCTTCTCCCATCATCAAACAAAGATGGTGAGATCTTCCAATGACCCTGCACCTCTGTGTTTGGCCTCTCTCCCCCTCTTGGGATGCTTCCTCAAAAAAGGATTAGCTAAGATAATAGGTATTTATAAAATGTTTATAGTTTTTATAAAATGCAAATATTAGGACTTATTTTTATTGTGATTATTTCAACATATGTCTTAGATCTAGAGGCTTTTTAGAAGTTAAGCCACAGTCCTACAGATTTGTCCAGCTGACAGGATCTTCTAAGGCCAGCCAAGCTGATCTAACTATATAGATGGGTTGGGGATACTGAGATGAAGGGCGACAGAAAGTGTTATTGGCTGTTGAGTTTGTCCACAGTCTCAGGTCTGTGGTGTAAGACCCTCCATGCAAATGGAAGACCTGCTTCCAGGTCTAAAGGACCCTCACAGGCTGTGGAGGGAACATGCACTCACACACATACACATGTGATTTAAATTTAACATTTACAAAATGTTCCTCTGAGCTCCAGTCCTGCCTCTTTAATTCCCAGCTGAAATCAACAGATTTGGAGAAGGTAGAGTGGTGCACTCTAAAACATGTTAGATAGTGAAAATATTGTAGTTGTAGAAAGAATGGTAATTTTTAGGAACATTAACTCTGCTGCTAATGCTCTGTGCCCTGGAGCAAATTATTTTCCTTCTTGGGTGACTTAACTCAGTATTCCTTTTCTAACTTTGAGGTTCTAGAATTTAATGGGTCACAGAGCCCCAGGACAAGGTGGTTTAATCTGAGTCAGTTATGGAAAGCTGGATTCTTTCTAACCACACAAAGGGCACCAAGTTAACACTCATCTAGTCTCTCCCTCTAAGGATATGGAATAAACAGGGGTGCATCAAAGAATCTTTTACCCTATCCTGGATTTCACTTAGCTATTATCAGGCTCAGTTTCCTAAAAAGGCTATTTCAATTTTCAGGGGTATAAATGAGGATGGAGTAAGACCCCACAAAATAATGCTACTATGGAATAGTCAATCCTCTTTTGGGGTATGTGTCCAGCATTAAGCCCCCACAAATAGCCCAGACAAACTGGGCTATGTCCACAGGGAAGTGAGATAACCCAGGAAGTGGTAAGAAACCAAGTTCTGTGAAGAACAGTTGAAGGAGCTAAGGCTGTTTAGCTTGGAGAAGAGATGAATCAAAGGGACATGGTTTCTGTCCTCAGGACTCTAAAGAGCTGTCACAGCATAGAGGGAGAAGATATATTATCTGTGTCTCCAAGAAACAGGGCTGGGGTGTTTGGATGGAAGCCACAGGGAATTTGATTTAGTTCAACACAAGGAAGAACTTTCTAACAGTTGAAGCTGCCTTTTTAGATGGTCTGGACAAGTAGTGAATTCTCAGTCACTGCAAGAATGTGAACAAATATCCTGAACACCTGTTCATAACAGTGAAATGTGGATCTAAGTTACTTCTAAGGTCCCATCTAGCTCCTGACAACATTACTTCTTTTGGGGGTTGTATACCTTAACAAGGATCAAAACCTGGTAGCATAGGGGTAAAGGTATAGTGGTAGAATTTCAGATGAAGGGCAACAGATTGAGGAGGGATTTGGGTGGCATTGGGCACATTTTTAATGCCCCTGAGATATGACAGGTACTAGAAAATCATGTGAATGTTTTCCGAGAGAGGATCCTTTCCAATTTCTACCCAAAATTATCTCCTAGCTTCTTCAATAGACTTCAACCTCCTCCCTTCCTTCTGCCAAAAGCTGAGAAAGCCGGGAGCATTGGCTGAGAACACTCACCTAGTCAGCAGGAGTAGGCTTTCCTCAGTAGGCGTTCAATCCCGCCTCTCCCCAACCCCCAGCTTTTTGCCTGTGCCAGCAGTAGCAGCCAGGCCCCCTTTTGCTACCTTACCATAGGTGAGCACCAGTAGGTGGCGCAGGAGCAGTAGGCCCAGTAAGAGCTCCATCACAGCCAGAACCACTTCTGTCCTTTCTTCCAGCCTCCTGCTGTCAAAAAGACTTGAACTCCTGATGGCTGCCAGTGTCTGTGCCTGCTCACTTCCTTTTCTTCCCTATATCTCTCGCTCGGACTCCCAGTCCCATCTCAAATTCCCCTTCCTTCCCTATTTCAGCACAAGTCACATGAGCACACCCTTCCCTCCCCTGCCTGGGGTTGGAGGTTTAAGTGTGAGTGAAGCAATTCCTCCCCCTGCTAGACTATTGACTTGACTTTCCCTGGAGCCAATAGGGGCTTCTGGTCTTTGATCTCTCAAGCTGTGTTTACTTGTGTTTCCTCAACAAGATGAGGTTGAGGAATGAGTTTTGGGATGAGTCTGCTCCCTTCAGTATGGGAGTGTTTTCCTTTCTGGTGGGCCCAAGTAGAAAAGATCAACTTTGCTGGCCTATGCAATATTCAGCAGTCATACAGTTAACCCTGTCTGTTCAGCGTATGCAAATAAAGAGTGTTGGAGGTGGGTGCCTATGGGCCTCAGAATACAGAGATTAAGTTTATGAAAGACATTTTTATACACCAATGCTTAAATAATTTGTAAGCCCATGAGTAAGACGGTTATGAGGGAATATACCCCCATATCTCGTATAGGGAAAGCTCTTTGAATTACTTTCTCCAATAGCTCTGCCTCTTTAGTGGTAAGGGTACACATTAGTTCCCATTACTGCTCACAAGGAATCTATTATTTATTTATTTTGTGGGAAGGTTAAGTCTAGCATCCAATGTACTTGCCAATTGACCTGAGTGGTACGCTCTATTAGGTTGATATTTTCAGTGGCTTTCAATTGGTACATACCCCTGATCTGTGAGAGAGTGATATTAAGCCTTATGGGAAGCTTAATTACTTCTTTTCATAGGCCCAAGAGTGACTGTAAGTCCACCAGAAGTCTACCTCCAAGTTTGGCACTGACAACAATCCACTAATATTTGAAAATATAAACACTTCCAAAAGAAAAATACATCCAACAAATTCATACTGAAGTGTGGGTAACATCTGAATTTAGCTTTCTTTTTGATTAGAGGGATAGAGAGACCTTGGTTGGGGAGGCATGAGCTTTAAAGAGAGGGGGAGTGGGACTCCAAAGAGAGACATTATCTCCTCCACATGCTTGTCAAAGCATGTTTACATACAGATGATTTGTAGCTGTTCAAGGGCTAAGAGGAGACTTCAGATTTTCAGGCCCTGCCATTATCACAAGGAATTCTGTCAAGCCCCTCTGCCTCCCAGTTTCAATCTCACTTGTCTGGTTGTCCCTTGATTTTTGGTTAATTCATTCAGTCTACCTCACTGGAACTTCTAGTCATTCATTCCCATAGGGTCCTCACTCAGGGAACTCTGAACTTTGGAGAACTCTCCTATTGTATTTTCCAACTAACACCCTACCACACTACCACCATTCACATACAAACACACACTCACACACACACACACACCTCTTTACCTATACAGTCTTTCCTGACGAAGAGCTGGAAGCCCATGCCCCCTTGGACTGGTGTCAATTTCTCTCTGGCCTGGTGATTTTATTTTTGAACTGCCTCTTGCCTCTTGTTAGGATCTCCTGGATCTGAAGATAAAGAAATATCCTCGAGAGCATGCACAGCATTTCTCTGGGGAAGACTTCCAGTCCTGCAGTGGGCTCAGTAACTGTTGAGCAAGAAGAACATTGAAGGTGAAATTAGGAAGCCCAGAGACAGGCCGGGCTCTGCATCTATTTCATTCTGAGACTTTAGACAAGTTAAATCTCTCTGCACCTCAGCTTCCCCAATTGTAACATGAGCACTGTTAGCCTTGATATTTGTATCTTTCCTGATCTTTAAAAATCAAACTATAATATACATACAATAACAAGTATAACAATGACAGCTACTATTTCTTAATCATTTGCTCTTCCAGACACTGTACTAAGCACTTAGTGCAGATTATTTCATTTGGCATTTACAGTCACTCAGGTAGGTATTGATATTATTGTATTATTGTACTTACTCTTGTGTCTCTTTTATCACTCTATTCCCTCTTATGCTGTTATTCTTTTTCTTTGTAGAAATCACTTGGCATGTTGCATTTTTACTGGTTTATTTGTTTGTTTTCTGTCTTCCACTCTAGAATGTAAACACTATGAAGTCATGTTCACTGCTATATACCCAGTGCCTAGAACAGCGACTAACATATAATAGATACTCAGTAAATATTTTTTGATGAAGGAATTGAATAAATCACCATTTTACAAATGAGACTGAGGCCCAGAATAGTGAAATCACTTACCTGTATAGAGCTACCTAGACAAGATCCAAATTGTTAAGCACAGTGTGAATGTACACCTTGGGTTTGACTGAGCTGGAAGGAAGCAGTGGTGCAAAAAGGAAATCCACACAAATCCTGCTCAAGAACATGCATACACACAAACCCATAAACCCACAAATATCATATATAAACATAGATGCATAGATACATATGGACACATAGTTATACATATGTGTATATAATGACCATAGGCATAAAATATTAGCACATTGACACACAATACATGAAATGTACATGCAAAGATACACAGACACACAAAACAGTCATACAGACATGCAAATATACACAGACATGCACATGGACACAAAAACAAGGATTGAAACACAGATCCATTTATCCAATCAGAACACAAGCAGACAGTACATGCATATAAGCATGTAAACACACAGATACACACATACAAACGTTAACCCAAAGAAACATTTAAAAAGAGGGAAATGTATTTAAAAGTAAACTAACAATAACAGGCCTCACATACTAAGGGATAAGGGAATGACAGAAACTTATTTGTACAATGGGAATACAGAGGTGGTAACAAATCCCATGAACTTCATTGGTCTAAGAAAACTTCTGAGAGGAGCTGGAATGTGGGCTGGGACCTGAGATTTGGTTAACACTGTCTAGGCAAAGAGAATGGGGAAGGAATTCCAGATAAGATGGGTAATGAACAAATGCATATTATTTACCTTTAACATTCCTGACACTGTTCTAGGTACTGGGGATATAGTACTGAACTAAACAGACATGGAGCTTATTTTTCTAGTGGAAAGTATCTATTAAACAAACAACCAAACAAATAAATATGGAAATGAAACGTTATATATGATATGGCTCAGCCACGAAGTCTCAGCATCATAAACACTGAATCTTACTCTCACCAATAAAATTATATTTGAATGTATTGAGATAATGGGAAGACAGGAAATATGCATGAGTTTATGTGTGCAGGACTGGAGTGAATGGATACAGGGGAACAAATGAGAGCTAGATTCTCATCTTCTATATAAGATAGAAGAAGGAGTAGCAATATAAGCATGTTATTTAGAGTTATGGAGTCAAAGCTCCCCAAAATCAGTTAAAAGCGTTGATAATATTTGTCTCTGAGGAGGGAAAAATGTTTTAACAAGCATCATAGAACTATTTGATTGTTTTGATTACATGCATGTTTAATTAGAACATACGTGTGTTGTATATACTGCATCAGGCGGTGATGAGTACCATGAAGTTAAAATGAAGCAGTGCTGTGGGACAGTGAGTATAGTAGGAAGAATACTGGACCCCGAAAAATGTCTATATGCTAATTCCCAAAGTTTGTAAATATGTTAGTTTACATGGCAAAGGAGGATTAAATTTGCAGATGGAATTAAGGTTGCTAGTTAACTGACTTTAACAGAGAGAATATTTTGGATTATCCAGGTGATGTCAGTGTAATCACAAGGGTCCTTAAAAGTGGAAGAGAGGGAGGCAGAAGAGTCAGAGCTATAGGAAAATGTTACTATGAAAAAAGGGTGCAGATAGGTGCAACATTGCTGGCTTTGAAGATGGAGGAGGAGAGCCATAAGCCGATGAATGTGGGTGGACT
Source organism: Monodon monoceros (assembly GCF_005190385.1). Taxonomy (NCBI): domain Eukaryota; kingdom Metazoa; phylum Chordata; class Mammalia; order Artiodactyla; family Monodontidae; genus Monodon; species Monodon monoceros. The sequence goes on along the minus strand of NW_021703779.1, from coordinate 49,613,324 downwards.
CTAGAAGCTAAGAAGGACAAAGAAATGGATTATTCCCTTTCAAAGCCTTCAAAAAGGAATGCAGCTCTGCTCACATCTTGATTTTAGTTCAGGAATATCCCTGGCAGACTTCTGACCACTAGAACTGTGAGGTAGTAAACTTGTGGTGTTTTAAGCTACTAAAATCATGATAATTTGTTATGGCAATGATAGAAAATTAAACAGAGAGTAATAAGGTGGCATGTACTCTTGGAGGAAGTAACATTTGAATAGAGGCTTGAATGAAGTCAAACAGCAGGTTTGGCCGATACCTGGGAAAGATAATTCCAGGAAAGGAGGACTGCAAGTGGAAAGATCCTGAGGAGGGAGTATGCCTGGCATTTTCAAGTATGTGTGGTTGGAGTACAGTGAGTGAAGGGGAGAATTGTTAGAGGATGTAATGGGAAAGGGGATGGTTGAGGGGGAGTATATCATGCAGGGTTTTGAGGGTCATTTAAAGAATTTTAGCTTTTACTCTGAGATAAGGAATGATTGGTGGTATCTGAACATGGGAATGATGTAATCTGGATAGTGTTTTAAAATCATTTCCATGACTTCTCTATGGTAGACACTAGAGGGGCAAGGGTAGAAGCAGGGAGACCAATCTGGATGCTTTTGCCACAAGTGAGTAAATGTACAATGGTGGCACTTTAATCAGAGTAGAAAGAGTAGATGCCAGAGACTGAGGAAAGAAGAGTGGCTAGGACTTGACAATGTGTCAGAGTGAATCATGGCTAAGTGTAAGGTGCAGATATTGTTCATGTGGTAGATCTGGATGGCGTGGGCAATAACAAGGCCACAAGTAAAACTCAACAAATTCTGGACGGGAAGTGGTGGTTTTTATGAGAAAACAGTTTGGAACCAGCTTTATGGGAATAGAAGTGATGGGACTTCTGCACTGAGATGTCCTCGTAGGGAGAATATGAGAGGACTGGAAGTCATAAGAGAGGTCATGGCTAGAGGGAGAACTTTGAAAATCATTTAGAAAGAGATGATGGTGAAGACATGGGAGTTTGCTAAACCGCTGAGGAGAGTAGAGAAAAGGAGCAGAGAGTCAAGAATGGAGAACCAAGAGTTCCTAGAGGACACCCAGCTCCCTCCTTTGCCACTAATTCCAGACCCATACTTAGAATCATTAAAGGTCAGAGCCTAGAGAACCTTTGAGGTCACCATGGATCTTACATTGTCTCAATTGTACAGGTGGGAAAAACTGAAGCCTAGAGAGAGAATGGAATTTGTTCAAGTCTACAGAGTGAAGGTCAGTGTTAGAGGAAGGACTGGAACTCAGACTACTTTGATTTACTTATTTACTTATTTTTTTCACATCTTTAATGGAATATATTTGCTTAACAATGGTGTCTTAGTTTCTGCTCTATAACAAAGTGAATCACTATACATATACATTTACCCCCATTTCTCCTCCCTCTTGCGTCTCCCTCCCACCCTCCATATCCCACCCTTCTATGTGGACACAAAGCACAGAGCTGATCTCCCTGTGCTATGCGGCTGCTTCCCACTAGCTATCTATTTTACGTTTGGTAGGGTGTATATGTCCATGCCACTCTCTCACTTTGTCACAGCTTACACTTCCCACTCCCCATATCCTCAAGTCCATTCTCTACATCTGCGTCTTTATTCCTGTCCTGCCGCTAGGTTCTTCAGAACCTTTTTTTATTTTTTAGATGCCATATATATGTGTTAGCATACAGTAATTGTTTCTCTCTTTCTGACTTACTTCACTCTGTATGACAGACTCTAGGTCCATCCACCTCACTGCAAATAACTCAATTTCGTTTCTTTTATGGTTAATATTCCACTGTATATATGTGCCACATCTTCTTTATCCATTCATCTGTTAATGGACACTTAGGTTGCTTCCATGTACTGGCTATTGTATATAGAGCTGCAATGAATATTTTGGTACATAACTCTTTTTAAATTATGGTTTTCTCAGGGTATATGCCCAGTAGTGGGATTGCTGTGTCGTATAATAGTTCTATTCGTAGTTTTTTAAGGAACCTCCATATTGTTCTCCATAGTGGCTGTATCAATTTACATTCCCACCAACAGTGCAAGAGTGTATCCTTTTCTCCACACCCTCTCCAGCATTTATTGTTTGTAGATTTTTTGGTGATGGCAATTCTGACCAGTGTGAGGAGATATTTCATTGTAGTTTTGATTTGCATTTCTCTAATGATTAGTGATGTTGAGCATCCTTTCATGTGTTTTTTGGCAATCTGTATATCTTCTTTGGAGAAATGTGTATTTAGGTCTTCTGTCCATTTTTGGATTGGGTTGTTTTTATAATACTGAGCTTCATAAGCTGCTTGTATACTGTGGATATTAATCCTTTGTCAGTTGTTTCATTTGCAAATATTTTCTTCCATTCTGAGGGTTGTCTTTGAAGCTTGTTTATGGTTTCCTTTGCTGTGCAAAAGCTTTGAAGTTTCATTAGGTCCCATTTGTTTATTTTTGTTTTTATTTCCATTTCTCTAGGAGGTGGGTCAAAAAGGATCTTGCTATGATTTATGTCATTAAGTGTTCTGCCTATGTTTTCCTCTAAGAGTTTTATAGTGCCTGGCCTTACATTTAGGTCTTTAATCCATTTAGAGTTTATTTCTGTGTATGGTGTTAGGGAGTGTTGTAATTTCATTCTTTTACATGTAGCTGTCTAGTTTTCAAGCACCACTTATTGAAGAGGCTGTCTTTTCTCCGTTATATATTCTTGCCTCCTTTATCAAAGGTAAGGTGACCCTATGTGTATGGATATATGTCTGGGTTTCTATACAGTTCCATTGATCTATATTTCTGTTTTTGTGCCTATACTATACTGTCTTGATTACTGTAGCTTTTTTGGACAGTCTGAAGTCAGGGAGCCTGACTCCTCCATCTCCATTTCTCTTTCTCAAGATTGCTTTGGATATTCAGGGTCGCATGTGTTTCCATACAAATTGTGAAATTTTTTGTTCTAGTTCTGTGAAAAATGCCATTGGTAGTTTGATAGCGATTGCATTTAATCTGTAGATTGCTTTGGGTAGTATAGTCATTTTCACAATGTTGATTCTTCCAATCCAGGAACATATTATATCTCTCCATCTGTTTGTATCATCTTTCATTACTTTCGTCAGTATCTTATAGTGTTCTGCCTACAGGTCTTTTCTCTCCTTTGGTAGGTTAATTCCTAGGTATTTTATTATTTTTGTTGCAGTGGTAAATGGGAGTATTTTCTTAATTTCTCTTTCAGATTTTTCATCATTAGTGTATAGGAATGCAAGAGATTTCTGTGCATTAATTTTGTATCCTGCTACTTTACCAAATTCATTGATTAGCTCTAGTAGTTTTCTGGTAGGATGCTTAGGATTCTCTATGTATAGTATCATGTCATCTGCAAACAGTGAGAGTTTTAATTCTTCTTTTCCAATTTGGATTCATTTATTTCTTTTTCTTCTCTGACTGCTGTAGCTATGACTTCCAAAACTGTGTTGAATAATAGTGGTGAGATTGGGCAACCTTGTCTTATTCCTGATCTTAGTGTAAATGCTTTCAGTTTTTCACCTTTGAGAACAATGCTGGCTGTGGGTTTGTCATATATGGCCTTTATTATGTTGAGGTAAGTTCCCTGTATGCCTACCTTCGGGAGGGTTTTTATCATAAATGGGTATTGAATTTTGTCAAAAGCTTTTTCTGCATCTTTTGAGATGATCATATATATTTTGTTGACAATACAAGAATTTAGGAGCTTTATTGAGAATATGTGTGATATACAGTGGGAGCACAGGAGACCAGGATGAAACCCGTAAGTCAGGAAGATAAACCCAATTTTATCTAAGGGAACCTGTCCTAAGCTTTTAAATTAGTAAATTTCCAGGCCTGCAAGGTTCTTCCATTTCTTCCAGATCCCCCGTCCCAGTCTGGATGGCAGGTCTCCTCTACACCCTAGAATATGCACTGTGTACCATAGCCTGGCAGGTTATGCAGTGCTTCTCATCTGGGGCAATTTGCCCCCCCAAGGACATTTGGCAGTGTCTGGAGCATTTGTGGTTGTCACAATGTGGGAGGTGGGTAATGGGGAGAGGACACTGGCATCTAGTGGGTAGAAGCCAGGGGTGCTGCTAAACCTCCTATAATGCACAGGACAGCACCCACAACAAAAAAATTATCTGGCCCAACATGTCAACAATGTCAAAGTTAAGGAACCCTGGACAATGGTGATGTCTTCATATTTTATTCTGAGTCAGATGCAAACACAAGCACCTTCACCATTTCTGCCTTAATTCAGAACCACCTTCCTTCATCCATCCATCATATCTAATTACAATGTGTGACCAACCCTTCCAAAGGATAATCTTGCTGCCTATTCTACCATTTACATTGTCACCTTGGCCTTTGGGGCTTGATGTTGGGTACCATTTTCTAAGACAGGACCCTGGCTATTTCCAGTTCAACCCCCAAGTCCTCTAAACTTGGGGCTGCACTCCTGAAACATGTTCCCACTGGGCTCATCCCATTTCCACAAATATGCCTCCCGACTACCTCTGCTCCCAAACTTGGTCTCCTGCCCCCACCCTATATTCAGCTAAAAGTGTGGACACATCACTAAAACTACCACTCCCCAAGTCTCTCACCAGAATCCCTCCCTCCCAAAGGTCACATCCTTCAGCACTACATCTCACTTGGGCACAAACACAGGTGGTCCTAGCACACAGAAAAAGGTTGGGTGAATGGGTGTCACCCACATTTGCCAGCACCTGGCTGGCTCAGGGTATTGACCCAAGGATATGCCTGCACCCAAAAGTTTTGAGTCATTTCCAGTGTCTTAATTTATTTTTATTTTTTATGATTGTGTAGCACAGGGAAGTATATTCAATATCTTGTAATAAAGCATAACAGAAAAGAATATGTAAAAGAATATATATATATATATAACTTAATCATTTTGCTGTACACCAGAAACTAACACAACATTGTAAATCAACTATATTTCAATTAATATATTTATTATATATATGCATATAGTTCACTGATTTTTGACAATGGGGCAGAAACAATACAATGGAGCAAAGATAGGCCCCTCAACAAATGCTGCTGAAACAACTAGACATCCACGTGCAAAAACGTGAATACAGACTTTACACCCATCACACACAAAAAAATCTCAAAATGGATCACAGACCCAAATGTAAAACACAAAACTATAAAACTCCTAGAAGATAACATAGGAGAAAATCTAAATAACTATTGACTTGGCAATGACTTTTTCTTTTTTTGGGGGGGGTCTAGGGGAATTTTTTTGGTTTTGAATTTTATTTTATATTATTTTTTTTATACAGCAGGTTCTTATTAGTCATGAATTTTATACACAGCAGTGTATATATGTCAATATCCATCACCCAGTTCACCACACCCCCCCACCCCCTGCCGCTTTCCACCCTTGGTGTACAAACTTTTGTTCTCTACATCTGTGTCTCAATTTCTGCCCTGCAAACAGGTACATCTGTACCATTTTTCTAGATTCCACGTATATGCATTAATATACGATATTTGTTTTTCTTATTCTGACTTACTTCACTCTGTGTGACAGTCTCTAGATCCATCCACGTTTCAACAAATGATACAATTTCTTTCCTTTATATGGCTGAGTAATATTTCTTTGCATATATGTACCACATCTTCTTTATTCATTCGTCTGTCGATGGGCATTTAGGTTGCTTCCATGACCTGCTTATCGTAAATAGTGCTGCAATGAACATTGGGGTGCAGGTGTCTTTTTGAATTATGATTTTCTCTAGGTATATGTCCAGTAGTGGAAGTGCTGGATTATATGGTAATTCTATTTTTAGTTTTTTAAGGAACCTCCATACTGTTATCCATAGTGGTTGTATCAATTTACATTCCCACCAACAGTGCAAGAGGGTTCCCGTTTCTCCACACCCTCTCCAGCATTTGTTATTTGTAGATTTTCTGATGATGCTCATTCTAACTGGTATGAGGTGATACCTCATTGTAGTTTTGATTTGCATTTCTCTAATAATTAGTGATGTTGAACAGGTTTTCATATGCTTCTTGGCCATCTGTATGTCTCCTTTGGAGAAATGTCTGTTTAGGTCTTCTGTCCATTTTTGGATTGGGTTGTTTGTTTTTTTTAATACTGAGCTGCATGAGCTGTTTACATATTTTGGAGATTAAGCCTTTGTCCATTGATTCCTTGGCAAATATTTTCTCCCATTCTAAGGGTTGTCTTCTTGTCTTGGTTAAGGTTTCCTTTGCTGTGCAAAAGCTTTGAAGTTTCTTTAGGTCCATTTGTTTATTTTTGGTTTTATTTCCATTACTCTAGGAGGTAGATCAAAAAGATCTTACTGTGATTTATGTCAGTGAGTGTTCCTCCTATGTTTTCCTCTAAGAGTTGTATAGTGTCCAGTCTTACATTTAGGTCTCTAATCCCTCTTGAGTCCATTTTTCTGTATGGTGTTAGGGAGTGTTCAAATGTCAGTCTTTCACATGTAGTTGTCCAGTTCTCTGAGCACCGCCTATTGAAGAGACTGTCATTTCTCCATTGTATGTCCTTGCCTCCTCTGTCATCAATTAGTTGACCATAGGTGCCTGGGTTTATCTCTGGGCTTTCTATCTTGTTCCATTGATCTATGTTTCTGTTTTTGTGACAGTATCAAATTGTCTTGATTACTGTAGCGTTGTAGTATAGTCTGAAGTCAGGGAACCTGATTCCTCCAGCTCTGCTTTTTCCCCTCAAGACTGCTTTGGCTACTCGGGGTCTTCTGTGTCTCCAAACAAATTATTAGATAGTTTTTTCTAGTTCTGAAAAAATGCCATTGGTAATTTGATATGGATTACAATAAATCTGTAGATTGCTTTGGGTAGTATAGACATTTTCACAATATTGACTCTTCCAATCCAAGAACATGGTATATCTCTCCATCTGTTGGTATCACCTTTAATTTCTTTCATCAGTGTCATAGTTTTCTTCATACAGGTCTTTTGTCTCCCTAGGTAGGTTTACTCATCAGTATTTTATTCTTTTTGTTGCAGTGGTAAATGGGAGTGTTTATTTAATTTCGCTTTCAGATTCTTCATCATTACTGTATAGAAATGAAAGAGATTTCTGTGCATTAATTTTATATCTTGCAACTTTACCAAATCCATTTATTAGTGCTAGTAGTTGTCTCGTGGCATCTTTAGGATTCTCTATGTAGAGTATCATGTCATCTGCAAAGAGTGACAGTGTTACTTCTTCTTTTACAATTTGCATTCCTTTAATTTCTTTTACTTCTCTGATTGCTGTGGCAAGGACTTCCAAAACTCTTGAATGATAGGTATGAGAATAGGACTTCTTTTTCTTGATCTTACAGGAAATGCTTTCACTTTTTCACCATTGAGAATGATGTTTGCTGTGGCTTTGTCCTATATGGTCTTTATTATGTTGAGGTAGGTTCCCTCTATGCCCACTCTCTGGCGAATTGCTATCATAAATGGGTGTTGAATTTTGTCAAAAGCTTTTCCTGCATCTATTGAGATGATCATATGGTTTTTATTCCTCAATTTGTTAATATGGTGTATCACATTGATTGATTTGCATTTATTGAAGAATCCTTGCATCTCTGAGATAAATCCCACGTGATTATGGTGTATGATCCTTTTAATGTATTGTTGGATTCTGTTTCCTAGTATTTTGTTGACGATTTTTGCATCTATATTCAACAGTGATATTGGTCTGTAATTTCTTTTTTTTGTAGTATCTTTTTCTGGTTTTGGTATCAGTGTGATGGTGGTCTTATAGAATGAGTTTGGGAGTGTTCCTTCTTCCGCAATTTTTTGGAAGATTTTGAGAAGGATAGGTGTTACCTCTTCTCTAAATGTTTTATAGAATTTGCCTGTGAAGCCATCTGGTCCTGGATTATTGTTTGTTGGAAGACTTTAAATCACAGTTTCAATTTCATTACTTGTGATTGGTTTGTTCATATTTTCTATTTCTTCCTGGTTCAGACTTGGAAGGTTATACCTCTCTAAGAATTTGTCCATTTCTTCCAGGTTGTCCATTTTATTGGCATAGAATTTCTTGTAGTAGTCTTTTAGGATGCTTTGTATTTCTGCAGTGTCTATTGTAACTTCTCATTTTTCATTTCTAATTTTATTGATTTGAGTCGTCTCCCTCTTTTTCTTGATGACTCTGACTAATGGTTTATCAATTTTGTTTATTTTCTCAAAGAACCAGCTTTTAGTTTTATTGATCTTTGCTACTGTTTTATTTGTTTCTATTTCATTTATTTCTGCTCTGATCTTTATGAATTCTTTCCTTCTGCTAACTTTGTGTTTTGTTTGTTCTTCTTTCTCTACTTCCTTTAGGTGTAAGGTTAGATTGTTTATTTGAGATTTTTCTTGTTTCTTGAGGTAGGCTTGTAGCTATAAACTTCCCTCTTAGAATTGTTTTTGCTGCATCCTAAAAGTTTTGGATCATTGTGTTTTCATTGTCATTTGTCTCTAGTTTTTTTTTTTTTTTTCTCAGTACGCAGGCCTCTCACTGTTGTGGCCTCTCCCGTTGTGGAGCACATTCTGTGGATGCACAGGCTCAGTGGCCAAGGCTCACGGGCCTAGCTGCTCTGCAGCATGTGGGATCTTCCCAGACCAGGGCATGAACCCGTGTCCCCTTCATCGGCACGCCGACTCTCTACCACTGCGCCACCAGGGAAGCCCTCTAGGTATTTTTTGATTTCCTCTTTGATTTTTTCAGTGATCTCTTGGTTAATTAGTTATGTATTGTTTAGCCTCCATGTGTTTGTGTTTTTTAAGTTTTTTTTCCCTTTAATTCATTCCTAATCTCATAGCGTTGTGGTACAAAAAGATGTTTTATATTATTTCAATTTTCTTAAGTTTACTGAGGATTGATTTGTGACCCAAGGTGTGATCTATCATGGAGAATGTTCCATGCGCACTTGAGAAGAAAGTGTAATCTGCTGTTTTTGGATGGAATGTCCTATAAATATCAATTAAACGTGAGTGCTCTACTGTGTCATTTAAAGCTTCTCTTTCCTTATTTATTTTCATTTTGGATGATCTGTTCACTGGTGTAAGTGAGGTGTTAAAATCCCCCAATATTATTGTGTTATTGTTGATTTCCTCTTTTATAGCTGTTAGCAATTACCTTATGTATTGAGGTGCTCCTATATTGGGTGCATATATATTTATAATTGTGATATCTTCTTCTTGGATCAATCCCTTGATCATTATGTAGTGTCCTTACTTGTCTCTTGTAACATTCTTTATTTTAAAGTCTATTTTATCTGATATGAGTATTGCTACTCCAGCTTTGGTTTGATTTTCATTTGCATGGAATATCTTTTGTCATTCACTCGCTTTCAGTCTGTATGTGTCCCTAGGGCTGAAGTGGGTCTCTTGTAGACAGCTCTTGTTTTTGTATGCATTCAGCAAGCCTGTGTCTTTTGCTTGAACCATTTAATCCATTCACGTTTAAGGTAATTAATGATATGTATGTTCCTATTACCATTTTCTTAATTGTTTTGGGTTTGTTTGTGTGTCCTTTTCTTGTCTTGTGTTTCCCACTTAGCACAGTTCCTTTAGCATTTGTTGTAGAGCTGGTTTGGTGCTGCTGAAGTCTCTTAGCTTTTGCTTGTCTGTAAAGCTTTTGATTTCTCCATGGAATCTGAATGAGATACTTGCTGTGTAAAGTAATCTTGGTTGTAGGTTCTTCTCTTTCAGCACTTTAGTCCCACTCCCTTCTGGCTTGTAGAGTTTCTGCTGAGAAATCAGCTGTTAACCTTATGGGAGTTCCATTGTATGTTATATGTCATTTTTCCCTTGCTGCTTTCAATAATTTTTCTTTGTTTTCACTATTTGCCAATTTGATTATTATGTGTCTCGGTGTGTTTCTCCTTGGGTTTATCCTGTATGGACTCTCTGCCCTTCCTGGACTTGGGTAGCTATTTCCTTTCCCATATAGGGAAGTTTTCAACTCTAATCTCTTCAAATATTTTCTCATGTCCTTTCTCTCTTCTCTTCCTGAGACCCCTATAATGCAAATGTTGTTGTGTTTAATGATGTCCCAGAAGTCTCTTAGGCTGTCTTCATTTCTTTTCATTCTTTTTTCTGTTCCACAGCAGTGAATTCCACCATTCTGTCTTCCAAGTCACTTATCCGCTCTTCTGCCTCATTTATTCTGCTACTGATTCCTTCTACTGTAGTTTTCATTTCAGTTATTGTATTGTTCATCTCTGTTTGTTTGTTCTTTAATTCTTCTAGGTCTTTATTAAACATTTGTTGATTCTTCTCGATCTTTGCCTCCATCCTTTTTTCGAGGTCCTGGATCATCTTCATTATCATTATTCTGGAATGTTGCCTATCTCCACTTCATTTAGTTGTTTTTCTGGGATTTTATCTTGTTCCTTCATCTGGTACATAGCCCTCTGCCTTTTCATCTTGTCTATCTTTCTGTGAATGTGGTTTTTCTTCCACAGGCTGCAGGATTGTAGTTCTTCTTGCTCCTGCAGTCTTCCATCTGATGGATGAGGCTATCTAAGGGGCTTGAGCAAGTTTCCTGATGGGAGGGACTGGTGGTGGGTGGAGCTGGGTGTTGCTCTGGTGGGCAGAGCTCAGTAAAACTTTAATCTGCTTGTCTGCTAATGGGTTGGGCTGGGTTCCCTCCCTGTTGGTTGTTTGGCCTGAGGTAACCCAACACTGGAGCCTACCCAGGCTCTTTGTTGGGGATAATGGTGGACTCTGGGAGGGCTCACACCAAGGAGTACTTACCAGAACTTCTGCTGCCAGTGTCCTTGTCCGCATGGTGAGCTACAGCCACTCCCACCTCTGCAGGAGACCCTCCAACACTAGCAGGTAGGTCTGGTTCATTCTCCTGTGGGGTCACTGCTCCTTCCCCTGGCTCCTGGTGTGCACTATACTTTGTGTGTGTCCTCCAAGAGTGGAGTCTCTGTTTCTCCCAGTCCTCTCAGAGTCCTGCAATCAAATCACACTAGCCTTCAACATCTGATTCTCTAGGAATTCCTCCTCCTGTTGCTGGACCCTAGGTTGGAAAGCCTGACGTGCGGATCAGAACCTTCACTCCAGTGGGTGAACTTCTGTGGTATAAGTGTCCTCCAGTTTGTGAGTCACACACCCAGCAGTTATGGGATTTGATTTTATTGTAATTGTGCCCCTCCTACTGTCTCATTGTGGCTTCTCCTTTGTCTTTGAATGTGGTGTATATTTTTTGGTGAATTCCAGTATCTTCCTGTCAATGATTGTTCAGCAGTTAGTTGTGTTTCTGGTGTTCATACAAGAGCAAGTGAGAGCACGTCCTCCTTCTCTGCCATCTTGGTTCACGGCTTTGATCATATGGTTTATATCCTTCAGTTTGTTAATATGGTGTATCAAATTGATTGATTTGCATATATTGAAGAATCCTTGCATTCCTGGGATAAACCCCATTTGATCATGGTGTATGATCCCTTTAATGTGCTGTTGGATCCTGTTTCCTAGTATTTTGTTGAGGATTTTTGCATCTATGTTCATCAGTGATATTGGCCTGTAATTTTCTTTTTCTGTGGCATCTTTGTCTGGTTTTGGCATCAGAGTGATGGTGGCCTTGTAGAATGAGTTTGGTAGTGTTCCTCCCTCTGCTATATTTTGGAGGAGTTTGAGAAGGACAGGCATTATCTCTTCTCTAAATGTTTGATAGAATGCACCTGTGATAGCATTTGGTCCAGGAATTTTGTTTGTTGGAATTTTTTAAATCACAGTTTCAATTTCAGTGCTTGTGATTGGCCTGTTTATATTTTCTATTTGTTCCTGATTCAGTCTCAGAGGGTTGTGCTTTTCTAAGAATTTCTCCATTTCTTCCAGGTTTTCCATTTTTTTGGCATATAGTTCCTTGCAGTAATCTGTCATGATCCTTTGTATTTCTGCAGTGTCAGTTTTTACTTCTCCTCTTTCATTTATATTTCTATTGATTTGAGTCTTCTCTCTTTTCTTCTTGATGAGTCTGGCTAATGGTTTATCAATTTTGCTTATCTTCTCAAAGAAGCATGTTTTAGTTTTATTGATCTTTGCTATCATTTCCTTCATTTCTTTTTCATTTATTTCTGATCTGATCTTTATGATGTCTTTCCTTCTGGTATGTTGGGGTTTTTTTGTTCTTCTTTCTCTAATTGCTTTTGTTGTAAAGTTAGCTTGTTTATTTGAGATGTTTCTTGTTTCTTGAGTTACGATTGTCTTGGTATAAACTTCCCTCTTAGAACTGCTTTTGTTGCATTCCATAGGTTTTGGGGCATCGTGTTTTCATTGTCATTTGTTTCCAGGTATTTTTTGATTACCTCTTTGACTTCTTCAGTGACCTCTTGCTTATTCTGTAGTGCATTGTTTAGCCTCCATTTGTTTGTATTTGTTTTACAGATTTTTTCCTCTAATTGATATCTAGTGTCATAGTGTTGTGTTTGGAAAAGGTACTTGATATGATTTCAATTTCTTTCAATTCCCAAGGCTTTATTTGTAACCCAAGATATGATCTATCCTGGAGAAAGTTCCATAAGCACTTGAGAAGAAAGTGTATTCTGTTGCTTTTGGATGGAATGTCCTAAAAATATCAGTTAAGCCCATCTTGTTTAATATGTCATTTAAGCTTGTGTTGTGTTATTTATTTTCATTTTGGATGACCTGTCCATAAGTGAAAGTGGGCTGTTAAAGTGTCCTACTATATTTGCGTTACTACTGATTTCCCCCTTTATGGTTGTTAGTATTTGCCTTATATTTTGAGGTGCTCCTATGTTGAGTGCATATATATTTACTATTGTTATAACTTCTTCTTGGATTTTTCCCTTGAACATTATGTAGTGTCCTTCTTTGTCTCTTGTAATAGTCTTTAATTTAAAATCCATTTTGTCTGATATTACAATTGCTACACCAAGTTTCTTTTGATTTCCACTTTCATGGAATATCTTTTTCCATCCCCTCACTTTCAGTCTGCATGTGTCCCTAGGTCTGTAGTTGGTCTCTTGTAGACAGCATATACACGGGTCTTATTTTTGTATCCATTCAGCCAGTCTATGTCTTTTGGTTGGAGCATTTAACCCATTTATATTTAAGGTAGTTTTTGATATAGGAACCCTGTTCCTATTACCATTTTCTTAATTATTTGGGGTTTGTTATTGTAGGTCTTTTCCTTCTCTTGTGTTTCCTGCCTAGAGAAGTTCCTTTATCATTTGTTGTAAATCTAGTTTTGCGGTGCTGAATTCTCTTAGCTTTCACTGTCTGTAATGGTTTAAATTTTTCCATCGAATCTGAATGAGATCCTTGCTGGTAGTGCAATCTTGGCTGTAGTTTTTCCCTTTCATTGCTTTAAATATGTCCTGCCCTTCCCTTCTCGCTTTCAGAGTTTCTGCTGAAAGGTCAGGTGTTAACCTTACGGGGATTCCCTTGTATGTTATTTGTTGTTTTTCCCTTGTTGCTTTTAATATTTTTCCTTTGTACTTAATTTTTTATTGTTTGATTAATATGTGTCTTGACATGTTTCTCCTTGGATTTATCCTGTTTTGGACTCTCTTTGCTTCCTGGACTTGATTGATTATTTCCTTTCCCGTATTAAGGAAATTTTCAACTATAATCTGTTCAAATATTTTCTCAGTCCCTTTCTTTTTCTCTTCTTATTCTGGGGGCCCTATAATTCAAATGTTGGTGCATTTAATGTTGTCCCAGAGACCAGAGGTCTCTGAGACTGTCCTCAATTCTTTTCATTCTTTTTTTCTTTATTTTGGTCTGCAGTAGTTATTTCCACTATTTTATCTAACAGGTCACTTATCCATTCTTCTGCCTAAGTTATTCTGCTATTGATTGATACTAGAGAATATTTAATTTCATTTATTGTGTGGTTCATCATTGTTTCATTGCTCTTTAGTTCCTTTAGGTCCTTTTTAAACATTTCTTGTATTTTCTCCATTCTGTTTCCAAGGTTTTGGATCATCTTTACTATCATTCCTCTGAATTCTTTTTCAGGTAGGCTACCTATTTGCCCTTCATTTGTGTTTTGGGTCTCCTTTTCTCAGGCTGCAGATTCGTAGCTCCCATTGTTTTTGGTGTCTGCCCCCAGTGAGTTATGTTGGCTCACTGGGTTTTGTAGGCTTCCTGCTGTAGGGAACTGGTTCTGGTGTGCTGGTGGATGAGACTGGATCTTGTCTTTCTGGTGGCCAGGACTGCATCCAGTGATGTGTTTTTGGGTGCCTTGAATTTATTTTGGTGCCTTGAATTTGAATTTATTATGATTTTAAGCAGCCTCTTCTAATGGATGGTGTTGTGTTCCTGTCTTTCTTGTTGTTTGGCATAGGGTGTCCAGCACTGTAGCTTGGTGGTTGTTAAGTGCATCTAGATCTTAGTGTTGAGATGGAGATCTCTGTGAGATTTTTCACATTTTGATATTACATGAGACTGGGAGGTCTCTCGTGGAGCCATATCCTGTACTCATGTCTCCCACCTCAGAGGCTCAGGCCTGACACCTGGCCAGAGCACCACGATCCTCTCAGCCAGTCAGCTTAGAAGAAATGTGACATATTAACAAACTGAAGGAGAAAAACCATATGATCATCTCAATAGATGCAAAGAAAGCTTTTGACAAAACTCGACACCCATTTATGATAAAAACCCGGCAGAAAGTAGGCATTTCCTCAACGTAATAAAGGCCATATATGACAAACCCACAGCCAACATCATCGTCAATGGTGAAAAACTGAAAGCATTTCCACTAAGATCAGTAACAAGACAAGGTGGCCCACTCTCACCACTCTTATTCAACATAGTTTTGGAAGTTTTAGCCACAACAATCAGAGAAGAAAAGGAAATAAAAGGAATCCAAATCGGAAAAGAAGAAGTAAAGCTGTCACTGTTTGCAGATGACATGATACTATACATAGAGAATCCTAAAGATGCTACCAGAAAACTACTAGAGCTAATCAATGAATTTGGTAAAGTTGCAGGACACAAAATTAATGCACAGAAATCTCTGGCAGTCCTATACACTAATGATGAAAAATCTGAAAGTGAAATCAAGAAAACACTCCCATTTATCATTGCAACAAAAAGAATAAAATATCTAGGAATAAACCTACCTAAGGAGAAAAAAGACTTGTATGTAGAAAATTATAAGACACTGATGAAAGAAATTAAAGATGA
Organism: Monodon monoceros; assembly: GCF_005190385.1. NCBI lineage: Eukaryota > Metazoa > Chordata > Mammalia > Artiodactyla > Monodontidae > Monodon > Monodon monoceros. The sequence continues at coordinate 49,598,126 of NW_021703779.1, read as the reverse complement.
TACAAATAGATGGAGAGAAATACCGTGTCCTTGGATTGGAAGAATCAACATTGTGAAAACGACTCTACTACCCAAAGCAATCCTCAGATTCAATGCACTCTCTATCAAACTACCACTGGCATTTTTCACAGAACTAGAACAAAAAGTTTCACAATTTGTATGGAAACACAAAAGACCCTGAATAGCCAAAGCAATCTTGAGAATGAAAAACGGAGCTGGAGGAATCAGGCTCCCTGACTTCAGACTATACTACAAAGCTACAATAATCAAGAGAGTATGGTACTGGCACAAAAACAGAAAGATCAATGGAACAGGATAGAAAGCTCAGAGAAAAACCAACGTACATATGGTCACCTTATATTTGATAAAGGAGGCAGGAATTACAGTGGAGAAAGGACAGCCTCTTCAATAAGTGGTGCTGGGAAAACTGGACAGGTACATGTAAAAGTATGAGATTAGATCACTCCCTAACACCATACACAAAAATAAGCTCAAAATGGATTAAAGACCTAAATGTAAGGCCAGAAACTATCAAACTCTTAGAGGAAAACATAAGCAGAACCCTCTACGACATAAATCACAGCAAGATCCTTTTTGACCCACCTCCTAGAGAAATGGAAATAAAAACAAAAATAAACAAATGGGACCTAATGAATCTTCAAAGCTTTTGCACAGCAAAGGAAACCATAAACAAGACCAAAAGACAACCCTCAGAATGGGAGAAAATATTTTCAAATGAAGCAACTGACAAAGGATTAATTTCCAAAATTTATAAGGAGCTCTTGCAACTCAATAACTAAAAAACAAACAACCCAATCCAAAAATGGCCAGAAGACCTAAATAGACATTTCTCCAAAGAAGATATACAGACTGCCAAAAAACAGATGAAAGAATGCTCAACATCATTAATCATTAGGGAAATGCAAATCAAAACTATAATGAGACATCATCTCACACCAGTCAGAATGGCCATCATCAAAAAATCTAGAAACAATAAATGCTGGAGAGGGTGTGGAGAAATGGGAACACTCTTGCACTGCTGGTGGGAATGTGAATTGGTTCAGCCACTATGGAGAACAGTATGCAGGTTCCTTAAGAAACTACGAATAGAACTACCATATGACCCAGCAATCCCACTACTGGGCATATACCCTGAGAAAACCAAAATTCAAAAAGAGTCATGTACCAAAATATTCATTGCAGCTCTATTTACAATAGCCCAGTGATGGAAACAACCTAAGTGTCCATCATTGGATGAATGCATAAAGAAGATGTGGCACATATATACAATGGAATATTACTCAGCCATAAAAAGAAACGAAATTGAGCTGTTTGTGATGAGGTGGATAGACCTAGAGTCTGTCATACAGAGTGAAGTAAGTCAGAAAGAGAAAGACAAGTACCATATGCTAACACATATATATGGAATTTAAGAAAAAAAATTGTCATGAAGAACCTAGCAGTAAGACAGGAATAAAGACACATACCTACTAGAGAACGGACTTGAGGATATGGGGAGGGGGAAGTGTGAGCTGTGACAAAGCGAGAGAGAGACATGGACATATATACACTACCAAACATAAGGTAGATAGCTAGTGGGAAGCAGTCGCATAGCACAGGGAGATCAGCTTGGTGCTTTGTGACTGCCTGGAGGGGTGGGATCGGGAGGGTGGGAGGGAGGGAGATGCAAGAGGGAAGAGATATGGGAACATATGTATATGTATAACTGATTCACTTTGTTATAAAGCAGAAACTAGCACACCATTGTAAAGCAGTTATACCCCAATAAAGGTGTTAAAAAAAAAGATATGCGAGAAGAAAACGAAAGAAAGAAAGAAAAAATAATAAAATAAAATAATTTAAAAAAATATATTATTAAAAATAGAAAAATAAAAATGTAACAAAAAAAGAAAGAAAGAAGAGAACAACCGAACCTAAAACAGAAATCCACCAATGATACCAAGCGCTAAAATCTATACAAAAGCAAAAAAAAACAAAAAAAAAAAATGGAGAGACAGGACACTAGGGCAAATGGTAAAAGCAAAGCTATATATACCAAATCACACAAAGAAGCATACACATACACACTCACAAAAATAGAAAAAGAAAAAAATATATATATATAAAAAGAAGGAAGAGAGCAACCAAATAAATAAACAAATCTGCCAATGATAATAACCTCTAAATACTAAACTAAAATAAACATAAAACCAGAAACAAATTACATGCAGAAAACAAATCCCAGCCCTTCAGTTGCTCCCAAAGTCCTCCACCTAAATTTTGGGATGATTTGTTGTCTATTCACTTATTCCACAGATGCAGGGTACATCAATGTGACTGTGGAGATTTAATCCACTGCTCCTGAGGCTGCTGGGAGAGATTTCACTTTCCATGCTTTGTTTGCACAACTCCTGGGGTTCAGCTTTGGATTTGGTCCCACCTCTGCTGGTTGGTCGGCTGAGGGTGTCTGTTCCCCCTCCCCCCAGACAGGAGAGGGTTAAAGGAGCAGTTGATTAAGGGGCTCTGGAAACTCTGGCCTGGGAGAGAGAAGGGTATGGAATGCGAGGTGATCCTGTGGTGGCAGAGGCCCATGTGACATTGCAACAGCCTGAGGCACAATGTGTGTTCTCCCAGGAAAGTTGTCCCTGGATCATGGGACCCTAGCAGTGGTGGGCTGCACAGGCTTCTGGGAGGGGAGGTGTGGATAGTGACCTGTGCTTGTACACAGACTTCTTGGCGGCTGCAGCAGCAGCCTTAGCATCTCATGCCCATCTCTGGTGTCTGCACTGATAACCGTGGCTCATGCCCGTCTCTGGAGCTTGTTTAGGCAGTGCTCTGAATCCCCACTCTTCACGCACCCTGAAACAATGGTCTCTTGCCTCTTAGGCAGGTCCAGACATTTTCCTGGACTGCTTCCCTGCTATCTCTGGAGCACTAGCCCCCTTCAGGCTGTGTTCACACAGCCAACCCCAGTCCTCTCCCTGGGATCTGAACTCCAAAGCCCAAGCCTCAGCTCCCAGTCCCCACCCAGCCCAGCGGGTGAGCAGAGAAGTCTCTCAGGCTGTTGAATGCTGATCAGCACCTATCCTATGTGCAGGGATCTCTCTTCCTTGCCCTCTTCAACCCTGTTGCTGCACTCCCCTCCATGGCTCTGAAGATTCCCCCCCCCACCCCCCCCCCGTCTCTGCCACTGAAGGGGTTTCCTAGTGTGTGGGAAGATTTCCTCCTTCACAGCTCCCTCCAGTGGGGCAGGTCCCATTCCTATTCTTTTGTCTCTGTTTTTCCTTTTTTCTTTTGCCCTACCCAGGTACGTGTGGAGTTTCTTGCTTTTTGGGAAGTCTGAGATCTTTGCCAGTGTTCAGTAGGTGTTCTATAGGAGTTGTTCCACACGTAGATGTATTTTTGTGTGTGTGTGGTATGCGGGTCTCTCACCGTTGTGGCCTCTCCCATTGTGGAGCACAGGCTCTGGATGCACAGGCTCAGTGGCCATGGCTCAAGGGCCCACCCACTCCGTGGCATGTGGGATCTTCCCAGACCGGGGCATGAACCCATGTCCCCTGCATCAGCAGGCGGACTCTCAACCACTGCACCACCAGGGAAGCCCCGTAGATGTATTTTTGATGTATTTGTTAGAAGGAAGGTGATCTCCACGTCTTACTCCTCCGCCATCTTGAAGGTCCCTCCCAGACTACTTTTAACTACATCACACTGCCCCTCATGCTGCTAATCCCCTAATTGCGAAGGTTCTGTTCAATCACCTACAGAAATATACTTGGGAGAGGCCTCTTCTAGCTTGGCCAGAGTGGAACTTCTTTGTCCTTACTGAGCCCCAGTTTCTCTCTCTAAAATATAAAGCCAACAGAAGTGATCAGTCTAGTGGAATAATGAAGAATGCACTTGAAAAATCAAGACTGGACCCATTGACCCTCCAACTCAGATGGTTTATGTATAATTCTAGATACTTTAAGAAAAAAATACATTGTGTACATCTTGATATCTGTGAATGACCTTGCTACTGTTGTGAGTAAAACAAGCTCAATCAAGCTCACACTTTTCAGCAACAAACAGGGTGCCCAGAGAAGGGTATTGATTTTTAGGGACCACCAACCCCAGCCCTTCTCCATTACTTCTAAGAGATGAGTTTATTTTATAGCTCCAAGAGCAATAATAATATATTACATAATAATATCTATATCTATAATAATATCTATAATTTATTGAATGCTTACTACGTGAAAGTTTCATGATATCTGTAATCTAATTAACCTTCAAAAGTAAACTGTGGGGCTTTCCTGGTGGCACAGTGGTTGAGAGTCCACCTGCCAATGCAGGGGACATGGGTTCGTGCCCCAGTCTGGGAAGATCCCAAATGCCATGGAGCAGCTAGGCCCATGAGCCATGGCCGCTGAGCCTGCACGTCTGGAGCCTGTGCTCTGCAACAGGAGAGGCCACAACAGTCAGAGGCCCGTGTAACGCCAAAAAAAAAAAAAAAAGGAAACTGTGACACTAGCTGGTTTTATTGTCCCATTTTTTCATATGGAGATAGAATAAGATTCACTGTCACATAGTTAATAAGTAGCAGAGTTGAAATTGCGGCCCAGATTTGTTTGACTCCACAGCTCGCTCTTTTACTGAACACTTAGAATAGGAATTTCAAGAGTATATAAGAGAATAAGAAATGAAGCAGAGGGCGGAGCTTCAAGACAGTGGAAGAGCAAGATGCAGAGATCACCTTCCTCCCCACAAATACAGCAGAAATACATCTACATGTGGAACAACTCCTACAGAACACCTACTAAACGCTGGCAGAAGACCTCAGACCTCCTAAAAGGCAAGAAACTCCCCACGTACCTGGGTAGGGTAAAAGAAAAAGCAGACAAAGAATACGGGTGGGTGATCTTAAGATTTTTCTGACTTGTTTTTCTAAAAATTCGCTTATTAGGTTCTCAGAATTTATGCTTTTAACAACATGATTTCAATCAATATAATCAAAATAAAGTCAGTTGCTCTTAACAAATGTAAGATCACAAATAAATTTCCAAAGTATTTTCCGTATAATATTAAAAAAAAAAGAATAGGGGTGGGACTGGCACCAGTGGGAGGGAGCTGTGAAGGAGGAAATGTTTCCACACACGAGGAAGCCCCTTTGTGGGCGGAGACTGCAGGGGGCGGAGGGGGGAGCTTTGGAGCCACGGAGGAGAGCATAGCAACACGGGTGCGGAGGGCAAAGCAGAGAGATTCCTGCACAGAGGATCGGTGCCGACCAGGACTCATGAGCCCTAGAGGCTTCTCTGCTCACCCGCGGGATGGGTGGGGGCTGGGAGCTGAGGCTTGGGCTTTGGTCGGATCCCAGGGAGGGCACTGGTGTTGGCTGTGTGAAAACAGCCTGAAGGAGGGTAGTGCATCACATCTAGCTGGGAAGGAGTCCGGGAAACAGTCTGGAGATGCCGAAGAGACAAGAGACTTTTTCTTGCCTCTTTATATCCTGGTGCGTGAGGAGAGGGGATTAAGAATGCCACTGAAAGGAGCTCCAGAGATAGGGGTGAGCTGCGGCTATCAACGTAGACACCAGAGACAGGAATGAGATGCTAAGGCTACTGCTGCAGCCATCAAGAAGCCTGTGGGCAAGCACAGGTCACCTCCCTCCTGGAAGCCTGTGCAGCCCGCCACTGCCAGGGTCCTATGATCCAGGGACAACTGCACCAGGAGAATGCACGGCATGCCTCAGGCTTGTGTAATGTCATGCAGGCCTCTGCTGCTGCAGGCTCGCCCCGCAGCCGTACCCCTGCCTCACCATGGCCTGAGTGAGCCACAGCCCCCGAATCAGCTGCTCCTATAACCCCGTCCTCTCTGAGCAAAGAATAAACGACCTCAGGGACCTACACGCAGAGGCAGGTCCAAATCCAGTGCTGAAACCTGGGAGCTCTGCAAACAAAAAAGAGAAAGGGAAATTTCTCCCAGCAGCCTCAGGAGCAGTGGATTAAATCTCCACAGTCAGCTTGATGTACCCTGCATCTGTGGAATACCTGAATAGACAACGAATCATCCCAAACTGAGGAGGTGGGCTTTGGGAGCAACGGTATATATATATATATTTCTTTCCCTTTTTCTCTTTTTGTGAGTGTGTATGTGTACGCATCTGTGTGTGATTTTGTCTGTATATCTCTGCTTTTACCATTTTTCCTAGGGTTCTGTCTGTCCATTTTTTTATTACTTAAAAAAGTTTTTTTCTTAATAATTATTTTTTATTTTAATAACTTTAGTTTATTTTATTTATCTTCTTCTTTCCTTCTTTCTTTATTTTCTGCCTTTATTCTGAGCCATGTGGAGGAAAGGTTCTTGATGCTCCCGCCAGATATCAGGGCTGTGCTACTGAGGTGGGAGAGCCAAGTTCAGGACACTGGTCCACAAGAGGCCTCCAAAATCCACATTAATATCAAATGGTGAAAATCTCCCAGAAATCTCCATCTCAACGATGAGACTCAGCTCCACTCAAGGACCAGCAAGCCATAGTGCAGGACACCCTATGCCGAACAACTAGCAAGACAGGAACACAAATCCAGCCACTAGCACAGAGGCTGCCTAAAATCATAATAAGGCCACAGACACTGGAAAACACAGCACAAGACATGGTCCTTTCTACAAGAAAAACAAGATCCAGCCTCAACCACCAGAACAAAGGCACTAGTCCCCTCCACCAGGAAGCATACACAACCCACTGAAAAAACCTTAGCCATTGGGGACAGGCACCAAAAACAATGGGAACTACGATCATGTAACCTGGGAAAAGGAGACCCTAAACACAGTAAGTAAAGCAAAATGACAAGACAGAGAAACACACAACAGATGAAGGAGCAAGGCAAAAACCAACCAGACATAACAAATGAAGAGGAAATAGTCAGTCTACCTGAAATAAAATTCAGAATAATGATAGTAAAGATGATCCAAAATCTTGGAAATAGAATGGAGAAAATACAAGAAACGTTTAACAAGGACCTAGAAGAACTAAAGAGCAAACAACAAACAGTGATGAACAACACAATAAAAGAAATTAAAAATTCTCTAGAAGGGATCAGTCACAGAATAACTGAGGCAGACGAACGGATAAGTGACCTGGAAGATAAAATAGTGGAAATAACTACTGCAGAGCAGAAAAAAGAAAAAAAGAATGAAAAGAACTGAGGACAGCCTCAGAGACCTCTGGGACAATATTAAATGCACCAATTTTCGAATTATAGAGCTCCCAGAGGAAGAAAAGAAAAAGAAAGGGACTGAGAAAATATTTGAAGAGATTATAGCTGAAAACATCCCTAATATGGGAATGGAAAATGTTAATCAAGTCCAGGAAGTGCAGAGAGTCTCATACAGGATAAATACAAGGAGAAACAAGCTAAGACACATATTAATCAAAGCATTAAAAATTAAATACAAAGAATACATATTATAAGCGGCAAGGGAAAAACAACAAATAACACACAAGGGAATACCCATAAGGTTAACAGCTGATGTTTCAGCAGAAACTCGGGAAGCCAGAAGGCAGTGGCAGTACATATTTAAAGTGATGAAAGAGAAAAACCTACAACCAAGATTACTCTACCCAGCAAGGATCTCATTCAGATTTGATGGAGAAATTAAAAGCTTTACAGACAAGCAAAAGCTGAGAGAGTTCCGCATTACCAAACCAGCTTTACAACAAATGCTAAAGGAACTTCACTAGGCAAGAAACACAAGAGAAGGAAAAGACCTACAATAACAGACCCAAAACAATTAAGAAAATGGGAGTTGGAACATACATATTGATAATTACGTTAAATGTAAATGGATTAAATGCTTCCACCAAAAGACACAGACTGGCTGAATGGATACAAAAACAAGACCCATATATATGCTGTCTACAAGAGACCCACTTCAGACTTAGGGACAAATAGAGACTGAAAGTGAGGGGATGGAAAAAGATATTCCATGCAAATGGAAATCAAAAGAGAGCTGGGGTAGCAATTCTCATATCAGACAAAATAGACTTTAAAATAAAGATTATTACAAGAGACAAGGAAGGACACTACAAGGGATCCTGATCAAGGGATTGATCCAAGAAGAAGATATAACAATTGTAACTATTTATGCACCCAACATAGGAGCACCTCAATACATAAGGTAAATACTAACAGCCATACAAGGGGAAATTGACAGTAACACAATCATCATAAGGGACATTAACACCCCACGTTCACCAATGGAAAGTTCATCCAAAATGCAAAAAAATAAGGAAAAACACAAACTTTAAATGATACATTAAACAATATGGACTTAATTGATATTTATACAACATTCCATCCTAAAACAACAGAATACACATTTTTCTCAAGTGCTCATTGAACACTCTCCAGAATAGATCATATCTTGGGTAACAAATCAAGCCTTGGTAAATTTAGGAAAATTGACATCGTATCAAGTATCTTTTCCGACCACAATGCTATGAGACTAGATATCAATTACAGGAAATGATATGTAAAAAATACAAACACATTGAGGCTAAAAAATACACTACTTAATAACGAAGTGATAACTGAAGAAATTAAAGGGGAAATCAAAAAATACCAAAAATCAAATGAGAATGGAGATACAAAGACCCAAAACCTATGGGATGCAGCAAAAGAAGTTTTAAGAGGGAAGTTTATAGCAATACAATCCTACCTTAAGAAACAGGAAACATCTCAAAAAACAACCTAACCGTGCATGTAAAGCAATTAGAGAAAGAAGAACAAAAAAACCCCAAAGTTAGCAGAAGGAAAGAAATCATAAAGATCTGATAAGAAATAAATGAAAAAGAAATGAAGGAAACGGTAGCAAAGATCAATAAAACTAAAATCTGGTTCTTTAAGAAGATAAACAAAATTGATAAACCATTAGCCAGACTCATCAAGGAAAAAAGGGTGAAAACGCAAATCAATAGAATTAGAAATGAAAAAGAAGTAAGAACTGACATTGCAGAAATACAAAAGATAATGAGAGATCACTACAAGCAACTTTATGGCAATAAAATGGAAAACCTGGAAGAAATGGACACATTTTTAGAAATGCAAACCTGCAGAGACAGAACCAGGAAGAAATAGAAAATATGAACAGACGAATCACAAGCACAGAAATGGAAACTGTTATTAAAAATCTTCCAACAAACAAAAGCCAAGGATGAAGGTGGCTTCACAGGTGAGTTCTATCAAACATTTAGAGGAGAGCTAACACCTACCCTTCTCAAACTCTTCCAAAATATAGCAGAGGGAGGAACACTCCCAAACTCATTCTACGAAGCCACCATCACCCTGATACAAAAGCCAGATAAATATGTGACAAAGAAAGAGAACAGCAGGCCAATATCAGTGAAGAACATAGATTCAATAATCCTCAACAAAATACTAGCAAACAAAATCCAACAACACATTAAAAGGACCATATAACATGATCAACTGGGGTTTATTCCAGCAATGCAGGGATTCTTCAATATACGCAAATTAATCAACGTTATACACCATACTAACAAGTTAAAGGAGAAAAACCATATGATCATCTCAATATATGCAGAGAAAGCTTTTGACAAAATTCAACAACCATTTATGATAAAAACCCTGCAGAAAGTAGACATAGAGGGAACTTTCCTCAACATAATAAAGGACATGTATGACAAACCCACTGCCAACATCACCCTCAATGGTGAAAAACTGAAAACATTTCCACTAAGATCAGGAACAAGACAAGGTTGCCCACTCTCACCACTCTTATTCAACATAGTTTTGGAAGTTTTAGCCACAGCAATCAGAGAAGAAAAGGAAATAAAAGGAATCCAAATCAGAAAAGAAGAAGTAAAGCTGTCACTGTTTACAGATGACATGATAATATAAATAGAGAATCCTAAACATGCTACCAGAAAACTACTAGAGCTAATCAATGAATTTGGGAAAGTAGCAAGATACAAAATTAATGCACAGAAATCTCTGACATTCCTATACACTAATGATGAAAAATCTGAAAGTGAAATCAAGAAAACACTCCCATTTACCATTGCAACAAAAAGAATAAAATATCTAGGAATAAACTTACCTAAGGAGAAAAAAGACCTGTATGCAGAAAATTATAAGACACTGATGAAAGAAATTACAGATGATACAAATAGATGGAGAGACATACCATGTTCTTGGATTGGAAGAATTAATATTGTGAAAATGAATCTACTAATTAAAGCAATCTGCAGATTCAATGCAATCTCTATCAAACTACCACTGGCAATTTTCACAGACCTAGAACAAAAAAAATCACAATTTGTGTGGAAACACAAAAGACCCCGAATAGCCAAAGCAATCTTGAGAACGAAAAATGGATCTGGAGGAATCAGGCTCCCTGACTTTAGACTATACTAGAAAGCTACAGTCATCAAGACAGTATGGTGCTGACACAAAAACAGAAATATAGATCAATGGAGCAGGATAGAAAGCCCAGAAATAAAACCAAACACATATGTCACCTTACCATTGGTAAAGGAGGCAATAATATACAGTGGAGAAAAGACAGACACTTCAATAAATGGTGCTGGGAGAACTGGACAGTACATCTAAAAGTATGAAATTAGAACACTCCCTAACACCATACACAAAAATAAACTCAAAATGGATTAAAGACCTAAATATATGGCAAAACACTATCAAACTTTTAGAGGAAAAGAAAGGCAGAATGCTCTATTACATAACTCACAACAAGATCCGTTTTGACCCACCTCCTAGAGAAAGGGAAATAAAAACAAACAAAAAAAAAACAAATGGAATGTAATGAAACTTAAAAGCTTTTGCACAGCAAAGGAAACCATAAACAAGACAAAAAGACAACCTTCAGAATGGGAGAAAACATTTGCAAATGAAGCAACTGACAAAGGATTGATCTCCAAAATTTACAAGCAGCTCATGCATCTCAAAACAAAAAAGCAAACAACCCAATCCAAAAATGGGCAAAAGACCTAAATACACATTTCTCCAAAGAAGGTTAACAGATTGCCAACAAACAAATGAAAGAATGCTCAACATCATTAATCATTAGAGAAATGCAAATTGAAACTACAATGAGATATCATGTCACACCAGTGAGAAAGGCCATCATCATAAAATCTAGAAACAATAAATGCTGGAGAGGGTGTGGAGAAAAGGGAACACTCCTGCAGTGGTGGTGGGAATATAAATTGATACAGCCACTATGGAGAACAGTATGGAGGTTTCTTAAAAAACTACAAATAGAACTACAATATGACCCAACAATCCTACTACCGGGTGTATACCCTGAGAAAACTTAATTCAAAAAGAGTCATGTACCAAAATATTCAATGCAGCCCTATTTATAGTAGCCAGGACATGGAAGCAACCTAAGTGTCCATCAAAAGATGAATGGATAAAGAAGATGTGGCACATATATACAATGGAATATTACTCAGCCATGAAAAGAAATGAAATTGGGTTATTTGTATTCAGGTGGATAGACATAGAGTCTGTCATTCAGAGTGAAGTAGGTCAGAAAGAGAAAAACAAATATCATGTTCTAACACATATATATGGAATCTAAGAAAAAAAAAAAAAAGTCATGAAGTACCTAAGGGTAAGACGGGAGTAAAGACACAGACCTACTAGAGGATGGACTTGAGTATATGGGGAGGGGGAAGGGTAAGCTCTGACAAAGTGAGAGTGGCATGGACATAGATACACTGCCAAACGTAAAATAGATAGCTAGTGGGAAGCAGCTGCATAGCACAGGGAGATCAGCTAGGTGGTTTTTGACCACTTGGAGGGGTGCGATAGGGAGGGTGGGAGGGGGAGAGATGCAAGAGGGAAGAGATATGGGAACATATGTATATGTATAACTGATTCACACTGTTACAAAGAAGAAACTAACACATAATTGTAAAGAAATTATACTCCAATAAAGATGTTAAAAAACATTAAATACAAAGAGAAAACATTAAAAGCAGCAAGGGATTTTTCCAACAACAAGTAACACATAAGGGAATCCCCATATGGTTAACAGCTGACCTTTCAGAAGAAACTCTGCAAGCCAGAAGGAAGTGGCAAGACATATTTAGCAGAAGGAAGTGGCAAGACATATTTAAAGTGATGAAAGAGAAAAACCTACAACCAAGATTACACTATCCAGCAAGGATCCCATTCAGATTTGACAGAGAAATTAAAAGCTTTACAGACAAGCAAAAGCAGAGAGAATTCAGCACCACCGAATGAGCTTTACAACAAATGATATAGGAACTTCTCTAGACAGGAAACACAAGAGAAAGAAAAAAAGTCTACAATAAAAAACACAAGACAATTAAGAAAATGGTAACAGGAAGATACATATCAATAATTACATTAAATGTAAATGGATTAAAAGGTCAAACCAAAAGACATAGAATGCCTGAATGGATACAAAAACAAGACCCATGTATACGCTGTCTACAAGAGACCCACTTCAGACCTAGAGACACATACAGACTGAAAGTGAGGGGATGGAAAAAGATATTCCATGGAAATGGAAATCAAAAGAAACTTGGAGTAGCAATTCTCATATCAGACAAAATAGACTTTAAAACAAAGACTATTACAAGAGACAAAGAAGGACACTATATGATGATCAAGGGATCAATCCAAGAAGAAGATATAACAATTGTAAATATTTATGCACCCAAAATATGAGCACCTCAATACATAAGGCAAATGGTAACAGCCATAAAAAGGGAAATTGACAGTAACAGAACCATAGTAGGGGACTTTAATACCCCACTTTCACCAATGGGCAGATCATCTAAAATGAAAATAAATAAGGAAATACAATCTTTAAATGATACATTAAAAAAGAGGGACTTAGTTGGTATTTATAAGACATAACATCTAAAAACAACAGAATACACATTCTTCTCAAATGCTCATGGAACATTCTCCAGGATAGATCATACCTTGTATCACAAATCAAGCTTTGGTAAATTTAAGAGAATTGAAATCGTATCAAGTATCTTTACTGACCACAACGCTATGAGACTAGATATCAATTACAGGAAAAAATTTGTAACAAATACAAACACATGGAGGCTAAACAACACACTGCTTTATAACCAAGAGATCACTGAAGAAATCAAAGAGGAAATCAAAAAATACTTACAAACAATGACAATGAAAACACAATGACAAAAAACCCATGGGATACAGCAAAAGCAGTTGTAAGAGGGAACTTTATAGCTATACAAGCCTACCTTAAGAAAAAAGAAACATCTCAAATTAGCAACCTAAACTTAAACCTAAAGCAATTAGAGAAAGAAAAACAGAAAATCCTGAAAGTTAGCAGAAGGAAGGAAATTATAAAGATCTGATCAGCAATAAATGAAAAATAAATGAAGGGATAGGGAGAGTGGGAGGGAGGGAGATGCTAGAGAGAAGAGATATGGGAACATATGTATATGTATAACTGATTCGCTTTGTTATAAAGCAGAAACTAACACACGATTGTAAAGCAATTATACCCCAATAAAGATGTTTAAAAAAAATAAATGAAGGAAACGAGAGCAAAAATCAGTAAAAGTAAAAGCTGATTCTTTGAGAAGATATAGAAAATTGATAAAGCATTAGCCAGACTCATCTAGAAAAAAAGGGAGAAGACTCAAATCAATAGAATTATAAATGAAAAAGAAGAAGTAACAACAGACACTGCATAAATACAAAGGATCATGAGAGATTACTACAAGGAACTCTATGCCAATATAATGGACAACCTGGAAGAAATGGACAAATTCTTAGAAAAGGAAAACCTTCCAAGGCTGAACCAGGCAGAAATAGAAAATATGAACAGACAAATCACAAGCACTGAAATTGAAACTGTGATTAAACATCTTCCAACAGTCAAAAGCCCAGGACCAGATGGCTTCACAGGTGTATTGTATCGAACATTTAGAGAAGAGCTAACACATATCCTTCTCAAACTCTTCCAAAATATATCAGAGGGAGGAACACTCCCAAACTCATTCTACGAGGCCACCATCATCCTGATACCAAAACCGGGCAAAGATGTTACAAAGAAAGAGAACTACAGGCCAATATCAGTGATGAACATAGATGCAATAGTCCTCAACAAAATACTAGCAAACAGAATCCAACAGCACATTAAAAGGATCATACACCATGATCAAGTGGGGTTTACCCCGGGAATGCAAGTATTCTTCAATATATGCAAATCAATCAACGTGATACACCATATTAACAAGTTGAAGGAGAAAAATGATATGATCATCTCAACAGATGCACAGAAAGCTTTCCTGAAAATTCAACACCCATTTGTGATAAAAACCCCAGTAAGTAAGCATAGAGGGAAGTTACCTCAATATAATAATGGCCATATACGACAAACCCAAAGCCAATATCGTCCTCAATGGTGAAAAACTGAAAGCTTTTTCATTAAATCAGGAATAAGACAAGGTTGCCCACTCTCACCACTATTATTCAACATAGTTTTGGAAGTTTTAGTCACAGCAATCAGAGAAGAAAAAGAAATAAAAGGAATCCAAATCAGAAAAGAAGAAGTAAAGCTGTCACTGTTTGCAGATGACATGACACGATACATAGAGAATCCTAAAGATCTACCAGAAATCTCCTAGAGCTAATCAATGAATTTGGTAAAGTAGCAGAATCCAAAATTAATACACAGAAATATCTTCCATTCTTATGCACTAATGATGAAAAATCTGAAAGTGAAATTAAGAAAACACTCCCATTTACCATCGCATTGAAAAGAATAAAATATGTAGGAATAAACCTACCTAAGGAGACAAAAGACCTATATGCAGAAAATTATATCACACTGATGAAAGGAATTAAAGATGATACAAATAGATGGAGAGATATACCATGTTCTTGGATTGGAAGAATCAACATTTTGAAAATGACTCTACTACCCAAAGCAATCTACAGATACAATGCAATCCCTATCAAACTACCAATGGCAGTTTTCAGAGACCTGGAACAAAAAATTTCACAATTTGTGTGGAAATACTAAAGACCCCGAATAACCAAAGCAATCTTGAGAAAGAAAAACAGAGCTGGAGGAATCAGGCTCCCTGACCTCAGACTATACTACAAAGCTACAGTAATCAAGACAATATGGTACTGGCAGAAAAACCGAAATGTAGATAAATGGAACAGGATAGAAATCCCAGAGATAAACCCACGCACATATGATTACCTTATCTTTGATGAAGGAGGCAAGAACATATAGTGGAGAAAAGACAGACTCTTCAATAAGTGGTGCTATGAAAACTGGACAGCGACATGTAAAAGAATGAAGTTAGAACACTCCTTAACACCATACACAGATATAAACTCAAAACGGATTAAAGACCTAAATGTAAGGACAGACACCATCAAACCCATAGAGGAAAACTGAGGAAGAACACTCTATGCATAAATCATAGCAAGATCCTTTTTGACCCACCTCCTAGAGAAATGGAAATAAAAATAAACAAATGGGACCCAATGAAACTTAAAAGCTTTTGCACAGCAAAGGAAACCATAAAGAAAACGAAAAGACAACCCTCAGAGTGGGAGAAAATATTTCAAATGAAGCAACTTACAAAGGATTAATCTCCAAAACATACAAGCAAGTCATGCAGCTCAATATCAAAAAAACAAACAACCCAATCCAAAAATGGGAAGAAGACCTAAATACACATTTCTCCATCGAAGATATACAGATTGCCCACAAACGCATGAAAGAATGCTCAACATCATTTATCATTAGAGAAATGGAAATCAAAACTACAATGAGATATCATGTCACACCAGTCAGAATGGCCATCCTCAAAAAATCTACAAACAATAAATGAGGAGCGGGTGTGATGAAAAGGGAACCTTCTTGCAGTGGTGGTGGGAATATAAATTGATACAGCCACTATGGAGAACAGTATGGAGGTTCCTTACAAAGTACATATAGAACTACCATATGACCCAACAATCCCACTACTGGGCATATACCCTGAGAAAACCATAATTCAAAAAGAGTCATGTACCAAAATATTCATTGCAGCTCTATTTACAATAGCCCAGAGATGGAAACAACCTAACTGTCCATCATTGGATGAACGGATAAAGAAGATATGGCACATATATACAATGGAATATTACTCAGCCATAAAAAGAAACGAAATTGAGCTATTTGTAATGAGGTGGATGGACCTAGAGTCTGTCATACAGAGTGAAGTAAGTCAAATACAGTATGCTAACACATATATATGGAATTTAAGAAAAAAAATGTCATGAAGAACCTAGGAGTAAGACAGAAATAAAGACACAGACCTACTAGAGAATGGACTTGAGGATATGGGGAGGGGGAAGGGTATGCTGTGACAAAGCGAGAGAGTGGCATGGAGATATATACACTACCAATCGTAAAATAGATAGCTAGTGGGAAGTAGCCACATAGCACAGGGAGATCAGCTCAGTGCTTTGTGACCACCTAGAAGGGTGGGATAGGGAGGGTGAGAGGGAGGGAAATGCAAGAGGTAAGAGATTAGGAACATATGTATATGTATAACTGATTCAGTTTGTTATAAAGCAGAAACTAACACACCATTGTAAAGCAATTTTACTTCATTAAAGATGTAAAAAAAAAAACTACCATGAGATATCATCTCACACTGGTCAGAATGGCCGTCATCAAAATGTCTACAAACAATAAATGCTGGAGAGAGTGTGGAGAAAATGGAACCCTCTTGCACTGTTGGTGCGAATGTAAATTGATACAGGCACTATGAGGGGCAGTATGGAGGTTACTTATGAAGGTACAAATAGAACTACCATATGAGCCAGCAATCCCACTACTGGGCATATACCCTGAGAAAACCATAATTCAAAAATAATCATGTACCAAAATATTCATTGCAGCTCTTTTTACAATAGCCAGGACATGGAAGCAACCCAAGTGTCCATCAACAGATGAATGGATAAAGAAGATGAGGCACATATATACAATGGACTATTACTCAGTCATAAAATGGAACGAAATTGGCGCTTCCCTGTTGGCACAGTGGTTGAGAATCTGCCTGCTAATGCAGGGGACACGGGTTCGAGCCCTGGTCTGGGAGGATCCCACATGCCACGGAGCAACTAGGCCCGTGAACCACAACTACTGAGCCTGAGCGTCTGGAGCCTGTGCTCCACAACAAGAGAGGCCGCGATAGTGAGGTCCGCACACTGCGATGAAGAGTGGCCCCTGCTTGCCACAACTAGAGATAGCCCTCGCACAGAAATGAAGACCCAGTACAGCAAAAATAAAAAAGTAAATACATTAATAAACTCCTACCCCCAACATCTTAAAAAAATGTAACAAAACTGAGTTATTTGTAGTGAGGTGGATGGACCTAGAGTCTGTCATACAGAGTGAAGTAAGTCAGAAAGAGAAAAACAAATACTGTATGTGAACACATATATATGGAATCTAAAAAAAAAGGAAAAGAAAGACAATTATCAGAAGTACCTGGAGGCAAGACGGGAATAAAGATGCAGACCTACTAGAGAATGGACTTGAGGATATGGGGAGGGGGAAGGGTAAGCTGGGACAAATTGAGACAGTGGCATGGACATATGTACACTACCAAACATAAAATAGATAGCTAGTGGGAAGCAGCCGCATAGCACAGTGAGATCAGCTCAGTTCTTTGTGACCACATAGAGGGTTGGGATAGGGAGGGTGGGAGGGAGAGAGACGCAAGAGCGACGAGATATGGGGACATATGTATATGTATAACTGATCCACTTTGTTATAAAGCAGAAACTAACACACCATTGTAAAGCAGTTACACTCCAATAAAGACGTTAAAAAAAAAAAGCAGAAATTTTCTGAAAAGCACATCAGAGTTTTCCGCAATCTCATGGAACTAAGTTGGAAAAACTCAAAGTTTAAGGAGGAAGAACAATTTTGGAGTTGATATGTCTATACCTTAATTCTGGTGGATGTTATAAACACACACACACACACAAGACTGGAACATTTGGTTACATGTTTGTACAAAGAATGGGAAACCAAACAAATAAAAAATGAAACAAGTATATGCCACCAGGTCTTTTTTTTTTTTTTTTGACAAAAACATTGTTTCTTGTGTTTTGGTTCTTATGGTGACAGAAAAAAAGGAAGTGAGACATTTGTGGTGACTGTGAGTGGGTGGATGTGATATTCACACACTGTCCAAATATCATGAGTTTCCTACTTCCATTAACTGTACCCACTAACTTGGAGAGTTGAGCAAGAAACACTGATATCCTAATGTCTAGGAAGATCCCTGGCAGGGTGGGTCTGCCTGTCTTTCCTTTACCCCCCTCGTGAATGGCTTTCAATTTAATTCCTATTAATTTCACCAAAATTTTGAAAACTGACTTGTGTCAGGCTTGTCTTATGTTCCTTACAGTGATTGTATCCCTTATTTAACCCTTAACCCTTAAAGCTATGAGGAAGGTACTAATTTTATTCATATTTTACAGATGAAAAGTGTAAGTCTTATGGAATGTAGATAACTTTCCTGAGGCTCTATAGATAATTCGAATCAGAGCTGGAAATTGAATTTATGCAATCTGTAATCCGAGTCCATGTTGTGGCTATCCCTATCTAATACTGTGTCTTGAACTATGAGTTTAATCTCTATAATTCTAAGCCCAGCCAAGGGCCTGGTACGTACTAGATACTTAGTGTCTGTTAGGTTTAACCCAATTGAATGTGGAAGGCGCTATAACTAGGAGTTTAAAGTACTATAAAGTCAGAGGGGAATGAGGAATTAAATCCCCAAAGCATCATGAAAGCCTTTGAGGAGACAGTGGAGACATCTGAAATGGACTTTGAAGACTTGGTAGATCTTCTATAGGGAGAATTGGGGGCAAATGGAGGGTTTCTTCAAGCTCAAGTTCAGGGTGAAGCAGGACCACTTTTACATGGATGGATGACTTCCTTTTCAGCACTTCTAGTCTTGACTAATATGCTAGATTTTAGCCTCAAGATGTGAGAAGGTGTTTTGCCATAAGACAAGATTTGACCTATGGCACACCAAATCTACATAACTGCACACCATGTAATAACATGTCTGATGTATTAAGCATAAGTTTACATTCCCTAAGCACATATCATCTGGAGGGTTTCAAGATATCTGTACCCATATTGGTAGGTAGAAACAAACAAGTTATCATTAAAAGTTCATTAACAGATAGGGAAATTTATAGAGTCAGAAAATAGATTCAGTTGTTGCCTAGGACTGGGAGATGGGGGAGGGGATAAGGAGTGACTGCTAATGGGTACAAGTTTTCTTTTGGGAGTTATGAAAATATTCTAAAATCGATTATGGTCATGATTACACTACTCTAAGAATATACTACAATGATTAAATTGCATACATTGAATAAGTAAACTATATAGTCTGAAATTATATTTCAATAAAGCTGTAAAAAAAAGTTCATTATAGTTTTGGAGGAATTTTTAAAGGCCTAGGAAAAAATTTATAATATAATGTTAAGAAGTGAAACATAATATGAAACTGTACATTAACCATGGTCTCAATTAGGTTAAAAATATGATGTACTTGCCTATAGTGCTTAAGAAAACTTTTAAGTTTTTGAATTTTCCCATTTTTCCAATGATCATATATTTTCTTTAAAAATGTATTTTTATAATTATATATGTGGAAATTAAGCATCAAATATTAATACTTGTTTTTAATTGGTGGGCTTAAAATAAGTTTTCTTTTTTACTTGTTACTTTTCATCATTTTCTACAATTAAAATGCATTATTTTAATAAACAGACGAAACTAAAGCATTTGAAAATATCATACAATATGCATTGTGTAACATCTACCAATAAATAAAAATGATTTATATGAACCAATGAAAAAAGTAGCAACCATTAGAGGACAACTTGCACAAGAGGTAATACATTTGGCTAGTTAACACATGGAAATATGCTAAATCTCACCTGTAACAGACAAAAGATGAAAACAGTGGATACTGTCCATTGTTGGCGGAGGCATGGGCAAAGAGGACTCTCCTATGGGGATGGCTAGAGTGTAGACTTGTGCCACCACTTTGGAAGGCAATTTGACAATATCTATAAGGATTTTTAAAAAAACATATTTACTGAGCTATTGAAGTTTTTAATTAATGTATTTTTTAATTAAAAAAATTAAACTATTTTATATTGGAGTATAACTGATTAACAATGTTGTAATAGTTTCAAGTGCACAGCAAAGGGACTCAGCCATACATATACATGGATCCATTCTCCCTTAATCTCCCCTCCTATACAGGCTACCACATAACATTGCGCAGAGTTCCCTGTGCTATATGGTAGGTCCTAGTTGGTTATCCATTTTAAATACAGTTTTTAAAAATAATTTTTAAGATATTCTACAGAGGCAGTTAGACAGGTGTACAATGAAATACAAACAAGGATGTTTATTGCATTATTGATTATAATAGGGAAAATTAGAAGCAACCTAAATACCCATCGATATGGAAGTGAATATGTCCACTGATATGAACTATAACTTAGAAATATTTAAATAATTTAATATAATTTAAATAAATTATAGTTTATCAATATAATAAAGAATAGATGAGGCTATATATATATATAGAGAGAGAGAGAGAGAGAGAGAAAGATCTGCATAGCAGAGCGGTTAATGTTTAATAATGGACACAATGTTTATTGGCTTGTATTTACACTACAAAAGCAAATATCTGGGGATCTAAATGTCAAATAACAGAAATCCAATAAAGCCCAATAACTAAAAAATAAAAAAGAAAGGGGTAAATCTATATGTACAGATACAGAAATATGTCTATAATATATTCTGAATTGAATAAAGCAAATTTTAAAAGAGAACATACAAGTCCTTTTAAATATATATATATATATATATATATATATATGGCAAATGATAAATTGTAATCTATGGGGTGGATTTACAGGGAACTTTCACTTTGTACTAAGGAGAAGGATTGAACTTTAATCCTAGATCTGCTACTTACTAAGGCCTGGGACCTTATGTAAATTACTCCCCCTTTCTAAGCTCTGTTTTCTCATATGTAACAGAGAGATAAAATTTGCACATATTTCATAAGGCTGTCTTGAAGATAAAATGGAAAAAGCATGCAACTGCTCAATAAATATCAGTTATTCTGCTTTGTATTGTTCTGATTTTTAATAATTTCATGCATTGTTTATGAGATCAGAAAAAATATAAAGAAGAAATAGAAGATCCACAGTCATATAATGGTTTGATGGCTTTGTCACAGTAGCGAGCAAGGTCAGCAGAAATTGTCAAAAACCTCTCTATGGGGAAGAGAATATCCAGTAACTTACAAAGGTGTATGCTGGATGGAAAAGCCTTAGATCTCTGGTCTTAAAGATTATTGGAAACTAAAGTATTTTTGCAAGCATCATCCCAACTCTGTCTGTTGTTATTATCACTCTGTAGGTGATACAAAGGCTCTGAAGTTAAGTAACTTGGTCAAGGTCAAACATAGTGTAACCAGGAATCTAACCGTGTTCTGTGTGCCTCCAAGTTTGTGCTCTTTCATATTGTACGACACTGTCCAGATTAGTTCAAGTGGAGAGCGAGTAAACTTTCCCTGGTGCATCCCCTTAGTCCCTTGCACAGCCATCACCTTTCACATACCCAGACTGTTGCTTTGCTTTAGGGATGAGAAAGTGGAAGTAGAACTTCCTATGTTCTGTTCTGGGACATTTCCAGACTGAGACAAGAGTAGTTATGTGTCCTGCTAGGTCATGGGCTTTCACTGACTACAGAGGTTGAGAACCCTTGGGCAAACCAAATACTCCTGTCTCATTGGTTTGAAAGCAAAGCAGAAGTGGCAAAAGCTGACAAAGCCCAGCTGGAGAAGGGATGTTGAAATGGACACAAATAACATGCCCTCATGAACATGACCAATAGAAATGTTTTAAATTTAATTCTGTTCCTATGCTTATACTTTCTCCTCTCTTATCCTTAATCTTAGAGGTAGTAGGTACTCTTCCTTTTCCTTTCCTCCCCTCTTTCAGGTGCCTCATTGTGCTGCTCTCAAATGTTTATACTTATAGTCAAATTTCTTATTGAGGTTCCATGTAGCTCACTGCTGGACTCTTAACAGCTTCTCTTCATGGACTAGCTATCTCAAATTTATCTTTAAATTTATACCAAACACCTTTTGACCATCTTTTCTCAGTCCTTAAAGCTCTTCACCAGCTCCTCCTCCTCATCTGGCTTTTATTATCCATGTCCTTAAACCTAGACTTAAATATCCCAGATATTCTAGCAAAAGGCAGGTAGGAGTGGGGAACACAAATATAACTTTCTTCTAATTTTTATTGTATGCTAGAATGTGAGCTCCCTGAGTGGAGGATTTTGTGTATTATGCTTACTGACGTCACAAGTTCCTAGAACAGTGCTTGGAAACTACTGGGGGCTCAATATATATTTGTTGAGTGAATAAATGAGTGAGAATTCTAAGATCTTCTTCATTCTCTTCCTTTCTAGTGCTCAAATACAAGTCAAACCTGTCCCTAAACCTTAGAGGTTATATATTCTAAGGAATAAGACTGCATTTTTTCTCAAACGCTACTCACTGCTGGAGTTTGTTCTTTTGTCCATGTACTCCTTCATTCAGTTGTTGAGTGCCTACTATGTGCCTGAATCTGAGCTGGTGCCAGAAGCACAAAAGTGAGTACAAAATATTCCTGCTTTCGGGACGCCCAAAACCCAGAGTGGGACATAGACACAAAACATCTAACTAGTCTTCTAGGCTGTGTATAATTAGTGCCATGTTATATATACACTAACTAGTCCAGGAGAGGAAGGGGTAGCGATCACTTTTAATTCTGTCCTTTAATATCACCTTTAAATCCAGTACAGGATATCTTTCCTGTGGCAGCTTAAACCCACTAAAGTATTAGCAGAAAATAGTTAGGTGCCATTTAACATAAGTTTCCATGACTGTTAGCAAGAATGCCCACTTCCCTTAATACTCCTCCCAGCCTTTTATCCTCTATAATATCTAATCCCAGTTCTTTTAACCATGCTTCACAGGTCATGGTCTCATGACGCTGAGCACTTTCTGAAGGTCCTTATTAGTTTTTCTTCCTAAGGACTATTCCAGTAAGCTATGATAGTCAACCTCATGACTGAGAAGTTGGGAAATTAAAGCACTCTCATTTGTGTTGATTGAGATGGAGAAATTCCCTTGATGACCTAATAGTGAAATCAGCCCTCCACTCCCATAGATCAGATCATGGAGCAACTAGGATGATATAGCAATAGGGTGAAGTTGAGGGACAGAGAGAGCAAGTGAAAGAAACAACCAAGATGGACTTAGAGTCGCCAGAATGCACAGAGTTGTATAGGTCACTAACACTTGCACTTCCTTGATTGGCTTCTTCATTATCATCTAGAGGAAAAGTGGTGATATTAAATTTATTACTATGCTACTTTGTAAAGCTCTTCCTGGCTGGTACTACTGATGATAAGTTACAAACAGGTAGATCTAAAGACCCAGCTACCTGTGGCAAAACTGGATCAATGGAACTATACCAGTGCTGTGTCATGTGAGGGAGTACTGTCCAACAGTAGATGCTGCTTTCTTCAATATACATTGACCACATAACAACTCAAACACAGCTGTTGCCCATCTTGACTTTGCAGTTAGTGATACTTCCATTTGTCCGTCTCCCTTTAATTGTCATAATCTCTCAAAGTGAGAGTTATACATAACTAAGATGTGAAAAAGACATTTTCAATAGCAATTTATTTTTCCAAAGGCTTGATAAATATTTTATATCTTCCAGGTATATATCTTCCAGGTATTAGGAAGACGTGTGTACTACTTATACTATTTTGGGGCACATAGCCATGCTGTTGCTGGTTGAAGGGACTTCAAGGGTTGAATTTTTTCTAATTACTTCAGGGTAAATTCCCAACTTTATGGATTCAGAAATTTACTATTATCAACTTTGATGAATGGTGTCAAATTAATCAGATATATAAAGCAGTGTTTCTCAGTGTTGATTATACTTTGGAATTATCTGGAGGAAAAAGTCCCAGTGCCTAGATATTACCTCAGACAAATTAAATTGGAATCTTTTGACATGGGTACCAGACATCAGTATTCTGTAAATCTTCCCAGCTGATTCCATGTGCAGCCAAGTTTGAGAACCATTGCATTAAAGTAACCATTGTGTAAATCCAAATGTAATTTGAGTTACTGTGATGACAGTAAGATATGATTAGCAAGAATTCCAGGGATTGCCATTTCTTCTTTCTTCCCCCTTTTTGGTATGGACATGCATAGTAAATACTATCCTGGGAAATCAAGCTAAGTACTACCCTTTGTGAGCATGTGATCAAAGTGTAGAGTCAAGGTCTCATTAGTCATGGGAGGAATTCTTATAATTTGGGAAAGTGCATAAATAAAACAAAGGGTAAGGAGAGATTCTGGAATTAGATAACAGATACCAAATACCCTTCCATCCCAGCAAGCCCTAGTATTACTATTACATAATACTATCCTGTATGTAAAGGGATACAATCATATCAACTAATTCTTTGGTATGTTTCCTACTCTATGACTTCCTACTGTGATTTATTTCTTTAATGGAAACCAATGTTACTTAAAATTTTAAGAAATTCATTTCCTATTCAATTTGTTGGAATACATATGCCATAAAACAAGCAATAACTATACTTATCATGCTAAGATAAAAGTAATTAGAATAGGGACCTTCTTGGCGTGATTAGATTGAGCCCTCACAGCATTGTGGAAGAAATCCAATTTGTTTACTAAATGAGTATTGGATGATAGAAAAAGGAAAGGGCATAAAATGGTTAATAACATTTCAATCATAAAAACAAAGGCATAATTTCTTGCTCAGTATGTGGATATCTTCCACAATGAAATAGAATATGTTTGGGATCTCCAAAAGAGGTGAAATGACCTCTTGTCCTATTTCAAGCACTTTCCCCAGGCATATTTCTTGATTCTAAGTGGAATAATACATACTGAGCATCCAATTCCATTGGATGTAGAGGCAATTCTTTTCCCAAGACCTTGTAGTTCTGTCCAAGCACTATGAGATGACTCTCTCTGCTCAACAGAGAGCTATTTCAATGCTTCATCCATTTAGGCACCAAAAAACACATATTGAGAGGTTGCTATGTTCTAGATACTGGGGATCGATGGGAAAACAAGATAAAGTCCCTGCTCTTGGAATTTACAGTCTAGTTAGGAGGAATGAACAAGAAACATGTAAACAAATAAAATGGATGTCCTTTAAAGTCTCATCAAATTAAGTATAGAGGGAACATAGCTCAAAATAATTAAAGCCATTTATGACAAACCCACAGCTAACATCATACTCAATGGTGAAAAGCTGAAAGTTTTTCCTCTAAAATCAGGAACAAGGTAAGAATGCCCACTCTTGCCACTTATATTTAACATAGTATTGGAAGTCCAGTCATAGTAATAAGACAAGAAAAGGAAGTAAAGTGTATTCAAATTGGAAGGGAAGAAGTTAAACTCTCACTATTTGCAGATGACATGATACTATATATAGAAAACCCTGAAGTCTCCACCAAAAAAAATTGGAAATAATAAATGAATTCAGTAAAGTTGCAGGTTACAACATTAATATACAGAAATCTATCGATTTTGTATACACTAATAATGAACTATCAGAGAAAGCAAAATAAAACCTGTTTAAAATTGCATCAAAAATAATAAAATATCTAGGAATAAACTTAAACAAGTGAAAGAAAACTATAAAAATATAAAATATTGAAGAAGAAAACCAAAGATGATCCAAAGAAATGGAAAGATATCATGTGTTCTTGGATTGGAAGACTTAATATTGTTAAAAAGCTCATACTACCCAAAGCAATCTACAGGTAGACCATAATATCTATCTAAATACCGATGATATTTTTCATAGAACTAGAACAAATAATCCTAAAATTAATATGGAATCACACAAAAAATCCAATATGCCAAAGCAATCAAGAAAAATAAAAGAACAAAGCTAAAGATATCATACTCCCAGAATTCAGACTACACTATAAACGTACAGTAATCAAAACAGCATGGTACAGGCACAAAAACACACACATAGTTCAATGGAACAGATTAGAGAGCCCAGAAATAAACCCACACACCTATGGTAGATTAATCTATGACAAAGGAGGCAAGAATATACAATAGAGAAAAAGACAGTCTCTTCAATAAATGGCGCTGGGAAAACTGGACAGCTAAATGAAAAGAATGAAATTAGAACATTCTCTAATGCCGTATACAAAAATAAACTAAAATGGATTAAATACCTAAATGTAAGTCCAGAAACCATAAAAATCCTAGTAGAGATTATAGGCAGAACAGTCTTTTACATAAATCAAGGAAATATTATTTTTGGTTCTTTCTCCTAAGGCAAAGGAATAAAAGCAAAAACTTTTTTTTCACATCTTTATTGGAGTATAATCGCTTTACAATGTTGTGTTAGTTTCTGCTGTACAACAAAGTGAATCAGCAATACGTATACATATATCCTCATATCCCCTCTCTCTTGAGCCTCCAACCTACCCCGCCATCCCACCCATCTAGGTCTTCACAAAGCATTGACTGGATCTCCCTGTGCTATGCAGCAGCTTCCCACTAACCATCCATTTTACATTTGGCAGTGTATATATATCAAAGCTACTCTCTCGCTTTGTCCCAGCTACCCCTTCACCCCTGTGTCCTCAGGTCCGTTCTCTATGTCTGCATCTTTATTCCTGCTCTGTCACTAGATTCATCAGTACCGTTTTTGTAGATTCCATATATATGCCTCTGCATACGGTATTTGTTTTTCTCATTCTGCCTTACTTCACTCTGCATGACAGACTCTAGGCCCATCCACCTCACTACAAATGACTTAATTTTGTTCCTTTTTATGCCTGAGTAATATTCCATTGTATATATGTGCCACATCTTCTTTATTCATTCATCTGTCAATGAACATTTAGGTTGCTTCCATGTCCTGGCTATTGTAAATAATGCTGCAATGAACATTGTGGTACATGTCTCTTTTTGAGTTACGGTTTTCTCAGGGTATATGTTGAGTAGTGGGATCGCTGGGTCATGTGGTAGTTCTATTTTTAGTTTTCTAAGGAAATTCCATACTGTTCTCCATAGTGGCTGTATCAACTTACATTCCCACCAACAGAGCAAGAGGGTTCCCTTTACTCCACACCCTCTCCAGCATTTTTTGTTTGTAGATTTTTTGATGATGGCTGTTCTGACCGGTGTGAGGTGATACCTCATTGTGGTTTTGACTTGCACTTCTTTAATGATTAGTGATGTTGAGCATCTTTTCATGTGTTTGTTGGCTATCTGTATGTCTTCTTTGGAGAAATGTCTATTTAGGTCTTCCATCCATTTCTGGGTTGGGTTGTTTGATTTTTTCATATTGAGCTGCATGAGCTGCTTGTATATGTTGGAGATTAATCCTTTGCCTGTTGCTTTGTTTGAAAATATTTTCTTCATTCTGAGGGTTGTCTTTTGGTCTTGGTTATGGTTTTCTTTGCTGTGCAAAAGCTGTTAAATTTCAATAGGACCCATTTGTTTATTATTGTTTTTATTTCCATTTCTCTAGGAGGTGAGTTGAAAAGGATCTGGCTGTGATTTATGTCAAAGAGTGTTCTGCCTATGTTTTCCTCTAAGAGTTTTATAGTGTCTGGCCTTAAATTTAGGTCTTTAATCCACTTTCAGTTTATTTTTGTGTATGGTGTTAGGAAGTGTTCTAATTTCATTCTTTTACATGTAGCTGTCCAGTATTCACAGCACCTCTTATTGAAGAGGCTGTCTTTTCTCCATTGTATATCCTTGCCTCCTTTGTTGTAGATTAGTTGACCATAGATGCGTGGGTTTATCTTTGGGCTTTCTATCCTGTTCCATTGATCTGTATTTCTGTTTCTGTGCCAGTACCATACTGTCTTGATTACTGTAGCTTTGTAGTATAGTCTGAAGTCAGGGAGCCTGATTCCTCCAGCTCCATTTTTCATTCTCAAGATTGCTTTGGCTATTTGTGGTCTTTTGTGTTTCCATACAAATTGTAAAATTTCTTGTTTAGCTCTGTGAAAAATGCCATTGGTAACTTGATAGGGATTGCACTGAACCTGTATATCACTTTGGGTAGTTTAGTCATTTTCACAATATTGATTCTTCCAATCCAAGAACATGTTACATCTCTCCATCTGTTTATGTCCTCTTTGATTTCTTTCATCAGTATTTTATAGTTTTCTGAGTACAGGTCTTTTGCCTCCTAAGGTAGATTTATTCCTAGGCATTTTATTCTGTATTTTGAATGGTAAATTGGATTGTTTCTTTAATCTCTGTGTCTGATCTTTCATTGTTATGTATGTGGATGCAAGAGATTTCTGTGCATTAATATTGTATCCTGCTACCTTACCAAATTCATTGACTAGCTCTAGTCGTTTTCTGGTGGCATCTTTAGGATTATGTATGTATAACATCACATCATCTGCAAACAGTGACAGTTTTACAACTTCTTTTCTGATTTAGATTCCTTTTATTTCTTTTTCTTCTCTGATTGCCATGGCTAGGACTTCCATAACTATGTTGAATAATAGTGGAGAGAGTGGGCACTCTTGCCTTATTCCTGATTTTAGAGGAAATGTTTCCAGTTTTTCACCAAAGAGAATGATGCTGGCTGTGAATTTGTCATATATGGCTTTTATTATGTTGAGGTAGGTTCCCTCTTTGCCCACTTTCTGTAGAGTTTTTATCATAAATGTGTGTTGAATTTTGTCAAAAGCTTTTTCTGCATCTATTGAGATTATCATGTGGTTTTTCTCCTTCAGTTTCTTCATATGGTGTATCACATTGATTGATTTGCGTATATTGAAGAATCCTTGCATTCCTGGGATAAACCCCACTTGCTCATGGTATATGATCTCTTTAATGTGCTGTTGAATTATGTTTGCTATTATTTTGTTGAGGATTTTTACATCTATATTCATCAGTAATATTGGCCTCTGTTTTTTTTGTGTGTGTGACATCTTTTTCTGGTTTTGGTATCAGGGTGATGGTGGCCTCGCAGAATGAGTTTGGGAATGTTCCTCTCCCTGCTATATTTTGGAAGAGTTTGAGAAGGATAGGTGTTAACTCTTCTCTAAATGCTTGTTAAAATTCCCTTGTGAAGCCATCTGGCCCTGGACTTTTGTTTGTTGGAAGATATTTAATCACAGTTTCAATTTCAGTGCTTGTGATTGGTCTGTTCATATTTTCTATATCTTCCTTGTTCAGACATGGAAGGTTGCACTTTTCTAAGAATTCGTCCATTTCTTCCCCAATGTCCATTTTATTGGCATATAGTTTCTTCTAGTAGTCTCTCATGATCCTTTGTATTTCTGTGGTGTCAGTTGTTACTTCTCCATCTTCATTTTTAATTCTGTTGATTTGAGTCTTTTCCCTTTTTTTCCTGATGAATTTGGCTAATAGTTTGTCAACTGTGTTTATCTTCACAAAGAACCATCTTTTAGTTTCATTGATATTTGCTATTGTTTCCTTCATTTCTTTTTCATTTCTTTCTGATCTGATCTTTATGATTTCTTTCCTTCTGTTAATTTTTTTGTTGTTCTTTCTCTAATTGCTTTAGATGTAAGGTTAGGTTGTTTAGTTGAGATTTCTTTTGTTTCTTGTGGTAGGATTCTATTGCCATACTCTTCTCTCTTAGAACTGATTTTGCTGCATCCCAAGGTTTTGTGTGGTCGTTTCTTAATTGGTATTTGTTTCTAGGTATTTTTTGATTTCCTTTTTGATTTCTTCAGTGATCTCTTGGTTGTTTAGTAGCATCCATGTGTTTGTATTCTTTACAGCTTTTTCCTGTAATCAATATCTAAACTCATAGCCTTGTCATCAGAAATGATGGTTGATATGATTTCAATTTTCTTAAATTTACCAAGGCTTGATTTGTGACCCAAGATATGATCTATCCTGCAGACTCTTCCATATGGACTTGAGAAGAAAGTGTATTCTTTTGTTTTTGGATGGAATGTCCTGTAAATATCAGCTAAGTCCATCTGGTCTAATGTGTCATTTAAAGCTTGTGTTTCCTTATTTATTTTCTGTTTGGTTGATCTGTCCACTGGTGTAAGTGAGGTGTTAAAGGCCCTTACTATTATTGTGTCAATGTCAATTTCCCCTTTTAGGGCTGTTAGCATTTGTCTTATGTATTGAGGTGCTCATATGTTGGGAGCATAATTACAATTCTTATATCTTGTTCTTGGATTGATCCCTTGATCATTATATAGTGTCCCTCCTTGTCTCTTGTTAATAGTCTTTATTTTAAAGTGTATTTTGTCTGATATGACTATGGCTACTCCAGCTTTCTTTTGATTTCCATTTGCATGGAATATCTTTTTCCATCCCCTCACTTTCAGTCTGTGTGCCCCTAGGTCTGAAGTGGGCCTCTTGTCAACAGCATATATACAGGTCTTGTTCTTGTATCCATTTAGCCAGTCTATGTCTTTTGGTGGGAGCATTTAATCCATCTACATTTAAGGTAATTATTGATATGTATGTTCCTATTACCATTTTCTTAATTGATTTAGGTTTGTTTTTGTAGGTATTTTCCTTCTCTAGTGTTTCCTGCCTAGATAAGTTCCTTTAGCATTTGTTGTAAAACTGTTTTGGTGGTGCAGAATTCTCTTAACTTTTGCTTGTTTGTAAAGCTTTTGATTTCTCCATCGAATCTGAATGAGATCCTTGCTGAGTAGAGAAATCTTGGTTGTATGGTTTTCCCTTTCATCACTTTAAATATATCCTGTCACTCCCTTCAGGCCTGCAGAGTTGCTGCTGAAAGATCAGCTGTTAACCTTATGGGGATTCCCTTGTATATTATTTGTTGCTTTTCCCTTGCTGCTTTTCATATTTTTTATTTATGTTTAATGTTTTTAGTTTGATTAATATGTGTCTTGTGTGTTTTTCCTTGGATTTATCCTGTATGGGACTCTCTGCACTTTCTGGACTTAACTGGCCATTTCCTTTCCCAAGTTGGGGAAGTTTTCTACTATGATCTGCTCAAATATTTTGTCAGACCCTTTCTTTTTTTCTTCTTCTACTGGGATGCCTGTACTTTGAATGTTAGCATGCTTAATTTTGTCCCAGAAGTCTCTGAGGTTTCCTCCATTCTTTTCATTCTTTTTTCTTTATTCTGCTCCACGGAGTTATTTCCACCATTCTATCTTCCAGCTCACTTATCTGTTCTTCTGCATCATTTATTCTGCTATTGTTTCCTTCCAGAATATTTTTAATTTCAGTTATTGTGTTGTTCATTACTGTTTGTTTGCTCTTTAGTTCTTCTAGGTCCTTGTTAAATGTTTCTTGTATTTTCTCTGTTCTATTTCTGAGATTTTGGATCATCTTTGCTATCTTTACTCTAAATTCTCTTTCAGTTAGTTTGCCTATTTCCTCTTCATTTATTTGGTCTAGTAGGTTTTTATCTTACTCCTTTGCCTGCAAGATATATTTCTGTCTTCTCATTATGTCTAATTTCTATCATCTGAGGTCTCCTTTCCCTAGGCTGCAGGGTTGTAGTTCCTCTTGCTTCCATTCTCTGCCCCTGGTGGTGAGTTTGGTCCAGTGGCTTGTGTGGGCTTCCTGATCGAAGGACTGGTGCCAGGTTCTAGTGTGTGGATATGAGTGTTTTCCCTCTGATGAGCAGGGCCGTGTCAGGTGTTGTGTTTTGGGATGTATGTGAGCTTAGTATGATGTTCTGTAGTCTGTGTGCTGATGGGTGTGTTTATATTCCTGTTTTGTTGTTTAGTGTGAGGCATCCAGCACTGGGAGCTGCAGGCAGTTGGGTGGAGCCAGGTCTTGGCTTCAGATAGAGGCCTCCATGAGAGCTCTCAGTGATTAATCTACCCTGGTGCTGGGAATTCTCTTGTCGTTCAGTGTCCTGGACTCAGTGCTTTAACCCCAGAGTCTCAGGTCTGACTTCCGGTCGAGGAAAAAACACCCTGCAAGTCACTCATCCCAGCAGTAAGGGAAATTTTCAAAATTATAAAAAGAAAAAGCTGAACAAAACCCCAGACAAATGATAAAAAGTAAAATCAAGCAAACAAAAACAGGAACAAGGAAATATGCACACACAGAAAAGAAACAAAAACAGAACCAAATAAAACATAAAGCAAGAGAACAACCAGACAAATAAAAGAATCCAAAAATGAAATCAATCAATTAGAATCAAAACTAACAAAAATAGCACACTGCAATGAAGAGTAGCCCCCACTCACCACAACTAGAGAAAGCCCATTTGCAGCAAAGAAGACCCAACACAGTCAAAATAGAAAAATAATAAATAAATACATTTATTAAAAAAACAAAAATACAAAACCTAAAAACAGTGTGCCAACTGAAGAATGAAGCAAAGAAACAAAACAAACTGACAAAAATAATTTAAAATAAAGAAATAGAGAAAGTGGAAGGAAGACAGAACAACAGAAAAGCAATGTAGAAATAGAAATATATATATAAAAATAAAAACATATATTGAGGAAAGAAGAAAAAAAGCAGACAAAACCCCAGAGAAATGGTAAAAAATGAAATCAAACAAACAAAAAGAGAAACAAGGAAACACACACACACAAGAGAAACAACAGAACCAAATAAAATAAAAAGCAAGAGAACCACCAGACAAACAGAACACCAAAACAAAATCAAACAATTAGAATCCGAACTAAGAAAAACACAAAACCTAAAAACAAAACCAAAGCAGTGTGCAAGCTGAAGAACAGAGTAAGGAAACAGAACAAACATAAAAATGATCTAAAAAATAATAGAATAAAACAAAATAAAATGGGAAAAATCACAGAACAATAGAAAAGCAAAGTAAAAATAGAAATATTTTAAAAATGAAAACAAAAGATATGTTATAAAACTCAAATATCCCAAAAGTCTAAAAAAAACTAAAATAACAACAAACAAACAAAAACAAAAGAAAAAAAAAGCCAGAACCAACAACATAATGGATCAAAACATAATAAAATAAATAGTAATAATTTTGTTTCCCTGGGGTCTCAGCTCTGTGTCCTTGCACACACTGCGAGCCACAGCCCACCTCCACCTCCCCGAGAGGCCCTCCTCTGCCTCTGGGCTGGTCTCTGGACCTGCTGAGGACCCTGTGGGGACCACTCAGGCTCTGAGCTGGCCCATTTCCTGTGTGTGCCTGCCCCCAAAGTCCTCAGCTGTCAGAGCTAGACAATTTTCTTTTGTGGGAACAGTCATTGTCTACTCAGATAATCTATAGATGCAGTGTCTACCTAGCTGATCACAGGCATTTTATCTGCAGCTTATACAGCTGACGGAAAGATTTTCGATCTTCCTTCTTAGTCGCCCCATCCCTGGGGTGGTTCAGCTTTGGTTTAATCCCCACCTCTCCCTGTGGTCCACTCACAGGAGTCTGGTCCTTAGGCTGCCTTGGAGTTCTTGGGTCTGCCTCAAGAAAGACAGGGCACAGAGGTGGTATGACTGCTTGGATCACGGGAGTCTCAGTGGTGCCAAATGCACAGGGAAGCCAGCAGCCATGGGCCCAAGAGATATGGCCCTAGTGAGGTCTTTTTCTGGTACCTGGCATAAGGCATGTGAGGGCCAGCTCTGACTGGGCTTTTTCCGGTGCCCAGCAACAGGCACGTAAGGGCCAGCCCTGAGAGGGCTTCTTTTGTTGTTCGTCGGCAGGTGCTGGCGTGTGGGGAGAGGCTACAATAGTGGCTCCTCCCCCTGCGTGTGACTCAGCAGTAGCACCCTGCTCCCATGGCAGTCCGGTCTTCCTCTGTAGGTATTCCTTGCTGCAGATTTCCTCCCTCCTATCCCCTCAGTCCGTATCCCCACATCCAAGAGCAGTTCTCACTCCAGGCCTGTTCTCCAATGACCATGCTCAAGCTCCCAGTCCCCTTGCACAACTGTGAACACACGTCCCAGTCCAGGACACATAAGGCCTCAGTACAGACCGTCTGTGTATTTCTCACTCTGTCCTGTCTGCCACGGATCAGCTGCTTCACCCTCTTCCGACAGCCTCAAATTCTTCCCTTCTGTCCTGATCAATCTCCCCATTGTAGGGGGGTTTTTCTGTCATAGAGGGGGTTTCCCTGAATTTGGGAATCTCTCTTCTGCTTCAGCTCTCCTTCCCCGGGGTGCAGGTCCTGTCCTGCTTCCTCTACTCCTCCTTCTCCCTTCTTTTATTCATCCTACCCAGTTATGCAGTGATCTTTATAGTCTTTTCTGGTGTCCAAGGTCTTCTGCTAGTGTTCAGCTGGTGTTCTGTGAGAACTGTTGCATCTGTAGATGTATCCCTGATGCATCCATGGAGAGAGATGAACTCCATATCCTCCTACTCCTCTGCCATTTTAACTCTCAGTCTAAAAGCAAAATTAAACAAATGGGGCCTAATTAAACTTAAAAGCTTTTGCACAGCAAAGGAAACTATTGACAAAACAAAAAGACAACCTACTGAATGGGAGAAAACATTTGCAAAATATATGACCAATAAGCTGTCAATATCCAAAATATATAAACAGCTTATACAGTGCAATATCAAACAAACAAACAACCCAATTAACAAATGGGCAGAAGACCTAAATAGACATTTTCCCAAAGAACATATGCAGTAGACTAACAGGCACATGAAAAGATGCTCAACATCGCTAGTCATTAGAGAAATGCAAATCAATACCAGAATAAGATATCACCTTATACCTGTAGGAATGGCTATGATCAAAAAGTCTACAAATAACAAATTTTGGCAAGGATGTGGAGCAAAAGAAGCCCTTGCACACTGTTAGTGGAAATGTAAATTGTTGCATCTACTTTGGAAAACAGTATGTAAGTTCCTCAAAAAAAGCTGAAAATAGAACTACCATATGATCCAGCAATTCCACTCCTGAGTATATATCAGAAAAAAACAAAAACACTAATTCAGAAAGATACATACGCCCCAATGTTCATAGAAGCATTATTTACAATAACCAAGATATGGAAGCAATGTAACTGTCCCTCAAGAGATGAATGGATAAAGAAGGTATATTTATATATTATCCAGCCATATGTGTGATTAATGTGACTCCCCTAATAGACTAGGCTCCAAGAGGGCTGGGGTTCTGTCTTGCTCATCACTATATCTCCAGTTCTTGTCACAGAGTAAGCATTCAATAAAAATTTGTTAAATGAAAGGACCCATAGCAATAGAAAAGAAGGTGGTTGATTATAAGCTTTTTAATTAGTGAGTTTTACTACTTTGTTCATTCTACTCTGTTTTTGTCAATATCCCCATCTTTTAATATTAGCAAAAAAAAAAATCTTGCTTTACAAAACAGCTCTAATTGTCCCTAGGAAACACTGGAATGATATAACGCATTTGCTATAAGTAGAATCAAGCTACATGGATTTGCTGATTATTTAGAAAACTGTCATGCTTTGTGGTATTTAACAAAAATTTCTGTTCTAGATATTAATAAGATGTTGGAAGAATGCTGGGAACCTAAAAAGTAACCTTTTTATTCTACTCCTCTCCAACTTTGATGTATTCCCTATCTTTTCCTTGTGGTCTGAATTTCATCCTAGATATTAAATCTTGCTAAAGTACCAGGAGATAACAATTTTAACTGCATTTTAAAATTACAGCATTTAACTGCATTTTAAAATTACAGCATTTAAGAGATGAAGGGAAATACATTAGGAAGCCAAAGATAATGGGATCCCTGTCTATTTTCCAGCATACTTTCTAAGAAAGAATTTCTCTGGATGTCATGTGAAAAATCCAAACTAATTATAGTGCATCTCTTTGGTAATATTTTTTTCATTATTTTATTGTAAGATCAGAAACATAATAATATATTTTCTTTTAAGCTTATATAGTAGTTTTCAGTGCTCTTTCATATAGATTTTATATTTGATATTCACAAGAACTTATGAAGCAAGAAAAGTGGTTATTATCTTTAGTTTACACAAGAGTAAACTCAGATTCAAAGAAGTTAAATAATTTCCCGAGTCATCTAAACAATCCTAAGACTAGGACATAAGTCTTCTAAACCCTCTACAAGTATGCTTTCATATATTTTTTTTAAACTGCCTCCAAGTGGACTTATCCCTCCTTAATTTTTCATTATACTTAAACTCTAGATAGAGAAAGCACTGGCATCTTAAACAACCAATCATTAGAGATGAATTTAAATACTATGGGTAAAAATCCTATCTCTCAAGAGATTAACAAAAATGAGGGAAGGATATTTTCATTTTCTTTATTTTCTAAAGATTATAGTTTTCTTCACAAACTGTTCTTTAGACAGGAGGGAGAAAATCAACTGATGGTGCAACAAGAGCCAACTGTATGATGTAGGCCCAGTTGTCATTTAGCTTGAACTAATACTGACACATACTTTTCTGCTGAGACAGAAATGAATACAGTAAATGTTGAATGTGAACCTGAATAAGGCTCATCAAACATACCTAGTCTGTCTGGCAGAAAGATGACTTCTTTCAAGTCATCTTGGATAAATAATATAGCAAGAAATGATGAATATCAGGGTTTAGTTTCATTACTTATTGATCAATGACCAAAATATAGTTGCATCTAGAGATATTCCCTAGCTGAAGAAGCACAATTATGGGAAAGAAGAAGGGATTTTTTTGTCTAAAAATAGCAACAACAATAATGAGATCTTATTAAGCTAAGAGAAAGAAACCTGTAAGAACAATATTAAAGACAATTATCTGCCAGGAATTAAGTTTCCTTGTTATTCCCAGGAAGTTGAGGAAGAGCTTAATAAAGGCAATTTAAAAAGGAAGATGCCCTACTCTTTTTGATCCTCCTACAATTTCCAGTCATAATTATGGTCATTTATTGCCTAACTCTGCCTGGTTGAAACGTATTTCTTTGTATAGCTTAGATTTGATTACCTATCCAATATTTGTACAGTAATGCATTTAACATTTAGATACTTAACCATGTCAGTTTAATATGCACAGATTTCCCCTTTATCAAATGTTCTCATTAAAATACCACAAACTTATGGTATAAAAGATGAAGTATGTAGCCTAGGATATGAAGTAATGTTAAAAAAATAAAGCAGATTAGTAATGTGTTAATGCTAGTAATTAAGCTGTATATGTATACATATATACGTATATATGTATGTGTGTGTACACGCACACATACACACACACACATATTATTTTTTTCTGACTGAGAAAATACTTTTTAAATTACTTCCTGAATTATGCTCCACAATCTCCTTAGTCACAAGTGGCAAGTACTCAAGTAAGTTCTGTTATTCGACATGGTAATTAGAATAAAAGCCCACTAAATTAGACTTATTTCCAGTGTTTGATCATATAGACAGAGGTAGAATAAAATTCCTCTTTGTATAATTCATACAGAAAGCAACTAAGAAAATTAGCAGTTTACTTAAGAGAAAAAATTGTCAATTATTTTGATCTGTAGCCATTTGCAAACGTGGGAACAGAGAATTTCTACTTCACTACTTATGTCTCATGTATCTTGCATGTACACCAAAGTATTGAAAAAGTTTACTAATTTAGACTGGACTTTTTGTAATTAGTCAATTTTAAGGCAGAGGAGAAAAAGCATGTGTAAGGCTGTGGGAGGTTATAGACGGCATGCTTTAAGCCATCTTGTTTCATGCACTTTGTTAAAAAGTTTTCTTGCTAATAACCAAATATCATAGTGATCTTCATCAGTATGGGTACAATTCAGGTCCTTACAGCTGGGTGGTATATAAAAATCAATATAAAAGAATAGAGAAAATAATCTATTTTTTAAACATATTTATTGGAGTATAATTGCTTTAAGATGGTGTGTTAGTTTCTTCTGTATAACAGAATGAATCAGCTATACATATACATATATCCCCATATTTCTTCCCTCTTGCATCTCCCTCTCACCCTCCCTATCTCACCCCTCTAGGTGGACACAAAGTACCGAGCTTATCTCCCTGTGCTATGTGGCTGCTTCCTGCTAGCTATCTATTTTACATTTGGTAGTGTATATATGTCCATGCCACTCTCTCACTTCATCCCAGCTTACCCTTCCCCCTCCCCGTGTCCTCAAGTCCTACAGCTATTTCTGCCGTGACATCCATATTGAAAAGTTTCAGTTTCACTTATCATCAAAGTGGGAAGTTCAGAACTGACCAGATGAAAAAAAAAAGAATTATAAACAAGATTTTCTAAATACGGTAACTTAAGTTCTAAACCTTTAGTTATGGTGAAAAACTATTTTACGCAATAGTGAAGAATAATGTGACAAGAAAAGGAACTTTGTATACATGAAAAACTATTATTAAAGCATCACAATTCTGCACAATGGCTACCTTCAGCTTGACTATTTTAAAGTTATTAAAGCAAGTAAAATCACCACATAATAACAAATTAATTTTGATATTAGTGTGGGGAAGAGAGGCTATAATAGCATCTTCATTTTCCAGTTCAGAAAATCAAGACATGAAAACCGTATACAATAAATCATTGAAAAATCCAAGATAAGAATTCAGATATTCTTGTATCTCAGGCCTAATATTATCCTCAGTGTCAACTGTCATAGTTAATTCTCTATTTTTGTTGAAGAACCTACATAATGCAATAAAATCTTAAAAATGAATCGATAGGCTTACCTCATTGATATGATTAGGGTCATAATTCATTTCTTACTGATAGCAATGACTTTTGCTTCACCATTTTGGCTTCAATACATTACATGTGTATCTCAGCCCTTAAATGACAAATGGAGGGGTGAGGAGTCAATAAGTTCTGCTGCCAAGAAGAATGGAAAAAATAGTAATCTAACTGCCAGGAGACACACAACCCTGAGACTAATACCAGAGTCAAGCTTTGAGAAAATACCACAAATGTAATGTATTTCACAGATTGTTTCAAGTCCTCAACCAAGAAACCACAAACCATATAGCATTTTCCAGTTACAGATATTTTACTTCCTGAAAATAAACCCTACTGTTAGTCATAAAATTTCAGTACATAATTCATTGGTTATAATTCAGGCAGAGTAGCCCTCTTTCAAGTAACAAACCAGAGTTTGTAACCTGAAAAGTACCAGAAAAGAAGGATTACAGAAAAAAACCCCACATTAATCTGGATTAGATCCTAGGAATCCCGAATATGACCTACTCTTCAACCCAGGGAAGCTCTCAGCCCAAAGGAAGCCTTTTTGCTCATGTGGTGCCAGGTAAAACAACAGATCACTCCACTATCCCATATCAGAACAAAATGAGGTACAAGATACTGCGACATTGTAGCTGGCTAATCCAAATGACTTCTACGGTCTTCCTGTCTATGAGATTCTATACACATGCAACTTGGGCTTTAAAATTACTGTATTCCTCACAGTGAACAGCATTCAGTCTGAATCTCGGCAGTAGATGAGAGCCTCACTTTTAGAGGGAAGAGGACATATATCAGGTGTCAGTGAGCAAGAAAGTTGCCTATTTTGACTTTACCCTATGGCACAGCTACTGACTTTATTTTATGGTTCCATTCATTAGGAAAATCAGGTGCTCTGAAGGCCATTTATGATAGTGCTGACAACTACTACTATTGATCCTTATTTCAAGAGGCCCAGATGCCAGTAGATTCTTATAGCCCACTAACGAAGGAAATCTTTGGTGTTCCCCATAGTATTTTCAATCTAGCAGAACTGGAACTCAGCTTTGGTGGCCAACTCTGGCTTTTAGTGTTAAAGCTATCCAGAATAATCATTAACTGACAGTTGCTATGACCAGTTAAGGTTCTGAGGAGCTCCAGTTCCCTGAAGTATAAAGATTGTTTCATTGTCTATATTAGTTCCTTTTGATACAGATCCAAGGGCATGGTCTGTAGTGAAGTTTGGGATCAAGCTTAGAAAGCTCACGGGGCTCCTTTTTGGGTGTGTTTCTCAGGAAGCTGTTTATGTGAAAAGATCTATCAAGACTCAAATCTGACCTTTTTCTCCTTGGGGTGGGCAGTAAAAGAGGGTCAGTAGCAGGGAATAGTATAAATATAAAATGATAAAGCATGTAAACAGACAAATGTAAGCACTGCTGATGAAGGTGAAAATTAGGCAAACTCCCTTCCTCCACATGCCACTCAGGGTTTTCATGGGTACAGATTTGCTGACGATAGTGCCTTTGTGGCTCCAATTTCGTAGTATTTCTGCTGAAGCACACACAACCTCCTAGTTTCAGGAAATGAAGACATCTTTTTTTTTCCTTCAGTTCTGTGCCAAGCAGGAGGTTTCACCCTACTTAAAGAGATAATTTCAGATGCAAGATGGATGATAAACTACACTATTGATTTATTTGTCTCTCATTTGCAGAAGACCACAGAGGGAGAAAAAAGCAAAGAGTGCATCTGTGGTATATCAGAAACAGTGATAATGTTTGGGAGTGAAGATGTAAGAAAAATATTTCCTTAATCCTGTTTTGCTCTCCTCACCACAATACTACCCTTTGGGCTAACAGGCAATTTTATAATCCCAGAGGAATGTGTCTGAAAATCAACATCCAGATCTCCTCAGAAACACAAGCCATACATCAGAGCTAATTCCTGGTTAAGATGTTAACCAAAATTTAGTTTTTTCTCTAAAAAGTCTATTTGGGAAAGGTTTCAAATTGAGTGTAGATTCAATATTCAACATAACAACCATAAGTATAACATAAAATTATGTTACCTTTCAGCTAGATTTGGAGGCCACTAGCTATAGACTTGGATTTCCAAGTCCCCATAACTATTCTAAGTAATGTTCCTGGGCTTCTCAGAAATGAAAGGGAAAGGGCAGTAGAGGGACCCCTCAGATACTCTGTAAACTATCGTTGATATATATATCCCTACATTTCCTCTATCCAAAGTAATTTCAAAGCTATGAAAAAATTTAAAAAATACACATCTTTCCTCCAAACAAGTGGAGAACACCCTAGGTAAGAGAAAGAAGAGATTATATGCCTGTCAATTACAGTGTTACACTGAGTGTCTGATTTGTCCTCAAGATTGGATCATTTTCCTGAGAAGGAGATGACACTAACTCCAAAGAAATGTATTTAGTTTCCTGTCCAAGAATTTCTTGGTCATTAGTTCTTGGAAATCTGGTATGACCAAATCCTAACCAATGGCCAGTGAATCTTCTTTCATAGGTATTTCTTGAATTGACATTACAGGGTCTTTTCTGAGAAATAATCAACACAGGAAAATATTAATTCAGCATGTTTCCAAGAGGTCAAATTATATGGGCTGTTGCATACCTACCAGTCACATAAGATCAGAAGGTTTACAATATTTAGGTCAAATAACCTATGATATGCC
Source organism: Monodon monoceros (assembly GCF_005190385.1). Taxonomy (NCBI): domain Eukaryota; kingdom Metazoa; phylum Chordata; class Mammalia; order Artiodactyla; family Monodontidae; genus Monodon; species Monodon monoceros. The sequence continues at coordinate 49,556,683 of NW_021703779.1, read as the reverse complement.
AACAACCTCTTCCTTCATTTTATTTACGTATTATATAATACAATGTCCAAAGATTCTGTCCATTTCATCACCTTAATTTAATGAAAAATATAAAGACACCACACCCCAAATGGCTGTAATAAAAAAGACAGACAATAACAAATGTGGACAACAGATGTGGAAAGTGGGAACCTTCACTTATTTCTGGTAGAAATAAATGTGAAATGGTATATATAGCTACTTTGAAAAAGAATTTGGCAGTTTCTAAAAGTTAAACATAATTTACCATATGACATAGCAATTCCATTCTTAGGTATTTACCCAAGAGGAATGCAAATATATTTCCACACAAAGATTTGAATATGAATGTTCTTAGAAGCATTATTCATAACAGCAAAAAATTGGAAAACAGCTCATGTTTATCAACTGATGAATGGGTAAATAAAACATGGTATATCCATACAATGCAGTATTATTTGAGAATTAAAATACTAGAAGTATTGATCCATACATGATATAATATGGATGAACTTATTGTGTAATTCCATTTATATGAAATGTCCAGAATAATCAAATCTACAGAGACAGAAAATAGATTAGCTAATGGTCATGGGGCATCTTATTGGAGTGATGAAAATGTTCCAATGTGGGATTATGGTGATGGTTGCACAACTCAGGAAATTTACTACAAATCATCGAATTGTACATTTAAAATTGATAAATTTTATGCTAAATAAAACCATATCTTAATAAAATTGCTTATATATACTTATGTAAATCTTAGTTGTATATAAATATTATGTGTATATATATATTTATCTATCACATGTATACGTGTATATAGAGATGTACTTATTATGTATATATAGCTATATATATATAGATGTATATCTATTTATACAGACGTAATTTATAGAGGCTATATTGAATGTAGTAAACAACACAGCAATGTAATGGCACCACCAGCGTCAGCACTCATGGCCCAAGTTCCCATTCTGTAGTGTAGGCCCTGAACCCTGTTATCACAATTTTGACTGGGAAAAATAGAATGGGACAAATATATATTTTTTCTTATAAAGGAAGAAGTCTAAAGAGAAGATACGTGATTCCTGGACTGTTCTCTCTTATTGCTTACAAATTTACGTATGCTTATCTCAGGGCTCTACAAAGAAGGATGTAAAAACTAAAGTTTACAGTTTACACTAAGCTAAAATACAGATGCAGCAGAGTTTAGTTTTCCCTTAGAATTAAATATTCAGTTTCAACAGGGTAATTAAGTTCAATAAATAACTACATATTTACATATTTTTTCTGACTTGATATTTAAGAAGATTGCCAAATATTTGTGAATGTACAGCTTTCCTGAAAGTTTAATTTAGCTTGTAAAGTTCAGTGTGCATATGTTTTACTTTTAAAATATGATCTATTTGAATTATAACATTCTAGATGCATAAAGTCTAAGATCTATTAACGTCTTTTTCTCTGATATCATTAGGAAAGCTTTTCTTATTTTTCCTTCCAGTTTTGTTAAGGTAAAATTGACATAAAACACTGTATAAGTTGAAGGTGTACAGTAAAATGATTTGACAGTTACATCATGAAATGATTCTCAAAATAAGTTTAGTGAACATCCATGATCTTATATAGATACAACATTAAAGAAATAGAAAAAATGTCCTTGTGATGAGAACTGTTAAGATTTACTCTCTTAACAACTTTCATATATAACATACAACAGTGTTGTATTTATTATGTTGGACAGTACATCCCTAGTGCTTATTTACCTTATAACTGGAAGTTTGTAACTATTAACTGTCATCATCTGATTCCCCCTCCCCCCACCACTTACCTCTGGTAACGACAAATATGATTTCTTTTACTATGAGTTTGTGTGTTTTGTTTTTGAAATACAATTGACCTATAACACTATGCTTGTTCCTGTTACACAACGTAGTGATTCAATATTTCTGCACATTTCAAAATGATCACTATGATAAGTCATTACAATATGTCACCATACAAAGATATTAAATAGATATTGACTATATTCACCACACTGTACATTTCATAACCATGATTCATTTATTTTGCAGCTGGAAGTTTGTGCCTCATAATCTCCCTCACCTATTTCTTTCCTCCCCCCACACTTCTGGCAACCAATTCTTTGTTCTCTGTATCTAGTAGTTTTCTGGAAGCATCTTTAGGATTCTCTATGTATAGTATCATGTCATCTGCAAACAGTGACAGCTTTACTTCTTCTTTTCTGATTTGGATCCCTTTTATTTGCTTTTCTTTTCTGATTGCTGTGGCTAAAACTTCCAAAACTATGTTCAATTAGAGTGGTGAGAGTTGGCAACCTTGCCTTGTTCCTGATCTTAGTGGAAATGCTTTCAGTTTTTCACCATTGAGGATGATATTGGCTGTGGTTTTGTCATATATGGCCTTTATTATGTTGAGGAAAGTTCCCTCTATGCCTACTTTCTGCAGGGTTTTTATCATAAATGGCTGTTGAATTTTGTCGAAAGATTTCTCTGCATCTCTTGAGATGATCATATGGTTTCTCTCCTTCAATTTGTTAATATGGTGTATCACATTGATTGATTTGTGTATATTGAAGAATCCTTGCATTCCTGGAATAAACCCCACTTGATCATGGTGTATGATCTTTTTAATGTGCTGTTGGATTCTGTTTGCTAGTATTTTTTTGAAGATTTTTGCATCTATGTTCATCAGTGAAATTGGCCTGTAGTTCTATTTCTTTGTGAAATCTTTGTCTGGTTTTGGTATCAAGGTGATGGTGACATCATAGACTGAGTTTGGGAGTGTTCCTCCCTCTGCTATGTTTTGGAAGAGTTTGAGAAGGATAGGTGTTAGCTCTTCTCTAATGTTTGATAGGATTCGCCTGTGAAGCCATCTGGCCCAGGGCTTTTGTTTGTTGGAAGATTTTTCATCACAGTTTCCATTTCAGTGCTTGAAATTGGTCTGCTCATATTTTCTATTTCTTCCTGATTCAGTCTTGGCAGGTTGTGCATTTCTAAGAATTTGTCCATTTCTTCCAGCTTGTCCAATTTTTTGCAGAGTTGCTTGTAGTCATCTCTCATAGTCTTTTGTATTTCTGCAGTGTCAGTTGTTACTTCTCCATTTTCATTTCTAATTCTATTGATTTGAGTCTTCTCCCTTTTTTCTTGATGACTCTGGTTAATTGTTTATCAATTTTGTTTATCTTCTCAAAGAACCAGCTTTTAGTTTTATTGATATTTGCTATTGTTTCCTTCATTTATTTTTCATTTATTTCTGATCTGCTTTTTATGATTTCTTTCCTTCTGCTAACTTTGGGTTTTTTTGTTCTTCTTTCTCTTATTGCTTTAGTTGCAAGGTTAGGTTGTTTATTCAAGATGTTTCCTGTTTCTTAAGGTAGGATAGTATTGCTATAAATTTACCTCTTAGAACTGCATGTGCTGCATCCCACAGGTTTTGGGTTATTGTGTCTCCATTGTCATTTGTTTCTATGTATTTATTTTCCTCTTTCATTTCTTCAGTGATCACTTCACTATTAAGTAGTGTATTGTTTAGCCTCCATGTGTTTGTATTTTTTCCACATCTTTTCCTGTAATTTGTATCTAGTCTCATAGCATTGTGGTTGGAAAAGATACTTGATACAATTTCAATTTTCTTAATTGAAAATTTCTTAGTTTAGCAGGGCTTAATTGCTTAGTTTAGCAGGGCTTCATTTGTGAACCAAGATATGATCTATCCTGGAGAATGTTCCATGAGTACTTGAGAAAAATGTGTATTCTGTTGTTTATGAATGGAATGTCCTATAAAGATCAGTTAAATCCATCTTGTTTAATGTATCATTTAAAGCTTGTGTTTCCCTATTTATTTTTATTTTGTATGATTTGTCCATTGATTAAAGTGGGGAGTTAAAATTCACTACTATGAATGTGTTAGTGTCAATTTCCCCTTTTATTGCTGTTAGTATTTGCCTTATGTATTGAGATGCTCCTACGTTGGGTGCATAAATATTTACAATTGTTATATCTTCTTCTTGGATCGTTCTCTTGATCATTATGTAGTGTCCTTCTTTGTATGCTCGAATAGTCTTTATTTCAATGTCTATTTTCTCTGATATGGGAATTTCTACTCCAGCTTTCTTTTGGTTTCCATTTGCATGGAATATCTTTTTCCATTCCCTTACTTTCAGTCTGTATGTGTCTCTAGGTCTGAAGTGGGTCTCTTGTAGACAGCATATATATGAATCTTGTTTTTGTATCCATTCAGCCAATCTGTGTCTTTTGGTGGGAGCATTTAGTCCATTTACAATTAAGGTAATTATTGATATGTACGTTCCTATCCCATTTTCTTAATTGTTTTGTATTCGTTACGGTAGGTCTTTTCCTTCTCTTGTCTTTCTTGCCTAGAGAGGTTCGTTTAGCATTTGTTGTAAAGCTGGTTTGTTGTTGGTGAACTCTCTCATCTTTTGCTTCTCTGCAAAGGTTTTAATTTCTCCATCAAATCCGAGTGAGATCCTTGCTGGGTAGAGTAATCTTGGTTGCAGGTTTTTCTCCATCACTTTAAATATGTCCTGCCAGTCCATTTTGGGCTAAAGCGTTTCTGCTGAAAGATCAGCTGTTAACCTTATGGGGATTCCATTGTGTGTTGTTTGTTGTTTTTCCCTTGCTGCTTTTAATATGTTTTCTTGGCATTTAATAATTGACAGTTTGATTAATATATGTCTTGGCATATTTCTCCTTGGATTTATCCTGTATGGGACTCTCTGTACTTCCTGGACTTGATTAACTATTTCCTTTCCTGTATTAGGGAAGTTTTCAACTATAATCTCTTCAAATACTTTCTCAGTCCCTTTCTTTTACTCTTCTTCTTCTGGGACCCCTATAATTCAAATATTGGTGCATTTAATGTTGTCCCAGAAGTCTCTGAGACTGTCCTCAGTTCGTTTCATTCTTTTTTCCCTATTCTGCTCTGCAGTAGTTATTTCCACTAATTTATCTTCCAGGTCACTTATCCGTTCTTCTGCCTCAGTTATTCTGCTATTGATCCCATCTAGGGTATGTTTAATTTCATTTATTTTGTTGATCATCATTGTTTTTGTTTCATCTTTAGTTCTTCTAGGTCCTTGTTAAATGTTTCTTGCATTTTTTCTATTCTATTTCCAAGATTTTGGGTCATCTTTACTATCATTATTCTGAAATATTTTTCAGGTAAGCTGCCTATTTCCTCTTCACTTGTTAGGTCTGTTGGGTTTTCTTCTTGCTCCTTCATCTGCTGTGTGTTTTTCTGTCTTCTCATTTTACTTATCTTTCTGTGTTTCGGGTCTCCTTTTTGCAGGCTGCATGTTCATAGCTCCCGTTGTTTTTGGTGTCTGTCCCCAGTGGCTAAGGTTAGCTCAGTGAGTTGTGTAGGCTTCATGGTGGAAGGGACTAGTGCCTGTGTTCTGGTGGATGAGGCTGGATATTGTCTTTCTGGTAGGCAGGTCCACGTCTGGTGGTGTGTTTTTGGGTGTTTGTGGTCTTATTATGATTTTAGGAAGCCTTTCTGCTAATGCGTAGGGTTGTGTTCCTGTCTTGCTAGTTGTTCGGCATACGGTGTCCAGCACTGTAGTTTGCTGGTTGTTGAGTGAAGCTGGGTGCTGGTGTTGAGATGGAGATCTCTGGGAGATTTTCGCCATTTGATATTATGTGGAGCTGGGAGGTCTCTTGTGGACCAGTGTCCTGAAGTTGGCTCTCCCACCTCAGAGACACAGCACTGACTCCTGGGCGCAGCACCAAGAGCCTTTCATCCACACAGCTCAAAATAAAAGGGAGAAAAATTAGAAGGAAAAAATTAGTAGACGTAGAATGAAAGAAAGAAAGGAAGAAGGAAAGAAACAAAGAAAGAAGCAAAGAAAGAAAGAAAGGAGGGTGGGAGGGAATGTGAGAGGGAGGAAGGAAGGAAGGAAGAGGGAAGGAAGGAAGAAAAGAAAGAGAAAGAGAACATAAAATAAAATGAAGTAAAGTAAGGTAAAATATAATAAAGTTATTAAAATAAAAAATAATTATTAAGAAAATTTTAAAAACAAGAGATAAAAAACAAAACAAAAAAGCAGATGGATAGTACCCTAGGTCAAATGGTGGAAGCAAAGCTATACAGACAAAATCTCACACAGAAGCATACACATACACACTCACAAAAAGAGTAAATGGGGAAAAAATCATAAATCTTGCTCTCAAAGTCCACCTCCTCAATTTGGGATGATTCATTGTCTAAAGGAGGCAAGGAAGGAAAGAAAGAAAGTAGATAAATTAAAATAAAATAACGTTATTAAAATAAAAAATAATTATTAAGAAAAAAAATTTTTAAAAAGAAAAAAAAACAGACAAAAAATGGACCGATAGAACCCTAGGACCAATGGTGGAAGCAAAGCTATACAGACAAAATCTCATACAGAAGCATACACTTTCACACTCACAAAAAGAGGAAAAGGTGAAAAAGTCATAAATCTTGCTCTCAAAGTCCACCTCCTCAATTTGGGATGATTCATTTTCTATTCATGTATTCCACAGATGCAGGGTACATCAAGTTGATTTTGCAGCTTTAATCTGCTGTTTCTGAGGCTGATGGGAGAGATTTCCCTTTCTCTTCTTTGTTCTCACATCTCCCGGGGCTCAGCTTTAGATTTGACCCTGCCTCTGCGTGTATGTCACTGGAGTGCGTCTGTTCTTCGCTCAGACAGGATGGGGTTAAAGGAGCAGCTGTTTCGGGGACTCTGGCTCATTCATGCCGGTGGGAGGGAGGGGCACGGAGTGTGGGGCAGGCCTGCGGCAGCAGAGGCCATCCTGACGTTGCACCAGCCTGAGGCGTGCCATGCGTTCTCCCAGGGAAGTTGTCCTTTGATCCCGGGACCCTGGCAGTGGTGAGCTGCACAGTTTCCCCAGAAGGGAGGGTGTGGATAGTGACCTGTGCTCGCACACAGGCTTCTTGGTGGCAGCAGCAGCAGTCTTAGCATCTTATGCACGTCTCTCAGGTCTACACTTTCAGCCGCCGCTCGTGCCCGTCTCTGGTGCTCCTTTAAGTAGCACTCTTAATCCCCACTTTTGGGAGGTCTGAGGTCTTCTGCCAGTGTTCAGTATGTGTTCTGTAGGAGTTGTTCCACGTGTAGATGTATTTCTTATGTATCTGTGGGAGGAAGGTGATATCCACGTCTTACTCTTCTGTCATCTTCCCCTCGTCCCTGAGCTTATTTATTTTATACATAATATTATGTACCTCTTAATCCTCTACTCTGTCTTGACCCTCCTCCCTCCCCTCTCCCCATTGGCAAAAACTAGTTTGTTCTCTATAACTGTGAGTCTGTTTTGTTTTCATTGTATTCATGCCTTTCTTTAATTGTTTTTGTTTCCACATATAAATGACATCATAAAGTATTTCTTTTTCTCTGCCTGACTTTTTTACTTAGCATAATAACCTCCAAGTTTATCCATGTTTTTGTAAATGGCAAAATTTCATTCAATTTTATTGCTGAGTATTGTTCCCTTGTTTGTATGTATGTATGTGTGTGTGTGTGTGTGTGTGTATATATATATATATATATATATATATATATATATATATATATATATATAAAATCTTCTTTTTCCATTCATCTGTTAATGGACACTTAGGCTTTTTCCACATGTTGACAATTGTAAACAGAGCTGCAATGGACATTGAGGTGCTAGTATTATTTTTGAACTAGTATTTTTGTTTCTTTCAAATATATACCTAAGAGTGGAATTACTGGGTCATATGATAGTTCTGTTTTTAGTTTTTTAGAAACATCCATACTGTTTTCCATAGTGGCTACACCACTTACATTCCCACCAACAATATACAAAGGTTTCCTTTTCTCCACATTCTTGCCAACATTATTTATTTGTGTTCTTTAGATAACAGTCATTTTGACAGCTGTGAAATGATACCTCGCTGTGGTTTTGATTTGCATTTCTCTATGACAGTGATCTTGAACATCTTTTCATGTGCCTGTTAGCCATCTATATGTCTGCTTTGGAAAAATATGTATTCAGGACTTCTGACTATTTTTATAATCTGGCTATTTGGTTTTTTGAAGTTGAGTTGTATAAAATGTTTATATATTTTGGATATTAACCTGTTAACAGTCGTATATTTTGCAAATATTTTCCACCATTAAGGAGGTTGTCTTTTGGTTTTCTTGATGGTTCCTTTCGCTGTGCAAAAACTTTTAAGTTTAATTAGATTCCATTTGTTTATATTTTCTTTTATTTCCTTTGTTTTAGGAGAGAGATCCAAAAATATATTGTTATGATATATGTTATAGCGGGTTTTGACTTTGCTTCTCCTAGGAGTTTTATGGTTTCTGGTCTTACATTTAGGTCCTTAATCCATTTTGAGTTTTTGTATATGGTGTTAGAGACTGTTGTAATTTCATTCTCTTACATGCAGCTGTCCAGTTTTCCCAGGACCACTTATTGAAGAGACGGTCTGTTTTCCATTGTATATTCTTGCATTCTTTCTTGTAGTCTAATTGACCGTAAGATCCTGGGTATATTTCTGGGCTCTTTATTCTGTTCCACTTATCTATGTATCTATTTTTGTTCCAGTACCACAGTGTTTTGAATACTGTCTCTTTGTAGTATAGTTTCAAGTCAGGGAGCATAATTCCTCCAGCTCTGTTTTTCTTTCTCAAGATTGTTTTGGATATTCAGGTGTCTCTTTTACCCATACATATTTAAAATTATTTTTTTCCATTTCTGTAAACAATGCCCTTGTTAATTTCATAGGATTCCTTTGAATCTGTAAATTCCTTTGAGTAATATGGTCATTTTAACAACATTAATTCTTCCAAATCATGAAAATGGTATATCCTTCCATCTGTTTGTGTCTTCTTCAATTTCTTTCAGCTCTGTCTTATAGTTTCCTGAGTACAGGTTTTACCTCTTATGTATGTTTATTTCTAGGTGTTTTATTCTTTTTGATGCAATTATAAATGGGATTGTTTTCTTAATTTCTCTTACTGATAGTTTGTTTTTAGTGTATAGAAAACCCAGAGATAAACCCACGCACATATGGTCACCTTATTTTTGATAAAGGAGGCAAGAATATACAATGGAGAAAAAACAGCCTCTTTAATAAGTGGTGCTGGGAAAACTGGACAGCTACATGTAAAAGAATGAAATTAGAACACTCCCTAACACCATACACAAAAATAAACTCAAAATGGATTAAAGACCTAAATGTAAGGCCAGACACTATCAAACTCTTAGAGGAAAACATAGGCGAGCACTCTATGACATAAATCACAGCAAGATCCGTTTTGACCAACCTCCTAGAGAAATGGAAATTAAAAAAAAATAAACAAATGGGACCTAATGACACTTCAAACCTTTTGCACAGCCAAGGAAACTGTAAACAAGACAAAAAGACAACCCTCAGAATGGGAGAAAATATGTGCAAATGAAGCAACTGACAAAGAATTAGTCTCCAAAATTTACAAGCATCTCATGCAGCTCTATAGCAAAAGAACAAACACCCCAATCCAAAAATGGTCAGAAGACCTAAATAGACATTTCTGCAAAGAAGATACACAGATTGCCAACAAACACATGAAAGGATGCTCAACATCACTAATCATTATAGAAATGCAAATCAAAACTACAATGAGGTATCACTTCACACCGGTCAGAATGGCCATCATCTAAAAATCTACAAACCATAAATCCTGGAGAGGGTGTGGAGAATAGGGAACCCTCTTGCACTGTTGGTGGGACTATAAATTGATACAGCCACTATGGAGAACAGAATGGAGGTTCCTTAAAAAACTAAAAATAGAACTACCATACAAGCCATCAATCCCACTACTAGGCATGTATCCTGAGAAAACCATAGTTCAAAAAGTGTCATGTACCAAAATGTTCATTGCAGCTCTATTTACAATAGCCAGGACATGGAAGCAACTTAAGTGTCCATAGACAGGTAAATGGATAAAAACATGTGGCACATATATACAATGGAATATTACTCGGCCATAAAAAGAAACGGAATTGAGTTGTTTGTAGTGAGGTGCATGGACCTAGAGTCTCTCATACAGATTGAAGTAAGTCAGGAAGAGAAAAACAAATACCGTATGCTAACACGTATATATGGAATCGAGAAAAGTAAAAGAATAAATGGTTCTGAAGAACCTCAGACAGGACAGGAATAAAGACTCAGACATAGAGAATGGACTTGAGGACACAGGGAGTGGGAAGGGTAAGTTGGGATGAAGTGAGAGAGTGGCATAGACATATATACACTACCAAATGTAAAATAGATAGCTAGTGGGAAGCAGCTGCATAGCACAGGGAGGTCAGCTTGGTGCTTTGTGACCACCTAGAGGGGTGGGATTGGGAGGGTGGGAGGGACATGCAAGAGGGAGGAGATATGGGGATATATGTGTATGTATAGCTGATTCACTTTGTTAAAAAGCAGAAACTATTACACCATTGTAAAACAATTATATTCCAATAAAGATGTTAAAAAGAGAGAAATGCAACAGATTTCTGTATATTAATTTTGTATACGGCAACATCACCAAATTCATTGATGAGCTTTAGTAATTTTTTGGTGGTGACGTTAGGATTATTCTTGATCTTTTATTTCTTTCTTTTAATCTGGTTGGTGTGGTTAGGACTTCCAATCCCACGTTGAATAAATATGGTGAGAGTGGGTATACTTGTCTTTTTACTGATCTTAGAAGAAATACATTCAACTTTTTATCTTTGAGTATGATGTTAGTTGTGGGCTTGCCATATATTGCCTTTATTATGCTGAGGTGTATTCCCTCAACATATAAGGGTATATAGGTGTATTCCCTTTATATTCCCTTTGTGGAGAGTTTTTATCATAAATAGATGTTGAATTTTGCCAGAAATTTTTCTGCATTGATTGAGATGATTATATGATTTTATTATTCAATTTGTTAATGTGGTATATCAAACTGATTGATTTGCAGGTATTGAACTATTTTTGAGTTCCTGGGATACATCACTCAATCACAGTGTATGATACTTTTAATGAATGATTGAATTCAGTTTGCTGATATTTTGTTGAGAATTTTTGCATCCATGTTCATTAGTGATATTGGCCTGTTATTTTCATTTTTTATTATATCTTTGTCTGGTTTTGGTTTCAGGGTGATAATGGCATCATGGAATCAGTTCTTAGTGTTCCTTCCTCAGCAATATTTTGGGATGGTTTAAGAAGTATACATGTTAACTCTTCTTTAAACGTTGGGTAGAATTCATTTTGAATCCGTCTGGTCCTGGACTGTTGTTGTGAGATTTTAAAATTACTGTTTCAATTTCAACACTGGTAATTGATCTATTGATATTTTTTACTTCTGCCTAATTTAGTCTTGGGAGATTGCTTATTTCCATGAACTTCTCCATTTCTTCTAGGTAGTCTTTACTGTCATATAACTGTTCATAATAGCCTCTTCTAATCCTTTTATTTCTATGGTATCTGTTGTAAGATCTGATTTTTCATTTTTGCTTATATTAGTTTTGTCTCTCTCTGTTATTTTCTTGATGAATCTGGCTAATGATCTATCTACTTTATCTTTTCAAAGAACCAGGTTTAATTTCATTGGTGTTTCCTATATTTTTATTTTTTTTACTTTCTAGTTCCTATTTCATTTATATTTTGCTCTGATCTTTGTGATTAGCTGCCTTCCATTAACTTTCCATTTTACTTGTTCTTCTTTTTCTAGTTCCTTAAGGTGTAAGGTTGCTTTGTAAATTTGAGATTTTTTTGTTTGTTTCCCAAGGTAGGTGTGTACTAATATAAATTTCCCTCTTCGAATTGCTTTGCTGTGTACTGTAGACTTTGGAACATTGAGTTTTCATTTTCATTTGTGTTGAGGTATTTTTAAATTTCCTTTTTGATTTCTTCAGTCATTCATTGGTTGATTAACAGCATATTGCTTAGCCTCAACATGTTTGTGGATTTTCTTAAACATCTTCATGGGAGTATAATTGTTTTACAGTGTTGTGTTAGTTTCTGCTGTATAACAAAGTGAATCAGCTATATGTATACATATATCCCCATATACGCTCCCTCTTGCACCTCCCTTCCACCCTCCCTATTCCACTCCTCTAGGTGGTCACAAAGCACTGAGCTGATCTCCCTGTGCTATGTGGCTGCTTCCCACTAGCTATTATTTTACATTTGGTAGTGTATATATGTCAGTGCTACTCTCTCACTTCATCCCAGCTTAAACTTCCCCCTCTCATTTTCCTCAAGTCCATTCTCTATGTCTACGTCTGTATTCCTGTTCTGCCACTAGGTTCTTCAGAACCTTTTTTTTTCTTAGATTCCATATAAATGAGTTAGCATATAGTATTTGTTTTTCTCTTTCTGACTCACTTCACTCTATCTGAGAGACTCTAGGTCCATACATCTCACTACCAATAACTCAATTTCATTTCATTTTATGGCTGAGTAATATTCCATTTTATATATGTGCCACATCTTTCTTTTTCCATTCATGTGTCGATGGACACTTGCATTGTTCCATGGCCTGATAACTGTAAATAGTGCTGCAGTGAATATTGTGGTACATGTCTATTTTGAATTATGGTTTTCTCAGGGTGTATGCCCAGTAGAGGGATTGCTGCATCATATGGTAGTTCTTTTTAGTTTTTTAAGGAAACTGCATACAGTTCTCCATAGTGGCTGTATCAATTTACATTCCCACCAACAGTGCAAGAGGGTCCCATTTGCTCCACACCCTCTCCAGCATTTATTGTTTGTAGATTTTTTGATGATGGTCATTCTGAACAGTGTGATGTGCTACCTCATTATGGTTTTGATTTACATTTCTCTAATGATTAATGATGTTGAATATCCTTTCATGTGTTTGATGGCTGTCTGTATATCTTTGAAGAAATGTCTATTTAGGTCTTCTGCCCATTTTTGATTAGGTTGTTGTTATTGTGATATTGAGCTGCTTGTATATTTGGGAGACTAATCCTCTGTCAGTTGCTTCATTTGAAAATATTGTCTCCCTTTCTGAGGGTTGTATTTTTGTCTTGTTTATGGTTTCCTTTGCAATGCAAAATCCTTTAGGTTTCATTCGGTCCCATTTGTTTATATTTGTTTTTATTTCCATTTCTCTAGGAGGTGGGTCAAAAAGGATCTTGCTCTGATTTATGTCATTGAGTGTTCTGCCTATGTTTTCCTCTAAGAGTTTCTAGCCTTACATTTAGGTCTTTAATCCATTTTGAGTTTATTTTTGTGTATGGTGTTAGGGAGTATTCTAATTTCATTCTTTTACACGTAGCTGTCCAGTTTTCCCAACACCACTTATTGAAGAGGCTGTCTTTTCTCCATTGTATATTCTTGCCTCCTTTGTCAAAGATAAGGTGACCATATGTTCATGGGTTTATCTCTGGGCTTTCTATCCTGTTCCATTGATCTATAATCTTGTTTTTTTTTTTACCAGTACCATACTGTCTTGATTACTGTAGCTTTGTAGTATAACCTGAAGTCAGGGAGCCTGATTCCTCCAGCTCCATTTTTCTTTCTTAAGATTGCTTTGGCTATTCGGGGTCTTTTGTGTTTCCATATAAATTGTGAATTTTTTTGTTCTACTTCTGTGAAAAATGTCATTGGTAGTTTGATAGGGATTGCATTCAATCTGTGGATACCTTTCGGCAGTATAGTCATTTTCACAATATTCATTCTTCCAATCCTAGAAAATGGTATATCTCTCCATCTTTTTCTATCATCTTTATTTTCTTTCATCAGTGTCATAGTTTTCTGCATACAGGTCTTTTGTCTCCTTAGGAAGGTTTATTCCTAGGTATTTAATTCTTTCTGTTGCTATGGTAAATGGAAGTGCTTCTTTAATTCCTCTTTCATATTTTTCATTGTTAATGTATAGAAATGCAAGAGATTTCTGTACATTAATTTTGTATCCTGCTACTTTACCAAATTAATTAATTAGCTCTTTTGGTTTTCTGGTGGTTTCTTTAGGATATTCTATGTATAGAATCATGTCATCTACAAAAAGTGACAGTTTTACTTCTTCTTGTCTGTTTTGGATTCATTTTATTTCTTTTTCTTCTCTGATTGAAGTGGCTAAAACTTCCAAAACTATGTTGAATAAGAGTGGTGAGACTTCCAGGAAGATGGCGGAAGAGTAAGAAGCGTAGATTACCTTCCTCTTCACAGATAAACCAGAAATACATCTACACGTGGAACAACTCCTACAGAACACCTAATGAATGCTGGCAGAAGACCTCAGACCTCCCAAAAGGCAAGAAACCCCCCACGTACCTGGGTAGGGCAAAAGAAAAAAATAAACAGAGACAAAAGGATAGGGACGGGTCGTGCACCAGCGGGAGGGAGCTGTGAAGGAGGAAAAGTGTCCACACACTAGGAAGCCGCTTCGCGGGCGGAGACCGCTGGTGGCGGAGGGGGGGAGCTTCGGAGCCGCGGAGGAGAGCACAGCAACAGGGGTGCGGAGGACAAAGTGGAGAGATTCCAGCACAGAGGATCAGGGCCGACCAACACTCACCAGCCGAGAGGCTTGTCTGCTCACCTGCCGGGGCGGGCGGGGCTGGGAGCTGAGGCTCAGGCTTCAGTCAGAGTGCCGGGAGAGGACTGCGGTTGGCGGCATGAACACAGCCTGCAGGGCGTTAGTGCACCGCGGCTAGCCGGGAGGGAATCCGGGGAAAAGTCTGGACCTGCTGAAGAGGCAAGAGACTTTTTCTTCCCTCTTTATTTCCTGGTGCACGAGGAGAGGGGATTAAGAACGCTGCTTAAAGAAGCTCCAGAGACGGGCGCGAGCCGTGGCTAAAAGTGCGGACCACAGAAACAGACATGAGACGCTAAGGCCGCTGCTGTTGCCACCAAGAAGCCTGTGTGCGAACACAGGTCACTACCCACACCCCCCTTCCGGGGAGCCTGTGCAGCCCACCACTGCCAGGGTCACGGGATCCAGGGACAGCTCCCCCAGGAGAACGCATGGCATGCCTCAGGCTGGCGCAACGTCACTCCAGCCTCTGCCGCTGCAGGCTCGCCCTGCACCCCATGACCCTCCCTACCCCCGGCCTGAGTGAGCCAGAGCCTCCGAATCAGCGGCTCCTTTAACCCCGTCCTGTCTGAGCAAAGAACAGACGCCCTCCGGTGACCTACAAGCAGAGGCGGGGCCAAATCCAAAGCTGAACCCACGGGAGCTGTGAAAACAAAGAAGAGAAAAGGAAGTCTCTCCCAGCAGCCTCAGAAGCAGTGGATTAAAGCTCCACAATCAACTTGATGTACCCTGCATCTGTGGAATACATGAATAGACAACGAATCATTCCAAATTAAGGGGCCGTGTGGATTGAAGGCTCTTTGTGCTGCAGCCAGGAGTTAGTGCTGTGCCTCTGAGGTGGGAGAGCCAACTTCAGCACACTGGTCCACAAGAGGCCTCCCAGCTCCACATAATAGCAAAAGGCGAAAATCTCCCAGAGATCTCCATCTCAATGCCAGCACCCAGCTTCACTCAACGACCAGCAAGCTACAGTGCTGGACATCCTATGCCAAACAACTAGCAAGACAGGAACACAACCCCACCCATTAGCAGAGAGGCTGCCCAAAATCATAATAAGTCTACAGACACCCCAAAACACACCACCAGAAGTGGACCTGCCCACCAGAAAGACAAGATCCAGCCTCATCCACCAGAACACAGGCACTAGTACCCTCCACCAGGAAGCCTACACAACCCACTGAACCAACCTTAGCCACTGGGGACAGACACTAAAAACAACAGGAACTACGAACCTTCAGCCTGCAAAAAGGAGACCCCAAACACAGTAAGATAAGCAAAATGAGAAGACAGAAAAACACACAGCAGATGAAGGAGCAAGACAAAAACCCACCAGACCTAACAAATGAAGAGGAAATAGGCAGTCTACCTGAAAAAGAATTCAGAATAATGATAGTAAAGATGATCCAAAATCTTGGAAATAGAAAAGACAAAATGCAAGAAACATTTAACAAGGACCTAGAAGAAATAAAGATGAAACAAACAATGATGAACAACAAAATAAATGAAATGAACACTACTCTAGATCAGATCAATAGCAGAATAACTGAGGCAGAAGAACGTATAAGTGACCTGGAAGATAAAATAGTGGAAATAACTACTGCAGAGCAGAATAAAGAAAAAACAATGAAAAGAACTGAGGACAGTCTCAGAGACCTCTGGGACAACAGTAAACGCACCAACATTCGAATTATAGGGGTTCCAAAAGAAGAAGAGAAAAAGAAAGGGACTGAGAAAATATTTGAAGAGATTATAGTTGAAAACTTCCCTAATATGGGAAAGGAAATAGTTAATCAAGTCCAGGAAGCACAGAAAGTCCCATACAGGATAAATCCAAGAGGAAATACGCCAAGACACATATTAATCAAATGTCAAAAATTAAATACAAAGAAAGCATATTAAAAGCAGCAAGGGAAAAACAACAAATAGCACACAAGGGAATCCCCATATGGTTAACAGCTGATCTTTCAGCAGAAACTCTGCAAGCCAGAAGGGACTGGCAGGACATATTGAAAGTGATGAAGGAGAAAAACCTGCAACCAAGATTACCCTACCTAGCAAGGATCTCATTCAGATTTGATGGAGAAATTAAAACCTTTACAGAGAAGCAAAAGCTGAGAGAGTTCAGCACCACCAAACCAGCTCTACAACAACTGCTAAAGGAACTTCTCTAGACAAGAAACACAAGAGAAGGAAAAGACCTAAAATAACGAACCCAAAACAATTAATAAAATGGGAATACGAACATACATATCGATAATTACCTTAAATGTAAATGGACTAAATGCTCCCACCAAAAGACACAGAATGGCTGAATGGATACAAAAACAGGACGCATATATACGCTGTCTACAAGAGACCCACTTCAGACCTAGAGACACATACAGACTGAAAGTAAGGGGATGGAAAAAGATATTTCATGCAAATGTAAACCAAACGAAAGCTGGAGTAGCAATTCTCATATCAGACAAAATAGACTTTAAAATAAAGACTATTACAAGAGACAAAGAAGGGCACTACATAATGATCAAGGGATCGATCCAAGATGAAGATATAACAAGTGTAAATATTTATGCACCCAACATAGGAGCACCTCAATACATAAGGCAAATACTAACAGCAATAAAAGGGGAAATCGACAGTAACACATTCATAGTAGGGAACTTTAACACCCCACTTTCACCAATGGACAGATCATCCAAAATGAAAATAAATAAGGAAACACAAGCTTTAAATGATACATTAAACAAGAGGGACTTAATTGATCTTTATAGGACAGTCCATCCAAAAACAACAGAATACACATTTTTATCAAGCGCTCATGGAACATTCTCCAGGATAGGTCCTATCTTGGGTCACAAATCAAGCCTTGGTAAATTTAAGAAAATTGAAATTATATCAAGTATCTTTTCCGACAACAACGTTATGAGACTAGATATCAATTACAGGAAAAGATCTGTAAAGAATACGAACACATGGAGGCTAAACAATACACTACTTAATTATGAAGTGATCACTGAAGAAATCAATGAGGAAATAAAAAATACCTAGAAACAAATGACAATGGATACACGATGACTCAAAATCTTTGGGATGCAGCAAAAGCAGTTCTAAGACGGAAGTTTATAGCAATACAGTCCTACCTTAAGAAACAGGAAACATCTCGAATAAGCAACCTAACCTTGCATCTAAAGCAATTAGAGAAAGAAGAACAAAAAAATCCCAAAGTTAGCAGAAGGAAACAAATCATAAAAATCAGATCAGAAATAAATGAAAAAGAAATGAAGGAAACGATAGTAAAGATCAATAAAACTAAAAGCTGGTTCTTTGAAAGGATAAACAAAATTGGTAAACCATTAGCCAGACTCATCAAGAAAAAAAGGGAGAAGACTGAAATCAATAGAATTAGAAAAGAAAAAGGAGAAGTAACAACTGACACTGCAGAAATACAAAAGATCATGAGAGATTACTACAAGCAACTCGATGCCAATAAAATGCACAACCTGGAAGAAATGGACAAATTCTTAGAAAGGCACAACCTGCCAAGACTGAATCAGGAAGAAATAGAAAATATGAACAGACCAATCACAAGCACTGAAATTGAAACTGTGATTTAAAATCTTCCAACAATCAAAAGCCCAGGACCAGATGGCTTCACAGGCGAATTCTATCAAACATTTAGAGAAGAGCTATCACCTATCCTTCTCAAACTCTTCCAAAATATAGCAGAGGGAGGAACACTCCCCAATTAATTCTATGAGGCCACCATCACCCTGATACCAAAACCAGAAAAGGAGGTCACAAAGAAAGAAAACTACAGGCCAATATCACTGATGAACATAGATGCAAAAATCCTCAACAAAATACTAGCCAACAGAATCCAACAGCACATTAAACGGATCATACACCATAATCAAGTGGGGTTTATTCCAGGAAGGCAAGGATTCTTCAATATACGCAAATCAATCCACGTAATACACCATATTAACAAAATGAAGGAGAAAAACCATAAGATCATCTCAATAGATGCAGAGAAAGCTTTTGAGAAAATTCAACACCCATTTATGATAAAAACCCTGCAGAAAGTAGGCATAGAGGGAACTTTCCTCAACATAATAAAGGCCATATATGACAAGTCCACAGTCAACATCATCCTCAATGGTGAAAAATTGAAAGCATTTCCACTAAGATCAGGAAAAGACAAGTTTGCCCACTCTCACCACTGTTAGTCAACATAGTTTTGGAAGTTTTAGCCACAGCAATCAGAGAAGAAAAGGTAATAAAAGGAATCCAAATTGGAAAGAAGAAGTAAAGTTGTCGCTATTTGCAGATGACATGATACTATACATAGAGAATCCTAAAGATGCTACCAGAGAACTACTGGAGCTAATCAATGAATTTGGAAAAGTAGCAGGATACAAAATTAATGCACAGAAATCTCTGGCATTCCTATGCAGTAAGGATGAAAAATCTGAAAGTGAAATCAAGAAAACACTCCCATTTACCATTGCAACAGAAAGAATAAAATATCTAGGAATAAACCTACCTAAGGAGACAAAAGAACTGTATGCAGAAAATTATAAGACACTGATGAAAGAAATTAAATATGATACAAATAGATGGAGAGATATACCATGTTTTTTGATTGGGATAATCAACATTGTGAAAATGACTCTACTACCGAAAGCAATCTACAGATTCAATGCAATCCCTATCAAACTACAACTGGCATTTTTCACAGAACTAGAACAAAAAATTTCACAATTTGTGTGGAAACACAAAAGACCCCGAATAGCCAACGCAGTCTTGAGGACGAAAAATGGAGCTGGAGGAATCAGGCTTCCTGGCTTCCGACTATACTACAAAGCTACAGTAATCAAGATAGTATGGTACTGGCACAAAAACAGAAAGATAGATCAATGGAACAGGATAGAAAGCCCAGAGATAAACCCACGCACATATGGTCACCTTATCTTTGATAAAGGAGGCAGGAATGTACAGTGCAGAACGTACAGTCTCTTCAATAAGTGGTGCTGGGAAAACTGAACAGGTACATGTAAAAGTATGAGATTAGATCACTCCCTAACACCATACACAAAAATAAGCTCAAAATGGATTAAAGACCTAAATGTAAGGCCAGAAACTATGAAACTCTTAGAGGAAAACATAGGCAGGACACTCTATGACATAAATCACAGCAAGGTCCTTTTTGACCCACCTCCTAGAGAAATGGAAATAAAAACAAAAATAAACAAATGGGACCTAATGAAACTTTAAAGATTTTGCGCAGCAAAGGAAACCATAAACAAGACCAAAAGACAACCCTCAGAATAGGAGAAAATATTTGCAAATGAAGCAACTGACAAAGGATTAATCTCCAAAATTTATAAACAGCTCCTGCAGCTTAATAACAAAACAACAAACAACCCAATCTAAAAATGGGCAGAAGACCTAAGTAGACATTTCTCCAAAGAAGATATACAGACTGCCAACAAACACATGAAAGAATGCTCAACATCAATAATCATTAGAGAAATGCAAATCAAAACTACAATGAGATATCATCTCACACCAGTCAGAGTGGCCATCATCAAAAAATCTAGAAACAATAAATGCTGGAGAGAGTGTGGAGAAAAAGGGACCCTCTTACACTGTTGGTGGGAATGTAAATTGATACAGCCACTGTGGAGAACAGTATGGAGGTTCCTTAAAAAATTACAAATAGAACTATCATATGACCCAGCAATCCCACTACTGGGCATATACCCTGGGAAAACCATAATTCAAAAAGAGTCATGTACCAAAATGTTCATTTCAGCTCTATTTACAATAGCCCGGAGATGGAAACAACCTAAGTGTCCATCATCGGGTTAATGGTTAAAGAAGATGTGGCACATATATACAATGTAATATTAGTCAGCCATAAAAAGAAATGAAATTGAGCTATTTTTAATGAGGTGGATAGACTTAGAGTCTGTCATACAGAGTGAAGTAAGTCAGAAAGAGAGAGACAAATACCATATGCTAACACATATGTATGGAACTTAAGAAAAAAAATGTCATGAAAAACCTATGGGTGAAACCTATGGGAATAAAGACACAGACTTACTAGAAAATGGACTTGAGGGTATGGGGAGGGGGAAGGGTAAACTGTGACAAAGCAAGAGAGAGGCATGGACATATATACAGTACCAAACTTAAGGTAGATAGCTAGTGGGAAGCAGCCGCATAGCACAGGGAGATCAGCTCGGTGCTTTGTGACCGCCTGGAGTGGTGCAATAGGGAGGGTGGGAGGGAGGGAGACACAAGTGGGAAGAGATATGGTAACATATGTATATATATAACTGATTCATTTTGTTGTGAAGCTGAAACTAACATACCATTGTAAAGCAATTATACTCCAGTAAAGATGTTAAAATGAAAAAAAAAAAGAGTGGTGAGAGTGGGCAACCTTGTCTTTTTCCTGATCTTAGTGGAAATGATTCCATGTTTTCACCATTGAGAACGATGTTCGCTGTGGGTTAGTCATATAGGACCTTTATTATGTTGAGGTAGATTACCTCTATGCTCACTTTCTGTAATGTTTTCATCATAAATGGGTTTAGAATTTTTTCAAAAGCTTTTTCTTCATATATTGAGATTATCATGTGTTTTATCCTTCAGTTTGTTCATATGGTGTATCACATAGATTGATTTGCATATATTGAATAATCCTCGCATTCCTGGGATAAGCCTCATTAGTTCATGGTGTATGATCCTTTTAAGATGCTGTTGGATTCTGTTTGTTAGTATTTTGTTGAGGATTTTTGCTTCTATGTTCATTTGTGATACTGGCCTGTAATTTTCTTCTTTTGTTACCTCTTTGTTTGGTTTTGATATCAGGTGGATGCTGGCCTCATCAAATGAGTTTGTTAGTGTTCCTCCCTCTGTTTATTTTGGAAGAGTTTTAGAAGAATGTGTCTTACCTCTTCTCTAAATGTTTGATAGAGTTTCGCTGTGTAGCCCTCTGTCCCTGAGCTTTTGTTTGTTGGAAGATTTTTAATCACAGTTTCAATATCAGTGCTTGTCATTGGTCTGATCATATTTTCTATTTCTTCCCGGTTCAGTCTTGGAAGATTGTACTTTTCTAAGGATTTGTTCATTTCTTCCAGGTTGTCTATTTTATTGACATATAGTTGCTTGTATTAGTCTCTCATTATCATTTGTATTTCTGCAGTGTCATTTGTTACTTCTCATTTTACATTTCTAATTCTGTTGATTTGAGTCTTCTCCCTTTTTTCGTTTTTTCTTGATAAGTCTGGCTAATGGTTTATCAATTTTGTTTATCTTCTGAAAGAACCAGCTTTTATTTTATTTATTTATTTAAATTTATTTTATTTATTTAATTTTGTCTGTGTTGTGTCTTCATTGCTGCATGTGGGCTTTCTCTAGTTGCAGCGAGCAGGGCCCTACTCTTCATTGCGGTGCACCAGCTTCTCATTGCGGTGGCTTCTCTTGTTGTGGAGCACAGGCTCTAGGTGCACGGGAATCAGTAGTTTTGGTGTGCAGGCTCAGTAGTTGTGGCTCACAGGCTCTAGAGTGCAGGCTCAATAGTTGTGGTGCATGGGCTTAGTTTCTCTGTGGCATGTGGGATCTTCCCAGACCAGGGCTCAAACCTGTGTTCTCTGCATTGGCAGGTGGATTCTTAACCACTGTGCCACCAGGAAAGCCCTATTTTTATTGATCTTAGCTAATGTTTCCTTCTTTTTCATTTAATTCTGATCTGATATTTATGATTTCTTTCCTTCTGTTAACTTTGGGGGTTTATTTTGTTCTTCTTTCTGTAATTGCTTTAGGTGTAAGGATATGTTGTTTATTTGAGATTTTTCTGGTTCCTTGAGGTAGAATTGTATTGCTGTAAACTTCCCTCTTAGAACTGCTTTTGCTGCATCCCACGGGTTTTTTCATTGTCATTAGTTTCTAGGTATTTTTTGATTTCCTCTTTGATTTATTCAGTTATCTCTTGGTTATTTAGTAGTGTATTGTTTAGCCTCCATGTGTTTGTATATTTTACGGTTTTTTCCTGTGATTGATACTTAGTCTCATTGTGTTGTGGTCAGAAATGATACTTGTTATGATTTCTCTTTTCTTAATTTTACTAAGGCTTGATTTTTTGATCCAAGATAGGATCTGTCCTAGAGAATGTTCCATGAGCATTTGAGTAGAAAGTGTAGTCTGTTGTTTTTGGATGGAATGTCATATATATCAATTAAGTCCATCCAGTCTAATGTGTCTTTTAAAGCTTGTGTTTCATTATTTATTTTCATTTTGGATGTTCTGTCCATTGGTGAAAGTGTGGTGTTAAAATTCCCTACTATTATTGTGTTACTGTTGATTTCCCCTTTATGTCTGTTAGCATTTGCCTTATGTATTGTGGTGGTCCTATGTTGGATGCATAAATATTTGTAGTTGTTATGTCTTCTTGGATTGATCCCTTGATCATTATGTCGTGTCCTTCTTTGTCTCTTGTAATATTCTTTATTTTAAAGTCTATGTTGTCTGATACGAGTATTGCTACATGAGCTTTCTTTTGATTTCCATTTGCATGGAATACCTTTTTTCCATCCCCTCACTTTCAGCCTGTATGTGTCCGTAGGTCTGAAGTGGGTCTCTTTTAGACAGCATATAAATGCATCCTTTTTTGGTACCCATTCAGCCAGTCTGTGTCTTTTGGTCAGAGTATTCCATTTTTATTTAAGGTAATTATCAATATGTACGTTCCTATTACCATTGTCTTAATTGTTTTGGGTTTGTTATGGTAAGTCTTTTCCTTCTCTTGTGTTTCCTGCCTAGAGAAGTTCCTTTAGCATTTCTTGTAAAGCTCGTTTTGTGGTGCTGAATTCTCTTATCCTTTGCTTGTCTGTAAAGGTTTTAGTTTCTCCCTCGAATCTGAATGAGATCCTTGCTGGGTAGAGTAATCTTGGTTGTGGTTTTTTCCCTTTCATCACTTTAAATATTTCCTACCACTGCCTTCTGGCTTGCAGAGTTTCTGCTGAAAAATCAGCTGTAAACCTTATGGGGATTCACTTGTGTGTTATTTGTTGTTTTTCCCTTGGTTATAGTATGTATTCTTTGTATTTAATTTTTAATTGTTTGATTAATATGTGTTGTCTTGTTTGTCCTTTTATTTATCTTATATGGGACTCTCTGTGCTTCCTTTACTTGATTGACTATTCCCTTTACCATGGTAGGGAATTTTTGGACTATAATCTCTTCAAATATTTTCTCAGACCCTTCCTTTTTCTCTTCTTCTTCTGGGACACCTATACTTAGAAAGCTATTGCATTTAGTGTTATCCCAGTCTCTGAAACTGTCCTCAATTTTTTTCATTCTTTTTTCTTTATTTTACTCTGTGGCAGTTGTTTCCATTCTTTTATCTTCCAAGTCACTTATCCATTTTTCTTCCTTAGTTACTCTGCTATTGATTCCTTCTAGAGTATTTTTAATTTGATTTATTGTGTTGTACACCTTTGTTTGTTTGCTATTTAGTTCCTCTAGGTCTTTGTTAAATGTTTGTCATATTTCCTCCATTTTATTTCCGAGATTTTGGATCATCTTTACTATTATTACTCTGAATTCTTTTCGGGTAATTTACATATTTCCTCTTCAAATTTTTGGTCTGGTAGGTTTTTACCTTGCTTCTTCATCTGCTGCATATATCTCTGTCTTCTCATTTTGTTTAACTTACTGTTTGGGGTTTCCTTTTTGCAGGCTGCCAGTTTGTATCTCCTGTTATTTTTGTGTCTGTCCCTAGTGAATGAGGTTGTTTCATTGGTTGTTTAGGCTTCCTTGTGGAGGGGACTTGTGCCTGTTCTCTGGTCGGTGGGGATGGATCTTGTACTTCTGGTGGGCAGGGCCATGTCTGCTTGTGTGTTTTGGGGTGTCTGTGAATGTAGTATGATTGTAGGCAGACTCTCTGCTAATGGGTAGGGTGTTATTCCTCTATTGCTAGTTGTTTGGCATTAGGCATCCAGCACTGGATCTTCCTGGCCATTAGGTGGATCTGGGTCTTAGTGTTGAGATGAAGATCTCTGGGAGATCTCTCACCAAGTGATATTATATAGAACTGGGAGGTCTCTGGTGGTCCAGTGTTTTGGACTCTGCTCTTCTACCTCAGATGCTCAGGTCCAGCACCTGGCTGGAGCACCACAACCCTGCCAGCCACATGGTTCAGAAGAAATAAAGGGAAAAAAAACAAGAAGAAAAAGAGAAAAAATAGAACAGATATAACCCCAAACCAAATGGTAAAAGCAAAAGTAAACAGACAAAATCACACAAAGAAACACACACACTCATAAAAAGAAAAACAAAGAAAACAAACAAACAAAATGAACAGACAGAACCATAGGACAAATGGTAAAAGCAAACCTAAACAGACAAAATCACACAAAGTAACATACACATACACACTCATAAAAAGAGAAAAAAAGGAAAATAATAAAAATTTAAAAATATAAAAATTAAAAATAAATTTAAAAGGAAGTGGTCAACCAAGCCAATAAACAAATCCAACAATGATAACAAGCACTAAAATCTAAACTAAGATAAACTTAAAAGCAGAAACATATCAGATGCAGAAAGAATATCCCAAGTCTACAGTTGCTCCCAAAGTCCACCTCCTCAATTTTTGGAACATTCGTTGTGCATTCAGGAATTCCACTGATGCAGGGAACATCAAGTTGATTGTGGGGATTTAATCTGCTGCTCCTGAAGCTGCACAGAGAAATTTCCCTTTCCTTTCTTTGTTTGCACTGTTCCTGGGGCTTAGCTTTGGTTTTGGCCCTGCCTCTGCATATAGGTCATCCTCAGGCGTCTGTTCCCCACCCAGACAGGAAGGGTTTAAAGCAGAGACTGATTAAGTGTCTGTTGCTCTCTCAGGCCGGGAAGATGGAGGGGTTCAGTAGTCATAATTGGAATTCAGGGCAACCCTGCAACAGCAGAGGCTCTGCATGTAGGCCCCCCTCAGGTGTCTGTTCACCTGCTCTCACAAGAGGGGATTAAAGCAGTAGCTGATTAAGGCCCTCTTCCTCACTGAGGCTGGAGAGAGGGAGTGGTTCGGTAGTCATAATTGGAATGCAGGGTGATCCTGTGGCAGCAGCAGCCAGCGTGACATTGCAACAGCCTGAGGCCCACCATGTGTTCTGCCGGGGAAGTTGTCCCCGGATCACTGGACCCTGGCAGTGGTGTGCTGCACAGGCTCCTGGGTGTGTTTGTGCAGTGACCTGCACTTGCAGACAGGATTCCTGGTGGCAGCAGTGGCAGCATTAGTGGTTCATGCCCGTCTCTGGGGTCCGAGACAATAGCCACTGCTCACACCCATCTCTGGAGCTCACTTAGGTGGTGCTCTGCCTTTTGTGGGCACACTTAGCAGGAATCCCCTCTCCTTGCATACCTTGAAACAATGGTCTCTTGCCTCTCTGGCAGGTACAGACATTTTCTCACACTCCCTCCTGGCTAGCTATGGTGTCCTAGCCCCCTTCAGTCTGTCTTCATGCAGCCATCTTCAGTCCTCTCACTGGGGTCTGACCTCTGAAGCCTGAGCCTCAGCTCCCAGCCCACATCCACCCTGGTGGATGAGCAGACAAGCATCTCAGGTTGGTGAGTCCTGGTCAACTACGATCCTTTGTGCATGAGTCTCTGCATTTTGACCTCTGCACCCATGCTACTGCTGTCTTCTCCATGGTTCTGGAGCTTCCCCCTTGCTAGTGTGTGGAAACGTTTTCTCCTTCACAACTCCCTCCCTGAGGCGCAGGTCCTTCCCTATTCTTTTTTTTTTTTCTTTTGCCCTACACAGGTATGTGGGGAGTTTCTTGCCTTTTCAGAAGTCTGAGGTATTCTGCCAGCCTTCAGTAGGTGTTCTGTAGGAGTTGTTCTACATGTAGATGTATTTTTGATATATTTGTGGGGAGGAAGATGATCTCCACATCTTACTTCTTTGTCATCTTGAAGGTCTCTCCCATGTTTGTGTTTTTACAGTTTTTTCTTGTAGTTGATTTTAGTCTCATAGCTTTGTGGTTGGTAAAGATGCTTGATATAATTCCAATTTTCATAAACTTTTTGAGACTTGTTTTGTTGCCTAGCATGTGATATATACTGAAGAATCTTCTCTTTGCACATGGAAGAAATATGTATTCTGCTGCTTTTGGATAGAATGCTCTATTTATGGCTCTCAAGTCCATTTGCCCTAATGTGACGTTTAATTCCAGGATTTCCTTATTGATTTTCTGTCTGGATGGTCTGTCCATTGAAGTAAGTGAGCTGTTAAAGTCCCCTACTATTACTATGTCACTGTCAATATATACATTTATGTTTCTTAATATTTGGTTTATTTATTTAGGTACTCCTATATTGGGTGCATATATATTTACTGTTGTTATGTCTTCTTCTTGGATTGATGCCTTGGTCATTATGAAATGTCCTTCTTTGTTTCTTGTTACAGTCTTTGTTTTAAATTATATTTTTTCTGATATAGGAATTGCTACCCTTTCTTTTCCTTTTCATGTGCGTGGAGTACCTTTTTTCATCTCCTAATTTCAATCTGTGTGAATGGAGTCTCTTGTAGGTAGTATATATATGTGTCTTGTTTTTATATCCATTTACACACTCTGTATCTTTGATTGGAGAATGTATTGTATTTACATTTTAAGTAATTATTGATAGCTATGTACTTGGTGCCATTCATTTTTGTGTTGCTTTTGTAGTTCTCTTTGGTTCCTTTGTTTTCTTTTGCTCTCTTCCCTTGTGGTTTGATGACTCTTTAGTGTTATGTTTGAATTCCTTTTCCTTTTTTGCATATGTATATACTCTATAGTTTTGGTCTGCAGTTACAATGAGTCTTTTATATAGCAAATTATGTATCCTATCTATCTATCTATCTATCATCTATCAATTTATCTATCATCTGTCTATAGCTTGATTTATATATATATATATACATATATAATGTAGTTAAGATGTTGATTTCTTAGTTTGAATTGAATTTAATAAACTTGCATTTTTACTGCTGCCATCCATGTTTAATGTTTTTGAAAACAAATTGTACATTTTTTTGTCTTTTGCATAGCATAACCACTTATTTTGGATGTAGATGATTTTATTCCTTTTGGTTTTTACCTTGCATGCTACTTTTATGGATGGTTGATTTAGTAACTTTACTGTATATTTGTTCTTGTGAATGGGATTTTTCTTTTTGCAATTTTCATATTTCCAGTTGTGGCCTTTTCTTTTCTGATTAGAGAAGTCCATTTAGCATTTCTTGTAAAGCTGGTTTGGTAGTGCTGAACTCTTTTAGCTTTTGCTTGTTTGTAAAACTTTGACCTCTCCATCAAATCTGAGTAAAAGCTTTGCTGGGTAGAATATTGCTGTTTGTAGGATTTTTTTACTTTCATTACTTTAAATATACCAGGCCTCTCCTTTCTGCCTTGCAGACTATCTGCAGAAAAGGCGGTTTATAGCCTTATGGGAGTTCCCTTGAACATAAATTATTGTCTTTCCTTGCTACTTTTAATATCTTCTCTTTGCCTTTAGTTTTTGCCATTTTAATTACAGTATGTCTTATGGTGGTCCTCTTTGGGTTGATGCTGTTTGGGACTCTGTGCTTCCTGGAACTGGGTGTCTATTTCCTTTCCCAGGTTAGGGAATTTTACACCTATTAAGTTTTCAAATACATAGTAAGCTCCTTTCTATCTGTCTTCTCCTTCGGGGATCCATGTAATGTAAATTTTAGCACACTTGATGTCTTCCCAGATATCCCTTAAACAGTTCTCATCCTTTTTCATTCTGTTTCTTTTTCTGTTAAATTTCAGTGATTTCCATTAGCCTGTCTTCCAGCTCACTGATCTATGTTTAGGTATGTTTTAATACAAGGTTGATTCCCTCTAGTGTATTTTTTCCCAGTTATTGTATTCTTCAGCTCTGTTTGTTACTTCTTTATATTTTCAAACTTTTGGTTAGAAACATCTAACTTTTTTTTCAATTTTTATTATAGTTGATTTACAATATTGTGTTCATTTCTGCTGTACAGAAAAATGTATCAATTATACATATGCATATATCCAATAATTGTTTAGATTATTTTACATGTAAGTCATTACAGAGTATTGGGAAGAGTTCCCTGTGCTATATAGTAAGTCCTTATTAGTTATCTATTTTATATACAGTACTGTGTATATGCAAATCCCAGTGTCGCAATTTATCCCTGGCCCCCGCTTTCAACCCTGGTAACTGTAAGTTTGTCTTCTACATCTGTTACTCTATATCTGCTTTGTAAATAAGTTCATTTGTATTGTACTATTTTTTAGAACCACATATAAGCAATATCATATGATATTTGTCTTTCACTACTTGACTTATTTCACTTAGTATGACAATCTCTAGGTCCATTCATGTTGCTGCAAATGGCATTATTTTCTTCTTTTTTATGGCTGAGCAATATTCCATTATATATATATATATATATATATATATATATATATATACCACATCTTCTTTATCCATTCCTCTGTTGATGGACATTTAGGTCGCTTCCATGTCATGACTATTGCAAATAGTTCTGCAATGAACATTGGGGTACATGTATCATTTCAAATCATGTTTTTTTCCAGATATATTCCCAGGAGTGGAATTGCATGGCTACATGGTAGGTCTATTTTTCATTTTTAAGGAACTTCCATAGTGTTCTCCACAGTGGCTGTACAAATTTACATTCCCACTGACAGTGTGGGAGGGTACCCATTCCTCCACACTCTCTCCAGCATGCACAGTTTGTAGACTGTTGATAATGGTCATTCTGACTGGTGTGAGGTGATACCTCATTGTAGTTTTGATTGGTATTTCTCTAACAATTAGTGATTTTGAGCATCTTTTCATGTGTTTGTTGGCCATCTGTATGATTTATTTGGAGAAATGTCTATTAAAATCTTCCACCCATATTTTGATTGGGTTGCTTGTTTTTTATTTTTCATATTGAGCTTCATGAGCTGTTTGTATATTTTAGAGATTAATCACATGTCACTCTCTTTGTTTTCAAATATTTCCCCCATTCTGTGGGTTGTCCTTTAATTTTATTTGTGGTTTCCTTTGTTATGTCAAAGCTTTTAAGTTTAATTAGGTCCCATTTGTTTATTTTTGTTTTTACTGCCATTACTCTAGGAGGTGGATCAAAAAAGCCATTGCTGCCATTTATGTCAGAGAGAGTTCTGCCTATTTTTCCTTCTAAGAGTTTTATAGTGTCTAGTCTTACATTTAAGTTTTGAGTTCATTTTGAGCTTATCTTTGTGTATGGTGTTTGGAGTATTCTAATTTTATTCTTTTACCAGTTTTCCCAGCACCACTTATTGAAGAAACTATCTTTTCTCCATTACATATTCTTGCCTCCTTTGTCATAGATTTGGTAACCATAAGTGCAGGTGTTTATCTCTGGGCTTTCTATTCTGTTCCATTGATCTATATTTCTGTTGTTCTGCCAGTACCATACTCTCTTGATTACTGTAGCTTTGTAGTGTAGTCTAAAGTCAGAGAGCCTGATTCCTCCAGCTCGGTTTTTCTTTCTCAAGGCTGCTTTGGTTATTTGGGATCACCGTGTTATCATTCAAATTGTAAATTTTTTTGTTCTACTTCTGTGAAAAATGTCATTGTTAGTTTGATACAGATTTCATTGAATCTGTAGATTGCTTTGTGTAGTATAGTCATGTTGACAATATTGATACTTCCAATCCAACAACATGATATATCTCTCCATCTCTTTGTGTGTTTTTTAAATTTCTTTCATCAGTATCTACATTTTTCTGAGTATAAGGCTTATGCCTCCTTAAGTAGGTTTATTTTTAGTATTTTATTCTTTTTGATGCAATAGTAAATGGGCTTGTTTCCTTAATTTCTCTTTCTGATATTTTGTTGTTAGTGTATAGGAATGCAAGAGATTTCTGTGCATTAATTTTGTATCCTGCAACTTTACTAAATTAATTGATGAGCTCTAGTAGTTTTCTGGTAGCATCTTTAGAATTTTCTGGGTATAATATCATGTCATCTGCAAAGGGTCACAGTTTTACCTCTCCTTTTCCAATTTGGATTCTTTTTATTTCTTTTTCTTATCTGGTTGCCATGGCTAAGACTTCCAAAACTATTTTGAATAAAAATGGTGAGAGTGGATATACTTGTCTTGTTCCTGAAGTTAGAGTAAATGGTTTCAGTTTTTCACGATTGAAAATGATGTTTGTGGAGCCTGAAACAGGATGGAAGAGTAGAAGGACGTGCTCTCACTCACTCTTGAGAGAACACTACAATCACAGCTAATTGCTGAACAATCATTGACAAGAAGGCACTGCAACTCACCAAAAAAGACAACCCACATCCAAAGTCAAAGGAGAAGCCACAATGAGATGGTAGTAGAGGAGCAATCACAATAAAATCAAATCCCATAACTGCTGGGTGGGTGACTCACAAACTGGAGAACACTTATACCACAGAAGTCCACCCACTGGAGTGAAAATTCTGAGCCCCCCATCAGGCTTCTGAACCTGGGAGTCTGGCAACAGGAGGAGGAATTCCTAGAGAATCAAACTTTGAAGTTTACTGGGATTTGATTGCAGGACTCTGACAAGATTGGGTGAAACAGAGACTCCACACTTGACAGGCACAAAGTAGCATGTGCATCGGTCCCAGGGGAAGGAGCAGTGACCTCAAGGGTGACTGAACATGACTTACCTGCTAGTGTGGGAGGGTCTACTGCAGAGGCAAGGGGTGGCTGTGTCTCACCATGAGGACAAGGACACTGGCACTAGAAGTTCTGGGAAGTACTCCTTGGTGTTAACCCTACCAGAGTCGGACAACAGCCCCATCAAAGAGCCTGGGTATGCTTCAGTGTTGGGCTGCCTAATGCCAAACAACCAACAGAGAGGGAACCCAGGGCCACCAATCAGCAATCAAGCAGATTAAACTTTTACTGAGCTCTGCTCACCAGAGCAACACCCAGCTCTACCCACCACCAGTCCCTCCCATCAGGAAACTTACACAGGACTCTTAGATAGCCTCATCCACCAGAGGGCAGACAGCAGAAGCAAGAAGAGCTACAATCCTGCATCCTGTAGAACCAAAAAACACATTCACAGAAAGATAGACAGGATGAAAAGAAAGAGGGTTACGTACCAGAAAAATGAAGAAGATAAAACCCCAGAAAAACAACTAAGTGAAGTGGAGATAGGCAACATTCCAGAAAAATAATTCAGAATAATGAGAGTGAAGATGATCCAGGACCTCGGAAAAAGAATGGAGGCAAAGATCTAGAAGATGCAAGAACTGTTTAACAAAGACCTAGAAGAATTAACAAACAAAAAGAGATGAATAATACAATAACTGAAATGAAAACTACACTAAAAAGAGTCAATAGGAGAATAGCTGAGGCAGAAGAATGGATAAGTGACCTGGAAGACAGAATGTTGGAATTCACTGCTGTGGAACAGACTAAAGAAAAAAAAATGCAAAGAAATGAAGACAGCATAAGACACGTCTGGGACAACATTAAATGCAACAACATTTGCATTATAGGGGTCCAAGAAGGAGAAGAGAGAGAGAAAGGACCCAAGAAAATATTTGAAGGGATTATAGTCAAAAATGTCCCTAACATGGGAAAGGAAATAGCCGCTCAAGTCCAGGAAGCACAGAGAGCCCCATACAGGATAAAACCAAGGAGAAACAGGCTGAAACACATAAAACTCAAATTGGCAAAAATGAAAGAGAAACAAACATTATTGAAAGCAGCAAGGGAAAAACAACAAATAACATACAAGGGAACTCCCATACGGTTAACAGCTTATTTCTCAGCAGAAACTCTACAAGCCAGAAGGGAGTGGCATGATACACTTACAGTGATGAAAGGGAAGAACCTACTACCAAGATAACTCTACTTGGCAAAGATCTCATTCAGATTCGATGGAGAAATCAAAAGCTTTACAGACAAACAAAAGCTAGGAGAATTCAGCACCACCAAACCACTTCTACAACAAATGCTAAAGGAAAAGTAGGGAATAAAAGAGAAGAAAAATACCTACAATAACAAACACAAAACAATTAAGAAAATGGTTATGAAACATGCATATCGATAATTACCTTAAACATGAATGGATTAAATGCTCCAACCAAAAGACACAGACTTGCGGAATGGGTACAAAAACAAGACCCGTATATATGCTGTAAACAAGAGGCCCACTTCAGACCTAGGGACAAATACAGACTGAAAGTAAGGGGATAGAAAAAGGTATTCCATGCAAATGGAAATCAAAAGAAAGCTGGAGTAGCATTACTCATATAAGATAAATAGACTTTAAAAAAATACCCTAAAAGAGACAAAGAAGGACACTACATAACAATCAAGAGATCAATCCAAGAAGAAGTTATAACAATTATAAATTTCTATGCACCCAACATAGGAGCACCTCAATACGTAAGGAAACTGTTAACAGCTATGAAAGAGGAAATCAACAGTAAAACAATAATAGTAGGGGACTTTAACACCCCACTTTCACCAATGGACAGTTCCTCCAAAATGAAAGTAAGTAAGGAAACAGAAGCTTTAAATGACAAAATAGACTAGGTAGATTTAATTGTTATTTATAGGATATTCCATCCAAAAACAGCAGATTACACTTTCTTAAGTGTGCATGGAAAATTCTCCAGGATAGATCACATCTTGGGTCAGAAATCAAGCCACTGTAAATTTAAGAAAATTGAAATCATATCAAGTGTCTTTTCTGACCACAACGCTATGAGATTACAAATGAATTACAGGGAAAAAGACGTAAAAAACACAAACACATGGACGCTAAACAATACGTTACTAAATAACCAAGAGCTCACTGAAGAAATCAAAGAGGAAATCAAAAAATACCTAAAGACAAATAACAATGAAAACAGGATGATCCAAAACCTTTGGGACACAGCAAAAGCAATTCTAAGAGGGAAGTTTATAGCTATACAAACCTACCTCAAGAAACAAGAAAAATCTCAAGTAAACAATGTAACCTTGCACCTAAAGGAACTAGAGAAAGAAGAATAAACAAAACCCAGGGTTAGCAGGAGGAAAGAAATCATAAATATCAGAACTGAAATAAATGAAATTGAAACAAAGCAAACAATAGCAAAGATCAAGAAAACTAAAATCTGGTTCTTTGAGAAGATAAACAAAATTGATAAAACATTAGCCAGACTAACCAAGAAAAAGAGGGAGAGGACTCAAATCAATATAATTAAAAATGAAAAAGGAGGACGAGGGGAAGATGGCAGAAGTGTAAGATGCGGAGATCACCTTCTTCCCCACAGATACACCAGAAATATATCTACACGTGGAACAACTCATATAGAACACCTACTGAATGCTGGCAGAAGACCTCAGACCTCCCAAAAGGCAAGAAAGTCCCCACATACATGGGTAGGGCAAAAGAAAAAACAGAAAACAAAGGATAGGGATGGGACCTGCACCAGTGGGAGGGAGCCGTGAAGGAGGAAAGGTTTCCACACACTAGGAAACCCCTTCACGGGTGGAGACTGTACGTGGTGGAGGGGGAAAGCTTTAGAGCCACAGAGGAGAGCACAGCAACAGGGGTGGGGAGGACAAAGCAGAGAGATTCCCGCAGAGAGCATCAGGACCGACTGGCACTCACCAGGCCGAGAGGCTTGCTTGCTCACCCGCCAGGGCAGGCGGGGCTGGGAGCTGAGTCTCAGGCTTCGGGCAGAACGCAGGGAGAGGACTGGGGTTGGCTGCGTGAGCACAGCCTTCAGGGGGCTAGTGCGCCACGGCTAGAAGGGATGGAGTCTGGGGAAAAGTCTGGACCTGCCGACGAGGCAACAGACTTTCTTCCCTCTTTGTTTCCTGGTGCACGAGGAGAGGGGATTAAGAGCACTGCTTAAAGGAGCTCCAGAGACAGGTGTGAGCTGCAGCTAAAAACGCGGGCCTCAGAGACGGGCAAGAGATGTTAAGGCTGCTGCTGCTGCCACCAATAAGCCTGTGGTGGCAGGCTTCCCCATCCTGGGAGCCTGTGCAACCTGCCACTGTCAGGGTCCCGGGATCCAGGGATAACTTCCCCGGGAGAACGCACGGTGTGCCTCAGGCTGGTGCAACGTCATGCTGGCCTCTGCCACTGCAGGCTCACCCCACATTCCATACCAATCCTTCCACGTGTCCCGAGTGAGTCAGAGTCCCTGAAGCAGCTGTTCCTTTAACCCCATCCTGTATTATCGAAGAACAGACGCCCTCCAACGACCTACACGCAGAGGCGGGGCCAAATCCAAAGCTGAGCACAGGGAGCTGTGAGAACAAAGAAGAGAAAGGGAAATCTCTCCCAGCAGCCTCAGAAGCAGCAGATTAAAGCTCCACAATCAACTTGATGTACCCTGCATCTGTGGAATATATGAATAGACAATGAATCATCACAAATTGAGGAGGTGGACTTTGAGAACAACATTTATGATTTTTTGCACTTTTCCTCTTTTTGTGAGAGTGTATGTGTATGCTTCTGTGTGAGATTTTGTCTGTATAGCTTTGCTTCCACCATTTGTCCTAGGGTTCTATCCGTCCATTCTTTTTTCTCTTAAAAATTTTTTTCTTAATAATTATTTATTTTAATAACTTTATTTTATTTATCTTACATTATTTTATCTTATTTCTTCCTTTCTTTCTTTCCTTCCATCCCTCCTTCTTTCTTTCCTTCCTACCTTCTCTCCCCCTTCCCCACTCCATCCTTCCCTCCCTTCCTCTCTCCCTTCCTCCTTTCTTCCTTCCTTTCTTTCTTTCTTTCTTTCTTCATTATTTCTTCTTTCTACTTTTTCTCCCTTTTATTCTGAGCTGTGTGGATGAAAGGCTCTTGGTGCTGCACCCAGGAGTCAGTGCTGTGACTCTGAGGTGGGACAGACAACTTCAGGACACTGGTCCACAAGAGACCTTCCAGGTCCACATAATATCAAATGGTGAAAATCTCCCAGAGATCTCCATCTCAAAACCAGCACCCAGCTTCACTCAACGACCAGCAAGCTACAGTGCTGGACACCCTATGCCAAACAACTAGCAAGACAGGAACACAACCCCACCCATTAGCAGAGAGGCTGCCGAAAATCATAATAAGTCCACAGACATCCCAAAACACACCACCTGACGTGGACCTGCCCACCAGAGAGACAAGATCCAGCCTCATCCACCAGAACACAGGCACTAGTACCCTCCACCAGGAAGCCTACACAACCCACTGAACAAACTTTAGCCACTGGGGACAGACATCAAAAACAACGGGAACTACAAAACTGCAGCCTGCAAAAAGGAGACCCCAAACACAGTAAGATAAGCAAAATGAGAAGACAGAAAACCACGCAGCAGATGAAGGAGCAAGATAAAAACCCACCAGATCTAACAAATGAAGAGCAAATAGGTAATCTACCTGAACAAAAATTCAGAAAAATGATAGAAAACATGATCCAAAATCTTGGAAATAGAATAGAGAAAATGCAAGAAACATTTTACAAGCAACTAGAAGAACTAAAGATGAAAGAAGCAAAGATGAACAGCACATTAAATTAAATTAAAATACTCTAGATGGGATCAATAGCAGAATAACTGAGGCAGAAGAACAGATAAGTGACCTGGAAGATAAAATAGTGGAAATAACTACTGCAGAGCAGAATAAGGAAAAAAAGAATGAAAAGAACTGAGGATAGTCTCAGAGTCCACTGGGACAACATTAAATGCACCAACATTCTAATTATAGGGGTTCCAGAAGAAGAGTAAAAGAAAGGGAAAGAAAAATATTTGAAGAGAATAGAGTTGAAAACTTTCCTAAAATGGGAAAGGAAATAGTTAATCAAGTCCAGGAAGCACAGAGAGTCCCATACAGGATCAATCCAAGGAGAAATACACCAAGTCATATATTAATCAAACTATCAAAAATTAAATACAAAGAAAACGTATAAAAAGCAACAAGGGAAAAACAACAAATAACACACAAGGGAATCCCCATAAGGTTAACTGCTGATCTTTTAGCAGAAACACTGCAAGCCAGGAGGGACTGGCAGGACATATTTTAAGTGATGAAGGAGAAAAAACAGCAACCAATATTATTCAACCCAGCAAGATCTCATTCAGATTTGATGGAGAAATTAAAACCTTTACAGACAAGCAGAAGCTGAGAGAGTCCAGCACCACCAAACCAGCTCTACAACAACTGCTAAAGGAACTTCTCTAGACAAGAAACACAAGAGAAGGAAAAGACCTACAATAACGAACACAAAACAATTAAGAAAATGGGAATAGGAACATACATATCGATAATTACCTTAAATGTAAATGGACTAAATGCTCCCAACAAAAGACACAGAATGGCTGAATGGATACAAAAACAGGACCCATATATATGCCGTCTACAAGAGACCCACTTCAGACCTAGAGACACATACAGACTGAAAGTAAGGGGATGGAAAAAGATATTCCATGCAAATGGAAACCAAAAGAAAGCTGGAGTAGCAATTCTCATATCAGAAAAAATAGACTTTAAAATAAAGACTATTAGAAGAGACAAAGAAGGACACTACATAATGATCAAGGGATCGATCCAAGAAGGAGATGTAACAATTGTAAATATTTATGCACCCAACATAGGAGCACCTCAATACATAAGGCAAATACTAACAGCCATAAAAGGGGAAATCGACAGTAACACACTCATTGTAGGGGACTTTAACACCCCACTTTCACCAATGGACAGATCATCCAAAATGAAAATAAATAAGGAAACACAAGCTTTAAATGATACATTAAACAAGATGGACTTAATTGATATTTATAAGACACTCCATCCAAAAACAACAGAATACACATTTTCCTCAAGTGCTCATGGAACATTCTCCAGGATAGATCATATCTTGGTTCACAAATCAAGCCTTGGTAAATTTAAGAAAACTGAAATTGTGACAAGTATCTTTTCCGACCACGATGCTATAAGACTAGATATCAATTACAGGAAAAGATATGTAAAAACTACAAACACATGGAGGCTAAACAATACACTATTTAGTAACGAAGTAATCACTGAAGAAATCAAAGAGGAAATGAAAAAAATACCTAGAAACAAATGACAATGGAGGCATGACGACCCAAAACCTATGGGATGCAGCAAAAGCAGTTCTAAGAGGGAAGTTTATAGCAATACAATCCTACTTTAAGAAACAGGAAACATCTTATTTGGAAATAGAGTCATCTCGAATAAACAACTCATTCTACGTGGCCACCATCACCTTGATACCAAAACCAGACACGGATGTCACAAAGAAGGAAAACTACAGTCCAGTATCATTGATTAACATAGATGTAAAAATCCTCAGGAAAATACAAGCAAACAGAATCCAACAGCACATTAAAAGCATCATACACCATGATCAAGTGGGGTTTAATCCAGGAATGCAAATCAATCAACCTGATGCACCAATTAACAAATTGAAGGAGAAAAACCATATGATCATCTCAGTAGATGCAGAGAAATCTTTTGACAAAATTCAACACCCATTTATGATAAAAAACCTGCAGAAAATAAGCATAGAGGAAACTTTCCTCAACATAATAAAGGCCATATATGACAAACCCACAGCCAACATCGTCCTCAATGGTGAAAAACTGAAAGCATTTCCACTAAGATCAGGAACAAGTCAAGGTTGCCCACTCTCACCACTCAAATTGAACTTAGTTTTGGAAGTTGTAACCACAGCAATCAGAGAAGAAAGGGAAATAAAAGGAATCCAAATCGGAAAAGAAGAAGTAAAGCTGTCACTGTTTTTAGATGACATGATACTATACCTAGAAAATCCTAAAGTTGCTACCAGAAAACTACTAGAGCTAATCAATGAATTTGGGAAAGTAGCAGGATACAAAATTATTGCACAGAAATCTCTGGCTTTCCTATACACTAATGATGAAAAATGTGAAAGTGAAATCAAGAAAACACTCCCATTTATCATTGCAACAAAAAGAATAAAATATCTAGGAATAAACCTACCTAAGGAGACAAAAGACCTATATGCAGAAAATTATGACACTGATGTAAAAAATTAAATATGATACAAATAGATGGAGACATATACCATGTTCTTGGATTGGAAGTATCAACATTGTGAAAATGACTCTACTACCGAAAGCAATCTACAGATTCAATGCAATCGCTTTCAAACTACCACTGGCATTTTTCACAGAACTAGAACAAAAAAATTCACAATTTGTATGCAAACACAAATGACCCCAAGTAGCCAAAGCAATCTTGAGAACGAAAAATGGAGCTGGAGGAATCAGGCTCCCTGACTTCAGACTATACTACAAAGCTACAGTAATCAAGACAGTATGGTATTGGCACAAAAACAGAAATATAGATCAATGGAACAGGATAGAAATCTAAGAGGTAAACCCACGCACATATGGTCACCTTATCTTTGATAAAGTAGGCAGGAATATACAGTGGAGAAAGGACAGCCTCTTCAATAAGTGGTGCTGGGAAAACTGGACTGGTACATGGAAAAGTATGAGACTGGATCGCTCCCTAACACCATACACAAAAATAAGCTCAAAATGGATTAAAGACCTAAATGTAAGACCAGAAACTATCAAACTCTTAGAGTAAAACATAGGAAGAACACTCTATGACATAAATCACAGCAAGATCTTTTTGACCCACCTCCTAGAGAAATGGAAATAAAAACAAAAATAAACAAATGGGACCTAATGAAACTTCAAAGCTTTTTCACAGGAAAGGAAACCATAAACAAGACCAAAAGGCAACCCTCAGAATGGGAGAAAATATTTGCAAATGAAGCAACTGACAAGGGATTAATCTCCAAAATTTACAAGCAGCTCCTGCAGCTCAATAACAAAAAAACAAACAACCCAATCCAAAAATGGGCAGAAGACCTAAATAGATATTTCTCCAAAGAAGATATACAGACTGCCAACAAACACATGAAAGAATTGTCAACATCCTTAATCATTAGAGAAATGCAAATCAAAACTACAATGAGATATCATGTCACACCAGTCAGAATGGCCATCATCAAAACATCTACAAACAATAAATGCTGGAGAGGATTTGGAGAAAAGGGAACACTCTTGCACTGCTGGTGGGAATGTGAATTGGTACAGCCACTGTGGAGAAAAGTGTGGAGGTTCCTTAAAAAACTACAAATAGAGCAACCATATGACCCAGCAATCCCACTACTGGGCATATACCCTGAGAAAACCATAATTCATAAGAGTCATATACCAAAATGTTCATTCAGCTCTATTTACAATAGCACGGAGATGGAAATAACCTAAGTGTCCCTCATTGGATGAATGGATGAAGAAGATGTGGCACTTATATACAATGGAATATTACCCAGCCATAAAAAGAAACGAAATTGAGCTATTTGTAATGAGGTGGATAGACCTAGAGTCCATCATACAGAGTGAAGTAAGTCAGAAAGAGAAAGACTAATACCGTATGCTAACACATATATATGGAATTTAAGAGGAAAAAGAAACATCATGAAAAGCCTAGGGGTAAGAAAGGAATAAAGTCACAGACCTACTAGAGAATGGACTTGAGTATATGGGTACGGGGAATGGTAAGCTGTGACAAAGCAAGAGAGTGGCATGGACATATATACACTACCAAACTTAAAATAGATAGCTAGTGAGAAGCAGCTGCATAGCACAGGGAGAATAGCTCGGTGCTTTGTGATCACGTAGAGGAGTGGGATAGGGAGGGTGGGAGGGAGGGGTTACCAGAGGGAAGAGATATGGGAACATATGTATATGTATAACTGATTCACTTTGTTATAAATCAGAAAGTAAAACACCATTGTAAAGCAATTATACTCCAATAAAGATGTAAAAAAAAATGAAAATGGAGAAGTTACAACAGACACGGCAGAAATACAAAGCAGTCAAAAAGATACTACAAGCAACTCTACGCCAATAAAATGGACAAACTGGGAGGAATGGACCAATTCTTAGAAAGGTATAACCTTCCAAGACTGATCCAGGAAGAAATAGAAAGTATAAACAGATGAATCACAAGTAATGAAATTGAAACTATGATTAAAAATTTTCTAACAAACAAAAGTCCAGGAACAGATGGCTTCACAGCTGAATTGTAGCAAGCATTTAGGGAAGAGTGAACACACATTCTTCTCAACATCTTCCAAAGAATTGTGGAGGAAGGAACACTCCTAAACTCATACTATGAGGCCACCATCACCCTGATACCAAAACCTGAGAAAAGATATTACAAAAAAAGAAAATTACAGACCAATATCACTGATGAATATAGATGCAAAAATCCTCAACAAAATACTAGCTACCAAAATCCAACAACACATTAAAATGATCATACCCCATGATCAAGTGGGATTTATCCGAGTGATGCAAGGATTCTTCAACATATGCAAATCAATCAATGTGATACACCATATTAACAAATTGAAGCATAAAAACCATATGATCATCACAATAGATGCAGAAAAAGCTTTTGACAATATTCAACACCCAGTTATGATATAAACTCTCCAGAAAGTGGTCATAGAGGGAACCTACCTCAACATAATAAAGGCCAT
The DNA here is from genome assembly GCF_005190385.1 of Monodon monoceros. NCBI lineage: Eukaryota > Metazoa > Chordata > Mammalia > Artiodactyla > Monodontidae > Monodon > Monodon monoceros. The sequence continues at coordinate 49,515,465 of NW_021703779.1, read as the reverse complement.
ATACGAAAAAGCCACAGCCAACCTCCTTCTCAATGGTAAAAAACTGAAAGCATTTTCTCTAAGATCAGGAACAAGATAAGGATGTGCACTCTCGCCGCTATTATTCAACATAGTTTTGGAAGTCTTAGCCATGGCAATCAGAGAAGAAAAAGAAATAAAAGGAATACAAATTGGAAAAGAAGAAGTAAAACTGTCACTGTTTGCAGATGACATGATACTATACATAGAGACTCCTAAAGATGCCACCCGAAAACTAGTAGAGCTAATCAATGAATGTGGTAATGTTGCAGCATACAAAATTAATGCACAGAAATCTCTTCATTCCTATATACTAATGATGAAAAATCTGAAAATGAAATTAAGGAAACACTTCCATTTACCATTGCAACAAAAAGAAGAAAATACCTAGGAATAAACCTACCACAGAGACAAAAGACCTGTATGCAGAAAACTTTAAGACACTGATGAAAGAAATTAAAGATGATACCAACACATGGAGAGATATACCATGTTCTTGGATTGGAAGAGTCAATATTGTGAAAATGAGTATACTACCTAAAGCAATCTACAGATTAATTGCAATCCCTATCAAATTATCAGTGACATTTTTTACAGAACTAGAAAAATAATCTTAAAATTTGTATGGGACACAGAAGACCCTGAATAACCAAAGAAGTCTTGAGGGAAAAAATCAGAGCCAGAGGAAGCAGACTCCCTGACTTCAGACTATACTACAAAGCTACAGTCATCAAGACAATATGGTACTGTCACAAAAACAGAAATATAGATCAATGGAACAAGATAGAAAGCCCAGAGATAAACCCACACACTTATGGTCAGCTAATCTATGACAAAGCAGGCAAGGATATACAATGGAGAAAAGACAGTCTCTTCAATAAGTTGTGCTGGGAAAACTGGACAGCTACATGTAAAAGAATGAAATTAGAACACTCCCTAACACCATACACAAAAATAAACTCAAAATGGACTAGAGACCTAACTGTAAGACTGGACACTATAAAACTCTTAGAGGAAAACCTAGGAAGAACTCTCTTTGACATAAATCACAGCAAGATATTTTTTGATCCACCTCCTAGTGTAATGGACATAAAAACAAAAATTAAAAAATCAGACCTAATGAAATTTAAAAGCTTTTGCAAAGCATAGGAAACCATAAACAAGATGAGAAGACAACCCTCATAATGGGAGAAAATATTTACAAATGTATCAATGGACAAACGATTAATCTCCAAAATATATAAACAACTCATGCAGCTCAATATTTAAAAAACAAACATCCGAATCCAAAAATGGGCAGAAAACCTAAATAGACTTTTCTCCAAAGAAGACATGCAGATGGCCAAGAAGCACATGAAAAGCTACTGAACGTCACTAATTATTAGAGAAATGCAAATGAAAACTACAGTGAGGTATCACCTCACACCAATTAGAATGGGCATCATCAGAAATTCTACAAACAACAAATGCTGGAGAGGGTGTGGAGAAAAGGGAACCCTCTTGCACTGTTTGTGGGAATATAAATTGATACAGCCACTATGGAGTACAATATTGAGTTTCTGTAAGGAACTAAAAATAGAATTACCATCTGACCCAGCAAACCCACTACTGGGCATATACCCAGAGAAAAGCATAATTCAAAAAGACACATGCACCCCAATGTTCATTTCAGCACTATTTACAATAGCCATGTCATGGAAGCAACCTAAATGCCCAATGAGAGACGAATGGATAAAGAAGGTGTGGTACATATATACAATGGAATATTACTCAGCCATAAAAAGGAATGAAATTGGGTCATTTTTTGAAACGTGGATGGATCTAGAGACTGTCATAGAGAGTGAAGTAAGTCAGAAAGAGAAAAACAAATATCGTAATATAATGCATATATGTGGAACCTAGAAAAATGGTACAGATGAACTGGTTTGCAGGGCAGAAATAGAGACACTGATGTAGTGGAGAAATGTATGGATACCAAGGGGGGAAAGCGGCAGGGGGTGGTGGTGGTGGTGTGATGAATTGGGTGATTGGTATTGACATGTATACACTGATGTGCATAAAACTGATGAGTAATAAGAACCTTCTGTATAAAAAAGCAAATAAAGTAAAATTCAAACATTATAAAAAAAAGAAAAGAAACTACTGAAATGCTTTTCTATAGCGGTTGTACCATTTTACCTAACAGCAAAGTAGGAGGCTTCCAGTTACTCCACATTAACACTTGGTATTGTCAAAGTTTTTAATTGTAGCCATTCCCCTGCTTATAGAGTGGTATTCTTCATGATTTCATTTATATTTCCCTGATTATTAATGATGCTGAGTATATTTTCATGAATTTATTGAACATTCATTTACCTTTGTTTTTAAATATATGTTCATGTTTCTCCCTTTTTTAAAAAAATTAGGGTTGTCTTCTCATTCTTAATTTGTTAGGGTACTAATGTGTGGGTCTAATCCTGAGTTTTCTACTCTGATCTATTGATCTATGTGACTATCCCCCTACCAATACCACACTCTCTTGATTTCTATAGCCAAATAATAAGCCTTGAAATCAGGTAGCATAAGTCTCCAACTTTATTCTTTTTTACCAAAATTGCTTTGCTATTCAAGGTCTTTTACATTTCCACATAAATTTTAGAAACAGCTTGTCAAATTCTATAAAATGGCCTGGTGAGATTTGTTTTCTTCTTTCTAGTTATTTTTCCCATTGATCTCTAACTTAATTTTACTCAATATTTGAAGATTATGAAATTTATTGAGATTTGCTTTATGGCCCAGCATAAGATTATTTTTTAAAATGTCTTATGTACATTTAAAATAATGAATTTTGGATGTAGTGCTTTATATATGTTGTCATATTTTTAAATAATATTATTCAAATATTCTCTATTCTTATTTATCTCTACCTATTAGTTATCATATAACATGAAATGTATATTAAAATCTTTTGCTTGGGGAATAGATTTTTCTGTTTCTCCTTATAGTTATGCTAATTTTAAGTTTACATGTGTTGGTGCTCTTTGTGCATACAAATTTCGAATTGTTTTACCTTCCTGGTTTATTGAATATTTATCTCTAAGTAATGCTTTTTGTCATAATGTTTGCACACTATAACTTTCCCATCCTTTTACTTTAATCTTTCTAAATTTGTACCATGTAAGCAACATATATTTAAAAAATCCATTGTGTTAATTCTTAACTTTTGATTGGGGCATTTAGTTGAACCCGTCATTAATATATTGAGGTTTGAATATGCCATCTGACTACTTGCTTTCTATTTGCATCACTGCCTGGTGGGATTTTGACTGGGATTGAATTTGATCTATAGATAAATTTGGGGATAATTGCCATCTTAATAATGAACCTTCCTGTCCATGAATATAGTATATCACTCCAAGAACTCAGATTTTGTTTTAATTTATCAACATGTTTTATAGTTTTCAACATGGAGATTTTATATAGTTTGATGTTATTATACATTGTTTTTAAGTGACATCTCATTATGGTTTTAATTTTAATTTCCTAGATTACCACGAATAATAACAACCTCTTCATATATTATTGATCAATTATACTTTTGCTCTTTTTTTTTTTTTTTTTTTTTTGGCCACACCATTCAGCATGTAGCATCTTTGTTCTCTAGCCAGGGATCAATCCCACATCCCCTGCATTGGAAACATGGAGTCTTAACCATTTGACCACCAGGAAAGTCCCCCCCTCCTTTTTCTTTTACCAACTTAACCACTTTTTTAAAAAAATAAGTTTTATTGGAGTATAGTTGCTTTACAATGTTGTGTTAGTTTCTACTGTACAGCAAAATGAATCAGCTATACATATACATATAACCCCTCTTTTTTGGATTTCCTTCCCACTTAGGTCACCACAGTGCCTTAAGTAGGGTTCAGGGAAGTCCCTTTTGCTCAATTTTTACAGAAATATTTTTTAGTCTTTATAGTTTCTGAATACTAATCCTTTTTCATCAGTGTTATGTGGTGCATATAACTTCTTCCAATTTGTGGTTTGTTCCTTTCACTTTCTTTGGCAGTATTATTTGATTAATAGAAGTTTTTAAGGTCAGTATAATAAGATATAAATATCTTTCCTTTATGGTTTATGCCTTTTGAGCCTTGTTTATAAAATTATTCCTTCTCTTTGTATTTTCTCCTAAAATTTTTCAGTTTACTCTTTCATATTTGAGTCTTCAGCTTTCTTGGAATTAACTCATGTATACAGTGCAAAGAAAGGATTCAATTTCATGCATTTTAAAATCTGTATAAAAATTATTCCAGCATTATTTATTGAATTATCCATATTGTTCCACTGCTCTGTGAAATAACTGTCATTGTATAATAAAATTTTCCTATATTCATGGATTCATAAAAAAAAAGAAAAGAAATGATGCTTGCTGTGGGTTTGTCATATATGACCTTTGTTATGTTGAGGTATGTTCCATCTATGTGCATTTTCTGGACAGATGTTTTTAATAAATTTATTTGTTTATTTATTTATTTGGCTGTTTTGTGTCTTTGTTGCTGTCCACGGGCTTTCTCTAGTTGTGTCGAGCAGGGGTTACTCTTCATTGTGATGTGTGGCCTTCTCATTGTGGTGACTTCTCTTATTGTGGAGCACGGGCTCTAGGCATGTGGGCTTCAGTAGTTACAGCATGTGGGCTCAGTAGTTGTGTCTCATGGGCTCTAGGGCACAGGCTCAGTAGATGTGGCACGTGGGATCTTCCTGGACCAGTGTTCTAACCCATGTCCTGGGCATTGGCAGGCAGATTCTTAACCACTGTTTCACCAGGCAAGTCCCCTGGCGTGTTTTTATCTTAAATGAGTGATGAATTTTGTCAAAAGCTTCTTCTGCATCTATCGCGATGATCATATGGTTTTTATACTTCAGTTTGTTAATGTGGTGTATCACATTGATTGACTTACATATGTTGAAGAAAACTTGCATCCTTAGGATAAATCCCACTTGATCATGGTGTATGGTACTCTTAGTGTGTTGTTGGTTTCAGCTTGGTAGTATTTTGTTGAAGATTTTGTGTCTATGTTCATCAGTGATATAAGCCTGTAAATTTCTTTTTTTGTAATATTTTTGGTTTTGCTTTCAGAGTGATGGTAGCCTCATAGATTGATCTTGGGAGTCTTCCTGTTTCTGCACTTTTTTGGAAGAGTATCAGCAGATAGCTGTTAACTCTTCTCAAAAATGTTTGACAGAAGCTGTGCATCTATCTGGTCCTGGACTTTTGTTTGTTGGGAGTTTTTAAATCACAGATTTGATCAGTACTTCTTATTGGTCTGTTCATATTTTCTATTTCTTCCTGGTTCAGTCTTTGAAGGTTGTACCTCTGTAAGATTTTGTCCATTTATTCCAGGTTGTCCATTTTATTGGCGTATAGTTGCTTGTAATAATCTTTTATGATCCTTTGTATTTCTGTGGTGTCTGTTGTAACTTCTCCTTTTTCGTTTCTAATTTTATTGATTTGAATCCTCTCCCTTTTTTCTTGATGAGTTTGGCTAAAAGTTTGTCAATTTTTTTATCTTCTCAAAGAACCATGTTTTAGTTTCATTGATCTTTGCTATCATCTTCTTCATCTCTATTTCAGTTATTTCTATTCTGATCTTTAAGATATCTCTCCTTCTAATAGCTTTGGGTGTTGTTGGTTCTTCTTTCTCTAATTGCTTTAGGTGTACAGTTAGTTGTTTTTATTTGAGACTTTTCTTATATCCTGAGTTAAGATTGTAATGCTATACACTTCCATCTTAAAACTGCTTTCACTGTGTCCCATGGATTTTGGATTGTTGAGTTTTCATTGTCATTTGTCTCTAGGTATTTTTTGATTTCCTCTTTGATTTATTCAGTGATCCATTGTTTGTTCGGTAACATATTGTTTAGCCTCCATGTGTTTGTGTTTTTTACAGTTTTCTTTTCCTGTAATTGATTTCTAATCTCATAGCATTGTGGTTGGAAAAGATGCTTGGTATGACTGCAATTTTCTTAAATTTACTGAAGCTTGATTTGTGACCAAAGATTTGAACTATTCTGGAGAATGTTCAGTGTGTAGTTGAGAAGAAAGTGTATTCTGCTGCTTTCAGATGGAATGTCCTGTAAATATTAGTTAAGTGTATCTAGTCTAATGTGTCACTTAAGGCTTGTGCTTCCTTATTAATTTTCTGTCTGGATTATCTGTCCATTGGTGTAAGTGGGCTGTTATTTCTCCCACTATTCTTGTGTTACTGTTGATTTCCCTTTTTATGGCTGTTAGTATTTGCCTTACATATTGAGATGCTCCTATGTTGTGTGCATATATATTTACAACTGGTATATCTTCTTCTTGGATTGATCTGCTGGTGATTATGTAGTGTTTTCCCTTGTCTCTTGTAACAGTCTTTTATAAAAAAAATCTATTGTGTCTGATATGTGTATTGCTACTCCAGCGTTCTTTTGGTTTCCATTGGCATGGAATATTTTTTCCATCCCCTCAGTTTCAGTATGTATGTATCCCTAGGTCTGAAGTGGGTCTCTTGTAGATAGCATGTATACAGGTCTTATTTTTGTATCCATTCAGCCAGTCTGTGTCTTTTGGTTGGAACATTTAATCCATTTACATTTAAGATAATTATCAATATGTACATTCCCATTACCATTTTCTTAACTGTTTTGGATTTGTTATTGTGGGTCTTTTTTCTTCACTTTCTCTTTTGTTCTCTTGTGGTTTGATGACCATTTTTGGTGTTGTGTTTGGGTTGCTTTTACTTATTTTTGTGTTTATCTTTTGTAGTTTTTAGGTTTCCTGTTCCCTTGAGGTTTTGATGTAGCAGTCTCTCTCTCTCTCTCTACACACACACACACACACACACACACACACACACATATATATATAGTTGTTTTATGTTGCTTCTCTCTTAATTTCAGATGCAGTTCCCATTTTCTGTATTTGTACTCTTCTCATGGTTTCCAGTTTTGATATCATATTTGTGTGTGTATGATTTCCTCCTTTTACTGTATATTTGCCTTTACCAATGAGCTTTCCCATTTGTGATTTTCTTGGTTTTAATTGTGACCTCTTTTTTTTTCCCTGCCTAGAGTAGCTCCTTTAGTATTTTTTGTAAAGCTGGTTTGGTGGTGCTGAATTCTCTTAGCTTTTTCTTCTCTCTAAAGATTTTTATTTCTCCATCAAATCTGAACGAGATCCTTGCTGGGTAAAGTATGCTTTTCTGTAGGTTTTTTTCTTTCATCACTTTAAATATACTGTCACTCCTTTATAGCCTGCATATTTTCTGCTGAAAGATCAGGTGATAACCTAATGGGGATTCCCTTGTATGCTACTTTTTCTTTTGCTGCTTTTAATATTTTTTCTTTATATTTAATTTTTGTTAGTTTGATTAATATGTGTCTCAGTGTGTTCCTCCTTGGGTTTATCCTGTATGGGACTCTGCACTTCCTGGACTTGAATGAATATTTCCTTTCCCATGTTAGGGAATTTTTTGACTATAATAAACTCAAATATTTTCTCACTCCCTTTCTCTTTCTCTTCTTCTGGGACCCCTATCATTTGAATGTTAGTGCATTTAATCTTGTCCCAGAGGTCTCTGATAGTGTCCTCATTTGTTTCCATTTTTTTTTGTTTTGTGCCAGTGATTTTGACCATTGTATCTTCCAGCTCACTTATCCGTTCTTCTGTCTCAGTTATTCCTCTATTGATCCTTCTAGTGTATTTTTCATTTCAGTTATCGTATTGTTCATCATTGTTTGTTTGTTTTGTAGTTCTTCTAGGTCCTTGTTAAACATTTCTTTTATCTTCTTCATCCATGTCTCCGTCTCTTTCCAAGATCTTGGATCATCTTTACTATCATTACTCTGAATTATTTTTTCAGGTAGTTTGCCTATCTCCCCTTCATTTTGTTGTTCTTACAGGTTTTTATCTTGCTCCTTCATCTGCAAAATATTTCTCTGTTGTCTCATTTTGTCTAACTTACTGTTTTTGTGATATCCTTTTTGCAGGCTGAAGGATCATAGTTCCTATAGCTTCTGGTGTCTGCCCCCTGGTAGGTGAGTTTGGTCAGGATCTTGTGTAGGCTTCCTGGTAGGAGGGACTGGGGCATGCCCTCTGGTGGTTGGAGCTGGTTCTTGTCCCTCTGTTGGGCAGGAGTTTCTCAAGTAGTGTTTTTTGGTGTGTCTGTGAACTTAGTACTACTTTAGGCAGCCTGTCTGCTGAAGGGTGGGACTGTGTTTCTGTCTTGCTGGTCATTTGGACAGAGGCATTCTAACACTGGATCCTGCAATCTGTTGGATGGGGCCAGGTCTTGGTGCCAAGGTCATGACCTCTGGGAGAGCTCACAGCAATTAATATTCTTGAGGGTTGGGAATTCCCTGGGATTCCAGGGACCAGGATTCAGCACTCGCACCATGGGGGTGTGGTTCTACACCCGGTCAGGAACGAAGATCCCACAAGCTGCACAGTGCAGCCAAAAGAAAACAAACAAAAAACACCAAAAAAGAAAGCAAATAATAAAAATGAAACAAGCAATAAAAGACAAAGAAAACAAAACAACAACAAAAACCAATGAACAAATGCAAAAAGAAACCTAAAAAACAAAAATTGAAATAAAAAATAAATTAAAAAATAAGCAACCACAACAATAACAAAATTCCCTGGGGCCTCTGCTACCAGCATCCTTGCCCCCACACTGTGCTACAGCCACCTCCTGCCTACCCAGGAGACCCTCTATGACCTCTAGATAGGTCTAGCCCAAGTTCTTTGGAAGTACTTCTTTGTGCTGTGTCCCAGGGTGTGTGAGACCTTGTGTGCACTCTCCAAGATTGGAGTCTGTTTCTCCTAGCCCTGTGGGCTCTTACAGTCAAAACCCACTGGCCTTCTGGACTAAATGCTCTGGGGGTTCTTCCTCCCAAGGCCAGACCCTCAGACTGTCTTGGAGGGCCATTTTAATGTGGGAACGTCCCTGTGTAGCCTGCATGGGTCTATTTTTTTGTTTGTTTTTTGTGCAAGGGCTGTTGAAATATGGATATCTGCCACCCCTTTCCTCAGTGTATGCTGGCTATTATCACCCTGATAGGTGGTTTGACTGGTGTTGTGGTGACCAGAAAATACCTAGATATTGAGTAGTGACTCTGTTTTTCTGTGTGGTTGTCACTGCCCTGTCAGGGGTGGAGTCTGCTCTCTAGTTGATGGAGTAGAGCTTCCTAGATTAGTTTCTTTGCTATGTTCCTGATCTGTGGTGCAAGGGATGTGGGATTGGAGCACACCCACTGGGAGAGAAGCCACTGAGTATTCCTCCTCTGAGGCTCTTCACCTGTCAGTGTGTTCTTTTGTGTCACCTTTCACCTGTTGTGCAAGCTCACAAATTACTCTGTTGTTGGCACTGCTCTCAGCCCCACCTTAACCGTTGGTATGATGGCATTGGCCCTGGTTTCTCTCAGGCATTGTTTTCACCAGGCTACCAGCATAGATCCTCTAAGGTCAGGCCCCAGAATTTCAGTAATCATGGATCTGGACCCATGGTGGGTGTCATAGGAGCAGCTTCTACTCTGGCCTGGCCCAACCCCCACTTGTGTGTCCCCACAAAGTCTACAGCTGCTAAAGCTAGACCTGTCTTGGCTGTGGGAGCACTTCTTGTCCATTCATATGTTCTGTAGGTGCTGAGTTTACAAAGCAGGTCACGGGGGTGTCAATTCATGATTTGCACATCTATGAGGATAGATTTAAGCTTTTCTTCTTTAGATCCCCTGGGGATCAGCTGTGCTTTCTTCCCCACCTCTGCATGTGGGCCACGCACAAGATTCTGCTCTCCAGGCTGCCCCAGAGCACAAGAGTCCACCCCAGTAAGGAGGGGGCATGGAGGCAGCAGCAGAGAGGTTTGCAGGGACCCCAGTGGAAATGGAGCATGTGGGGTAGCTAGCAGCCATGTATGCAAGACAGCTGGCCCTGGGTGGTTATGCAGCACAAGGGGGAGCTGAACAGTGCGAGAGAGCCTGCCTTCACCAGTGCCCTTCTTAGTGCCTGGCCATGGGAGTGAGAGAGCCATGCTTATCTGATTTTAGAATCAAGATCTCTTGGGCCTTGTAAGAAAGCTGGGAAGCTTTAACTCTTTTTCTATTTTCTGGAACAATTTTATAAAATATGAATTAACTGTTCCTTAAACATTAGTTGAACTTACCTCTAGTTGTCTGGAACTAGATATTGCCGGTGGTTGCAGGGGTGGAGGTGGGGGGAGGTATTCGAATACCATTTCAATTTCTTTAATATTATTGGTCTAAATTTTCTATTTTTCTTCACTAAGTGTGGTAAGTTATATTTTTCTAGAAAGTGTATCCATTTTATTTTGGATACATTTATTAGCACACTGTTCATAAGTAAGTTCTGTTTTCTCAGTCTCTGTTGCTTTCAATAGTTATTCGCCTTTCTCTATGTTTTCTTTATTTGCATTTTCTCTCTTTTTTTCCTGTGCAGTCTTGTTAAAGGGGTGACTTTTAAAATAAATTTTAACAAAACACCAAATTTTGATTTTGTTACTTTATATTTAAATGGTGTTGTTTCTCTATTTCATCTCTATCTACTCAAATCGTTATTATTTTATGTATATATTGGACTTACTCTGTTCCTTTGTTTGGGAAGCAGCTTCTTGTGTTGAATGAATAAATCATTTAGAGTAGTTTTTATTGTTTCAGATTTTTTTCCTATGATATAATTTTTAATTGATATTTGAATAGTAGGACTTTTTAAAAATAAATTTATTTTTTACTTTTTAATTTTTTTTTTACATCTTTATTGGAGTATAATTGCTTTACAATGGTGTGTTAGTTTCTGCTTTATAACAAAGTGAATCAGTTATACATAAACATATGTTCCCATATCTCTTTCCTCTTGCGTCTCCCTCCCTCCCACCCTCCTTAGGCAACCCCTCTAGGCAGTCACAAAGCAACAAGATGATCTCCTTGTGCTATGAGGCTGCTTCCCACTAGCTATCTACCTTACATTTGGTAGTGTATATATGTCCATGCCTCTCTCTCACTTTGTCACAGCTTACCCTTCCCCCTCCCCATATCCTCAAGTCCATTCTCTAGTAGGTCTGTGTCTTTATTCCTGTCTTACCCCTAGGTTCTTCATGACATTTTTTTTCTTATATTCCATATATATGTGTTAGCATACAGTATTTGTCTTTCTCTTTCTGACTTACTTCACTCTGTATGACAGACTCTAGGTCTATTCACCTCATTACAAATAGCTCAATGTCGTTTCTATTTATGGCTGAGTAATATTCCATTGTATATATGTGCCACATCTTCTTTATCCATTCATCCAATGATGGACAGTTAGGATGTTTCCATCTCCGGGCTATTGTAAATAGAGCTGCAATGAACATTTTGGTACATGACTCTTTTAGAATTATGGTTTTCTCAGGGTATATGCCCAGTAGTGGGATTGCTGGGTGATATGGTAGTTCTATTTGTAGTTTTTTAAGGAACCTCCATACTGTTCTCCACAGTGGTTGTATCAATTTACATTCCCACCAACAGTGCAAGAGGGTTCCCTTTTCTCCACACCCTCTCTAGCATTTATTGTTTCTAGACTTTGTGATGATGGCCATTCTGACTGGTGTGAGATGATATCTCATTGTAGTTTTGATTTGCAATTCTCTAATGATTAATGATGTTGAGCATTCTTTCATGTGTTTGTTGGCAGTCTGCATATCTTCTGAACTGATTTTTATGATTTCTTTCCTTCTGCTAAATTTGTGCTTTTTTTGTTCTTTCTCTAATTGCTTTAGGTGCAAGGTTAGGTTGTTTATTCGAGATGTTTCCTGTTTTAAAGGTAGGATTGTATTGCTATAAACTTCCCTCTTAGAACTGCTTTTTCTGCATCCCATAGATTTTATGTCGTCATGTCTCCAATGTCATTTGTTTCTAGATATTTTTTAATTTCCTTTTTGATTTTTTCAGTGATCATTTAGTTATTAAGGAGTGTATTGTTTAGCCTCCATGTGTTTATATTTTTTACAGATCTTTTCTTGTAATTGATATGTAGTCTCATAGCCTTGGGGTCGGAAAAGATACTTGATACATTTTCAATTTTCTTAAATTTACTAAGGCTTGATTTGTGAACCAAGATATGATCTATCCTGGAGAATGTTCCAAGAGCACTTGAGAAAAATGTGTATTCTGTTCTTTTTGGATGGAGTGTCTTATAAATATCAATTAAGTCCATCTTGTTTAATGTGTCATTAAAGCTTGTGTTTCCTTATTTATTTTCATTTTGGTTGATCTGTCCATTGGTGAAAGTGAGGTGTTAAAGTCCCCTACTGTGAATGTTTTACTGTCGATTTCCCCTTTTATTGCTGTTAGTATTTGCCTTATGTATTGAGGTGCTCCTATGTTGGGTGCGTAAATATTTACAATTGTTATATCTTCTTCTAGGATAGATCCCTTGATCAGTATGTAGTGTCCTTCTTTGTGTCTTCTAATAGTCTTTATTTTAAATTCTATTTTGTCTGATATGAGAATTGCTACCCCAGCTTTCTGTTGGTTTCCATTTGCATGAAATATCTATTTCCATCCCCTTACTTTCAGTCTGTATGTGTCTCTAGGTCTGAAGTGGGTCTCTTGTAGATAGCAATTATATGGGTCTTGTTTTTGTATCCATGCAGCCAATCTGTGTCTTTTGCTGGAAGCATTTAGTCCATTTACATTTAAGGTAATTATCAATATGTATGTTCCTATTCCCATTTTGTTAATCCTTTTGGGTTCGTTATTTTAGGTCTTTTCCTTCTCTTGTGTTTCTTTCATAGAGAAGTTCCTTTAGCAGTTGTTGTAGAGCTGGTTTGGTGGTGCTGGACTCTCTCAGCTTCTGCTTGTCTGTAAAGGTTTTAATTTCTCCATCAAATCTGAATGAGATCCTTGCTGGGTCGCGCAATATTGGTTGCAGGTTTTTCTCCTTCATCACTTAAAATACGTCCTGCCAGTCCCTTCTGGCTTGCAGAGTTTCTGCTAGATCAGCTGTTAACCTTATGGGGATTCCCTTGTGTGATATTTATTGTTTTCCCCTTGCTGCTTTTAATATGTTTTCTCTGTATTTAATTTTTGACAGTTTGATTTATATGTGTCTTGGCATATTTCTCCTTGGATTCATCCCGTATGGGACTTTGTGTGCTTCCTGGACTTGATTAACTATTTCCTTTCACATATTAGGGAATTTTTCAACTCTAATCTCTTCAAATATTTTCTCAGTTCCTTTCTTTTCCTCTTCTTCTTCTGAAACCCTTATAATTCGAATGTTGGTGAGTTTAATGTTGTCCCAGAGGTCTCTGAGACTGTCCTCAGTTCTTTTCATTCTTTTTTCTTTATTCTTCTCTGCAGTCGTTATTTCCACTATTTTATTTTCCAGGTCACTTATCCGTTCTTCTGCCTCAGTTATTCTGCTATTGATCCCATCTAGAGTATTTTTCATTTTATTTATTGTGTTGTTCATCGTTGTTTGTTTCATCTTTAGTTTTTCTAGGTCCTTGTTAAATGTTTCTTGCATTTTGTCTATTCTATTTCCAAGATTTTGGATCATCTTTACTATCATTATTCTGAATTTTTTTTCAGGTAGACTGCCTATTTACTCTTCATTTGTTAAGTCTGGTGGGATTTTACCTTGCTCCTTTATCTGCTGTATGTTTTTCTGTCTTTTCATTTTGCTTATCTTGCTGTGTTTGGGCTCTACTTTTCACAGGCTGCAGGTTCGTAGCTCCCATTGTTTTTGGTGTCTCTCTCCAGTGGCTAAGGTTGGTTCAGTGGGTTGTGTAGGTTTCCTGGTGGAGGGGACAAGTGCCTTTGTTCTGGTGAATGTGCCTGAATCTTGTCTTTCTGGTGGGCATGTCCACGTCTGGTGGTGTGTTTTGGGGTGTCTGTGGACTTATTATGATTTTAGGCAGCCTCTCTGCTAATGGGTGGGGTTGTGATCCTGTCTTGCTAGTTCTTTGGCATAGGGTATCCAGCACTGTAACTTGCTGGTTGTTGCATGAAGCTGGGTGCTGGTGTTGAGTTGGATATCTCTGGGAGATTTTCGCCATTTGATATTACGTGGTGCTGTGAGGTCTACTGTGGATCAGTGTCCTGATGTTGGCTCTCCCACCTCAGAGGCAGAGCACTGACTTCTGGCTGCAGCACCAAGAGCCTTTCATCCACATGTCTCAGAATAAAAGAGAGAAAAAGTAGAAAGAAAGAATTAATAGAAGTAGAAAGTAAGAAAGAAAGAAAGAAAGAAGGAAAGAAAGAAAGAAAGAAAGAAAGAAGGAAAGAAAGGTAGGAGGGAGGGAGGGAGGGAGGAAGGAAAGAAGGAAGGAGGGAAGGAAGGAAAAAAGAAAGAAAGAAGATAAAGTAAAATAAAGTAAGATTAAATATTAAAAAGTTATTAAAATAAAAAAATAATTATTAAGAAAAAAAATTTTAAACATCACAAAACAAAAAAATGGACAGATAGAACCCTAGGACAAAGGGTGGAAGCAAAGCTATACAGACAATATCTCACACAGAAGCATACACATACACACTCACAAATAGAGGAAAAGGGGAAAAAAATCATAAATCCTGCTCTCAAAGTCCACCTCCTCAATTTGGGATGATTAGTTGTCTAAAGGAGGCAAGGAAGGAAAGAAAGAAAGTAAGAAAGAAAGAAGATAAAGTAAAAAAAATTAAAGTTACTTAAATATAAAATAATAATTAAAAAAAAAACGGATGGATAGAACCCTAGGAGAAATGGTGGAAGGAAAGCTATAAAGACAAAATCTCACACAGAAGCATACACATACACACTCACAAATAGAGGAAAAGGGGAAAAAATTATAATTCTTGCTCTCAAATTCCACCTCCGTAATTTGGGATGATTCGTTGTCTATTCATGTATTCCATAAATGCAGGGTACATCAAGTTGATTGTGGAGTTTTAATGAGGCTGCTGGGGGAGATTTCCCTTTCTCTTCTTTGTTCTCACAGCTCCCAGGGGCTCAGCTTTGGATTTGGCCCCGCCTCTGCATGTAGGTCACCGGAGGGCATCTGTTTTTCGCTCAGAGAGGACGGAGTTAAAGGTGCCGCTGATTCGGGGGCTCTGGCTCACTCAGGCCACGGGGAGGGAGGGGCACAGAATACGGGGCAAGCCTGTGGCAGCAGAGGCCAGTGTGACACTACATCAGCCTGAGGCATGCCATGCGTTCTCCAGGGGTGGTTGTTCCTGGATTCCGGGACCCTGGCAGTGGCAGGTTGCACAGGATCCCCAGAAGAGGGGTGTGGATAGTGACCTGTGCTCACACACAGGCTTCTTGGTGGCGGAGCAGCAGTCTTAGCGTCTCATGCCAGTCTCTGTGGTCCGCGCTTTTAGCCGTGGCTTGCACTGGTCTCTGAAGCTCTTTTAAGCAGCTCTCTTAATCCCCTCTCCTCACGCACCAGGAAACAAAGAGGGAAAAAAAAGTCTCTTGCCTCTTTGGCAGGTCCATACTTTTCCCCGGAGTCCCTCTCGGCTTGCCGTGGTGCACTAATCCCCTGCAGGCTGTGTTCACGCAGCCAACCCCAGTCCTCTCCCGGCGCTCTGACCGAAGCCCGAGGCTCAACTCCCAGCCCTGCCCACCCCAGCGGGTGAGCAGACAAGCCTCTCGGGCTGGTGAGTGCCGGTCTGCCCTGATCCTCTGTGCGGGAATCTCTCCGCTTTGCCCTCCGCACCCCTGTTGCTGTGCTCTCCTCCTCGGCTCCAAAGCTTTTGCCCTCCGCCACCCGCACTCTCCACCGCGAAGGGGCTTCCTAGTGTGTGGAAACCTTTCCTCCTTCACAGCTCCCTCCCACTGGTGCAGGTCCAGTCCCTATCCTTTTGTCTCTGTTTATTCTTTTGTCTTTTGCCCTACTCATGTACGTGGGGGGTTTCTTGCCTTTTGGGAGGTCTGAGGTCTTCTGCCAGTGTTCAGTAGGTGTTCTGTAGGAGTTGTTCCACGTGTAGATGTATTTCTGGTGTATCTGTGGGGAGGAAGGTGATCTCTGCATCTTACACTTCTGCCATCTTCCCGGAAGCCTCCTACTTTTTAAATTTTTGGCTGCATTGGGTCTTCATTGCTGCATGTGGGCTTTCTGTAGTTGCGGCGAGCAGGGACTACTCTTCATTGTAGTGCGCAGGCTTCTCATTGTGGTGGCTTTTCTTGTTGTGGAGCACAGGCTATAGACGTGTGGGTATCAGTAGTTGTGGCACAGGGGCTCAGTAGTTTTGGCACATGGGCTTAGTTGGTTCATGGCATGTGGGATTTTCCCAGACCAGGGATTGAACCCATGTCCCCTGCATTGTCAGTCTGATTCTTAATCACTGTGCCACCAGGGAAGTCCCATCTATGATATAATTTTTAAAGAAATTCTATGTAAGAATTCTATAAAAGATTCAGATTAATGTGACAATATAATAAATTTAGTATACTGACAACCAAACAGAAAAAAATGATCATAGTTCAACTTTTATTTAAAAAGAACTGATTGCAAAAACAATATATATATCACTGTTATTGTCATCTAAGAAGTATGAATGCGAATTGTAATAAGGAATTTTGTTTTTAACTTTTCTTGTTTCATGATAATCTTATTTCAAGCTATAACTGTCTCTAATGTTTTATCTCAGTCCCACAAATATTTTTATAAGACATGAAAGTGTATATTATTTAGAAGAAGTAAATAAATCAAATAAAATATATATTTTTAGAAGTTGAGAATTATAACAAACATCAAAAAATCTAGAAAAATAACAATAATGTTTGGTAATTAACTGCCTTACATGCCATATAATACTTTTTTCCTACATTTTTTCACTGCATAGTCTGTGATTGGTTCTTCATATGATAAAGATTTTATAATATAATTACTTACACAATCTTTAGCATGGTTGATAAAATGTGTTTTTCATTTTTGACAGTTTGGAAAGGTTTCTTTCAAATTTATCCCTCATCATTGATCATGTCATGAACATTTTTAGTATTGCTATCAAATTTGGTATAAGTAGCAATGACATTTCAAGATTTCTTGTTCAGTGACTAATTTTATTTTATGTTTCATTTTTAAATAAACTCTTACTAGATAATAGTTGTTTTACAGTGTTGTGTTAGTTTCTGTTGTACAGCAAAGTGAATCAGTCATATATATACACATATCAACTCTTTTGTAGATACTATTTCCATATAGGTCATTACAGAGCATTGAATAGAGTTCCCTGGGCTATACAGTAGTGTCTTATTATTATCTAGTTTATATATAGTACTGTGTATGTGTCAATCCGAATCTCCCAATTTATCCCTCCAGCCCCTTTCCCCCTTGGTAACCATAAGTTTGTTTTGTACAATTTTGGCTCTATGTCTGCTTTTGTAAATAGGTTCATTTGTACCACTTTTTAAGATTTCATATACAGGCAATATCATTTGATACTTGTTGTTCTCTGTGTGACTTACTCCACTCAGTATGACAATCTCCCAGTCCATCCCTGTTGCTGCAAATGGCATTATTTCACTCTTTTATATGGCTGAGTAGTATTCCATTGTATATATGTGCCACATTTTCTTTATCCATTCCTCTGTCAATGAACATATAGGTTGGTTCCTTGTCCTGACTATTGTAAATAGTGCTGCAATGAACATTGGGGTACACGTATTTCTCGGAATTATGGTTTTCCCCAGATATATGCCTGGGAGTGGGATTTCTGGTTTATATGGTAGCTCTGTTTTTAAGGAACCTCCATACTGTTATCCATACTGGCTGTACCAATTTATATTCCCACCAACACTTTAGGAGGGTTCCCTTTTCTTCACACCCTCTCCAACATTTTTTGTTTGAAAATTTTTTGATGATGGCCATTCTGACTGGTGTGAGCTGATACATCATTGTAGGTTTGATTTGCTTTTCTCTAATGATTAGTAATGTTGGGCATCCTTTCATGTGTTTGTTGGCAATCTGTATATCTCCTTTGGAGAAATGTCTATTTAGATCTTCTTCCCATTTTTGGATTGGGTTGTTTGTCTTTTGCTATTTAGTTGCATGAGCTGCTTATAAATTTTGGAGATTAATCCTTTGCCACGTGCTTCATTGGCAAATATTTTCTCCCATTCTGAGGGTTGTCTTTTCGTCTTGTTTATAGTTTCCTTTGCTGTGCAAAAGCTTTTAATTTTTATTGTGTCTCATTTGTTTATTTTGTTTTTTTGTCATTACTCTAGTAGGTGGATCAAAAAAGATCTTGCTGTGATTTATGTCAAAGAGTGTTCTTCCTATGTTCTCCTCTAAGAGTTTTATAGTGTCTGGCCTTACATTCAGGTCTTTATTCCATTTTGAGTTTACTTTTGTGTATGGTGTTAGGAAGTGTTCTAATTTCATTCTTTTGCATGTAGCTGTCCAGTTTTCCGAGCAGCACTTATTGAAGAGACTATCTTTTCTCCATTGTATATTCTTACCTCCTTTGTCATAGATTAGGTGACCATAAGTGCGTTGGTTTATCTCTGGACTTTGTATCTTGTTCCACTGATCTATATTTCTGATTTTGTGCCAGTACCACACTGTTTCAATGACTATAGCTTTGTAGTATAGTCTGAAGTCAGGAAGCTTAATTCCTTCAGCTCCATTTTTCTTTCTCAAGATTTCTTTGGCTTTTTAGGTCTTCTGTGTTTCCATACAAATTGTAAAATATTTTGTTCTAATTCTGTGAAAAGTGCCATTGATAGGCCATTTGATAGGGATTGCATTGAATCTGCAGATTTCTTTGTGTAATATAGTCTTTTTGACAATATTGATTCTTCCAATCCAACAGCATGCTATATCTCTCCATCTGTTTTTGTCATCTTTATGTCTTTCATCAGTACCTCATCCTTTTCTGCGTATAGGTATTTTGCCTCCTTAGGTAGGTTTATACCTAAGTATTTTATTCTTTTTGATGCAATAATAATTGGGATTGTTTCCTCAATTCCCCTTTCCGATCTTTCATTGTTAGTGTATAGGTGTGTAAGAGATTTTGGTGTATAAATTTTGTATCCTGCAACTTTACCAAATTAACTTAGGAGTCTAGTAGTTTCCTGGTAACATCTTTAGGATTTTCTGTGTATAGTATCATGTCGTCTGCAAACAGAGATATTTTTAATTCTTCTTTTCCTATTTGGATTCCTGTTATTTCTTTTTCTTCTCTGATTGCCATGGCTAGGCTTCCAAAACTTTGTTGAATAAAAACTGGAGTGTGGATATCCTTGTCTTGTTCCTGATCTTAGAGGAAATAACTTTCAGTTTTTCACCATTCAGAATGCCATTTTCTGTGTGTTTGTCATATATGGCCTTTATTATGTTTAGGAATGTTCCCTCTATGCCCACTTTCTGAAGTGCTTTCTATCATAAATGGGTGTTGAATTTTGTCAAAAGTTTTACTACATCTGTGGTGATGATCATATGTTTTTTACTATTCAGTTTGTTAATGTGGTGTATCACATTGATTGATTTTTATATACTGAAGAATCCATGCACCTCTGGGATAAATCTTACTTTATCATAGTGTATGATCGTTTTAATATGTTGGATTTGGTTTGCTACTATTTTGTTGAGGATTTTTGTATCTATGTTCATCAGTGCTATTGGCCTGTAATTTACTTTTTTATGATATTCTTGTCTGGTTTTGTTATCACAGTGAGAGTTCCCTCCTAGAATGAGCTTGGGAGCATTCCTTCCCCTGCAAATTTTTGGAAGAGTTTCAGAAGTGTAGGTGTTTACCCTTCTCTAAATGTTTGATAGAATTCACCTGTGAAGCCATCTTGTCCTGGACATTTGTTTGTTGGAAGATTTAAAATCACAGTTTCAATTTCATTGCTTGTGATTGCTCTATTCATACATTCCATTTCTTCCACATTCAGACTTGGAAGGTTGTATCTTTCTAAGAATTTGTCCATTCCTTGTAGGTTGTGCATATTATTTGTGTATAGTTGCTTGTAATAGTCTCTTATGATCCCTTCTATTTCTATGGTGTCAGTTGTAATTTCTCATTTTTCATTTCTAATTTTATTGATTTGAGCCCTCTCCCTTTTTATCTTGTTGAGTCTGGCTATAGGCTTATCAATTTTGTTTATCTTCTCAAAGAAATAGCTTTTAGTTTCAGTGATCTTTTCTATTGGTTTCTTCATCTCTATTTCGTTTACTTGTGTTCTGATATTTATGATTTCTTTCCTTCTACTAACTTTGGGTTTTGTTTGTTCTTTTTCTCTAGTTGCTTTAGGTGTACAGTTAGGATGTTTATTTGAGATTTTTCTTGTTTCCTGAGGTAAGATTGTATTGCTATAAACTTCCTTCTTAAAACTGTTTTTGCTGTTTCCCATAAGTCTTGGATTGTCGTGTTTTGGTTTTCATTTGTCTCTAGGAATTTTGAAATTCCCTCTTTGATTTCTTCAGTGATCCATTGGTTGTTCAGTAACATATTCTTTAGCCTCCATGTGTTTGTGTTTTTTACCATTTATTTTCCCTGTAATTGATTTCTAATCGCATAGCATTGTGCTCAGAAAAGATGCTTGATATGATTTCAATTTTCTTAAATTTACCAAGACTTGATTTGTTACTCAAGATGTGATCTACCATGGAGAATGTTCCATGTACAGTTGAGAAGAATGTTTGTTCTGCTGCTTTTGCAGAGAATCTCCTATAAATATCAATTAAATCTATCTGGTCTAATGTGTCATTTAAGGCTTGTGTTTCCTTATTATTTTCTGTCTGGATGCTGTGTCCATTGGTGTAAGTGGGCTGTTTTTGTCCCCCACTATTATTGTGTTACTGCCAATTTCCCCTTTTATGGCTTGTTAGCATTTTCCTTATATATGGTGGTATTCCTATGTTGGCTGCATATATCAATCATGGATTGATCCCCTGATCGTTTTGTAGTGTCCTTCCTTGTCTCTTGTAACAGTCTTTATTTTAATGTCTATTGTGTCAGATATGAATATTGGTACTCCTGCTTTCTTTTGATTTCCATTTGCATGGAATCTCTTTTTCCATCCACTCACTTTCAGTCTGTATGTGTCCCTAGGTCTGAAGTGGGTCTCTTGTAGACAGCATATTTAATGGTCTTGTTTTTGTATCCCTTCAGCCAGTCAGTATGTTTTGGTTGGAGCACTTAATCCTTTTAAATTTAAGGTAAGTATCAATATGAATGTTCCTATTACCATTTCCTTAATTGTTTGGTGTTTGTATTTGTGGGTCATTTTTCTTCACTTCCTCTTTTGTTCTCTTCTATTGTGGTTTGATGACCATCTGTACTGTGGTGTTGAGTTGCTTTTTCTTTTCTCTGTGTCTTTATCTATGGGTGTATTTGTGTTTGTGGTTCCCATGAAGTATTTTTTAAACAACTTTATTGGAGTGTAATTGCTTTAAAATGGTGTGTTAGTTTCTGCTTTATAACAAAGTGAACTTTATATATATATATACTCCCATATCTCCTCCCTCTTGCGTGTCCCTCCCACCCTCCCTAACCCACACCTCTGGTGGTCACAAAGAACTGAGCTGATCTCCCTGTGTTACGCTGCTGCTTTCCACTAGCTACCTATTTTACATTTGGTTGTGTATATATGTCCATGCAACTCTCTCACTTTGTCTCAGCTTACACTTCCCACTTTTGGTATCCCCAAGTCCATTCTCTACATCTGCATCTTCATTCCTGTCCTGCCCATAGGTTATTCAGAGCCATATTTATTTAATGCCACATATATGTGTTAGCATACAGTATTTGTTTTTCTCTTTTTGACTTACTTCACTCTGTATGACAGACTCTAGGTCCATCCACCTCACTACAAATAACTCAATTTCGTTTCTTTTTATGGCTGAGTAACATTCCATTGTATATATGTGCCACATCTTCTTTACCCATTCATCTCCCAATGGACACTTAGGTTGCTTCCATGTCCTGGCTATTGTAAATAGAGCTGCAATCAACATTGTGGTACATGAGTCTTTGAATTATGGTTTTCTCAGGGTACATGCCAAGTGTGGGATTGCTGGGTCATATGGTAGTTCTATTTTTAGATTTTTAAGGATACTCCATACTGTTCTCCACCAACAGTGCAAGAGGATTCCCTTTTGTCCACACTCTCTCCAGCATTTACACTTTGTAGATTTTTGATGGTGGCCATTCTGACTGGTGTGAGGTGATATCTCTTTGTACTTTTGATTTTGCAGAGAAATGTACAATCATTTCTCTAATGATTGGTGATAGTGAGGATCCTTTCATGTGTTTCTTAGCAATCTGTATAACTTCTTTGGAGAAATGTCAATTTACATCCTCTGCCCATTTTTGGATTGGAATATTTGGTTTTTTTTGATATTGAGCTGCATGAGCTGCTTGTAAATTTTGGAGATTAATCCTTTGTCAGTTCTTTCATTTGTAAATATTTTCTCCCATTCTGACGGTTGCCTTTTTGTCTTGTTTATGGTTTCCTTTGCTGTGCAAAATCTTTTAAGTTTCATTAGGTCCCATTTGTTTATTTTTGCTTTTATTTCCATTTCTCTAGGAAGTGGGTCAAAAAAGATCTTGCTGTGATTTACATCATAGAGTGTTCTGCCTATGTTTTCCTCTAAGAGTTTTATAGTGTCTGGCCTTACATTTAGGTCTCTAATCCATTTTCAGGTTATTTATTTATTTATTTAAAAATTTTTTTAAACAAGTAACGTATTTTTTATTGCTCTTTGAGAGAAAACATAAATATGAGATATCGTCATAATATAAAATTTTTTTTCTTCAATCTTTTAAGGATTGATTTTATTATTCAAAAAACTTTATTCATGCTCAGTTGTGACTGTCTATTTGAATAATTGCTTTACTTTTTTTTCACACACACACACACACACACCGTATTTTATTTTTACAAGAGATAAATAAACTGACACTAAGCATTGTAAATGGATGACCACAACAAAAGAAAAATGTTTGCAATTATCAAATACGAAACACACTCATGCTATGTCATAATATTGACATGCAGTCCAGTAATCCTCCACTGTAACAGTTCTTATACTTTGCAGTGAATATTGATTTGTACATTTTTTGCCTCTGAGTACTTGTGGGATTTTTTTTATTCAAACAGAAAGTCACAAAAATTATAATCATCCTCATCAGTTCACTCAGTCCCATGTAATTAATTTTTTTTATCTTGATCTTTTGTTAGCACTTTTATGAATTCATCAGTTTTCCATTAGAGTTCTGAAAATGCTTATTCATTCAGTTCAGCCATATAGTTAGTTACCAGAAAGCTCTACTTGTCAGAGTCTTTTGCATGAATTCCTTGAAGAAGAAACCCTTTTATAGGAACATTTTTGTAAAAGCATCAGAGTACACACGGAACTCTCTGTAAATGACAAAAGACTTAAAAAGACCACAGTTAAAGATTTGGTGAAAGTTCATAATAATGTAATTGACAAGGAAATTTAGTTATTTCTGAGATATACATTTTAAAGTAATAACTAGAATTATGACTTATTATACCAGAACATATAAGATTTTTATAAATTTCATGTAAGGTCTGAAAGATTTATATTAACATATTTCCATACAAATAACCCAAAGAAAGTTTAGTATTAGTTTTTTTGTTTGTTTTTTAATACTGCAGGTTCTTATTAGTCATCAATTTTATACACATCAGTGTATACATGTCAATCCCAATCACCCAATTCAGCACACCACCATCCTCACCCCACCGCAGTTTTCCCCCCTTGGTGTCCATACATTTGTTCTCTACATCTGTGTCTCAACTTCTGCCCTGAAAGCCAGTTCATCTTACCATTTTTCTAGGTTCCACATACATGTGTTAATATACGATATTTGTTTTTCCCTTTCTGACTTACTTCACTCTGTGTGACAGTCTCTAGATCCATCCAAGTCTCAACAAATGACTCAATTTCATCCTTTTAATGGCTGAGTAATATTCCATTGCATATATGTACCACAACTTCTTTAACCATTCATCTCTCTTTGGGCATTTAGGTTGCTTCCATGACCTGGCTATTATAAATAGTGCTGCAATGAACATTGGGGTGCATGTATCTTTCTGAATTATGGTTTTCCCTGGGTATATGCCCAGGAGTGGGATTGATGAATCATATGGTAATTCTATTTTTAGATTTTTAAGGAAGCTCCATACTGTTCTCCATAGTGACTATATCAATTTGCATTCCCACCAACAGTGCAAGAGGGTTCCCTTGTCTCCACACCCTCTCCAGTATTTGTTGTTTGTAGATTTTCTGATGATGCCCATTCTAACTGGTATGAGATGATATCTCATTGTAGTTTTGATTTGCATTTTTCTAATAATTAGTGATGTTGAGCAGCTTTTCATATGCTTCTTGGCCATCTGTATGTCTTCTTTGGAGAACTGTATTTTTAAGTCTTCTGCCCATTTTTGGATTGGGTTGTTTGTTTTTTTAATATTGAGCTGCATGAGCTGTTTATATATTTTGGAGATTAATCCTTTGTCCGTTGATTCATTTGCAAATATTTTCTCCCATTCTGTGGTTTGTCTTTTCATCTTGTTTATGGTTTCCTTTGCTGTGCAAAAGCTTTGAAGTTTAATTAGGTCCCATTTGTTTATTTTTGTTTTTATTTCCATTACTCTAGGAGGTGGATCAAAAGAGATCTTGTTGTGATTTATGTCAAAGAGTGTTTTTCCTATGTTTTCCTCTAAGAGTTTTATAGTGTTCTGTCTTATATTTAGGTCTTTAGTCCGTTTTGAGTTTATTTTTGTGTATGGTGTTAGGGAGTGTTCTAATTTCATTCTTTTACATGTAGCTGTCCAGTTTTCCCAGCACCACTTATTGAAGAGACTGTCTTTTCTCCATTGTATATCTTTGCCTCCTTTGTCATAGATTAGTTGACCACAGGTGTGTGGATTTACCTCTGTGCTTTCTATGCTGTTCCATTGATCTATGTTTCTGTTTTTGTGCCAGTACCATATTGTCTTGATTACTATAGATTTGTAGTATAGTCTGAAGTTAGGGAGTCTGATTCCTCCAGCTCAGCTTTTTTCCCTCAAGACTGTTTTGGCTATTCAGCGTCTTTGGTGTCTGCATACATATTTAAAGATGATTTGTTCTAGTTCCGTAAAAAATGTCATTGGTAATTTGATAGGGATTGCAATGAATCTGTAGATTGCTTTGGGTAGTATAATCATTTTCACAGTATTGATTCTTCCAATACAAGACCATGGTATATCTCTCCATATGTTGGTATCATCTTTAATTTCTTACATCAGTGTCTTATAATTTTCTGCATACAGGTCTTTTGTCTCCCTAGGTAGGTTTATTCCTATGTATTTTCTTCTTTTTGTTGCAATGGTAAATGGGAGTGTTTCCATAATTTCTCTTTCAGATTTTTCATCATTATTGTATAGGAATGCAAGAGATTTCTGTGCATTAATTTGGTATCTTGCAACTTTACCAAATTCATTGATTAGCTCTAGTAGTTTTCTGGTGGCATTTTTAGGATTCTTTATGTATAGCATCATGCCATCTGCAAACAGTGACAGTTTTACTTCTTCTTTTTCAATTTGTATTCCTTTTATTTCTATTTCTTCTCTGATTGCCGTGGCTAGGACTTCCACAACTATGTTGAATAATAGTGGTGAGAGTAGTTATCCTTGTCTAGTTCCTGATCTTAGAGGAAATGTTTTCAGTTTTTCACCATTGAGAATGATATTTGCTGTGGGTTTGTCATATATGGCCTTTATTATTTTGAGGTAGGTTCCCTCTATGCCTACTTTCTGGAGAGATTTTTTCATAAATGGGTGTTGAATTTTGTCAAAACTTTTTCTGCAACTATTGAGATGATCATATGGTTTTTATTCTTCAATTTGTTAATATGGTGTATCACATTGATTGATTTGTGTATATTGAAGAATCCTTGCATCCCTCGGATAAATCCCACTTGATTGTTGTGTATAATCCTTTAATGTCTTGTTGGATTCTGTTTGCTAGTATTTTGTTAAGGATTTTTGCATCTATATCCATCAGTGTTATTGGTCTGTAATTTTCTTTTTTGTAGTATCTTTGTCTGGTTTTGGTATCAAGGTGATGGTGGCCTCGTAGAATGAGTTTGGGAGTGTTCCTCCATCTGCTATATTTTAGAAGAGTTTTAGAAGGATAGGTGTTAGCTCTTCTCTAAATGTTTGATAGAATTCACCTGTGAAACCATCTGGTCCTGGACTTTTGTCTGTTGGAAGATTTTTAATCACAGTTTCAATTTTATTACTTGTGATTGGTCTGTTCATATTTTCTGTTTCTTCCTGGTTCAGTCTTGGAAGGTTATACCTTTCTAAGAATTTGTCCATTTCTTCCAGGTTGTCCATTTTATTGGTATAGAGTTGCTTGTAGTAGTCTCTTAGGCTGCTTTGTATTTCTGTGGTGTCTGTTGTAACTTCTCCTTTTTCATTTCAAATTTTTTTGTTTATCATCTCAAAGAGCCAGCTTTTGGTTTTATTGATCTTTGCAATTGTTTTGTTTGTTTCTATTTCATTTATTTCTGCTATGATCTTTATTATTTCTTTCCTTTTGCTAACTTTAGGTTTTGTTTGTTCTTCTTTCTCTAGTTCCTTTAGGTGTAAGGTTAGATATTTTATTTGAGATTTTTCTTGTTTACTGAGGTAGGCTTGTAGAGCTATAAACTTCTCTCTTAGAACTGCTTTTGCTGCATCCCATAGGTTTTGGATCATCGTGTCTTCACTGTCATTTGTCTCTAGATACTTTTTGATTTCTTCTTTGATTTCTTCAGTTATCTCTTGGTTGTTTAGTACCGTATTGTTTAGCCTCCATATGTTTGTGTTTTTTACATTTTTTCCCTGTAATTCATTTCTAATCTCATAGTGTTGTGTTCAGAAAAGATGCTTGATATTATTTCAATTTTCTTAAATTTACTGAGGTTTGATTTGTGACACAAGATGTGATCTATCCTGGAGAATGTTCCATGCACACTTGAGAAGTAAGTGTAATCTGCTGTTTTTGGTTGGTATGTCTTATAAAAATCAAGTAAATCTATCTTGTATATTGTGTCATTTAAAGCTTCTTTTTCCTTATTTATTTTCTTTTTGGATGATCTGTTCATTGGTGTAAGTGAGGTGTTAAAGTCCCCGTCTATTATTGTGTTACTGTTGATTTCTTCTTTTAGAGCTGTTAGCAGTTGCCTTATGTATTG
Organism: Monodon monoceros; assembly: GCF_005190385.1. NCBI lineage: Eukaryota > Metazoa > Chordata > Mammalia > Artiodactyla > Monodontidae > Monodon > Monodon monoceros. The sequence continues at coordinate 49,488,243 of NW_021703779.1, read as the reverse complement.
TGGTGCTCCTACTTTGTGTACATCTATATTTATAATTGTTATAACTTCTTCTTGGATTAATCCCTTTATCATTATGTAGTGTCCTTCTTTGTCTCTTTTAAAGTCTTTGTTTTAAAGTCTATTTTGTCTTATATGAGTATTGCTACTCCAGCTTTCTTTTGATTTCCATTTGCATGGAATATCTTTTCCATACCCTCACTCTCAGTCTGTATGTGTCTCTAGGTCTGAAGTGGGTCACTTGTAGACAGCATATATACTGGTCTTGTTTTTGTATCCATTAAGCAAGCCTGTGTCTCTTGGTTGGAGCATTTAATCCATTCACGTTTAATCCATTCACATTTATCGATATGTATGTTCCTATGACCTTTTCCTTAATTGTTTTTTTTTCTAGGTCCTTTTTTTCTCTTGTGTTTACCACTTAGGGAATATCCTTTAGCATTTGTTGTAGAGCTGGGTTGGTGGTGCTGAATTTTCTTAGCTTTTACTTGTTTGTAAAGCTTTTGATTTCTAAATCAAATCTGAATGAGATCCTTGCCAGGTAGAGTAATCTTGGTTGTAGGTTCTTCCCTTTCATCACTTTAAGTATAACATGTCACTCCCTCTGGCTTGTAGATTTTCTCCTGAGAAATCAGCTGTTAACATTATGGAAGTTCCCTTGTATGTTATTTGTTGTTTTTCCCTTGCTGCTTTCAATAATTTTTCTTTGTCTTTAATTTTTGCCAATTTCATTATTATGTGTCTCTGCATGTTTCTCCTTGGGTTTATCCTGTATGGGACTCGCTACGCTTCCTGGACTTGGGTGGCTATTTCCTTTCACATGTTAGGGAATTTTTCGACTTTAATCTCTTCAAATATTTTCTCTGGTCCTTCCTCTCTCTCTTCTCCTTCTGGGACCCCTATAATGCAAATGTTGTTGCACTGAATGTTGTCCCAGAGGTCTCTTAGGCTGCCTTCGTTTCTTTGCATTCTTTTTTCTTCAGTCTGTTCCACAACAGTGAATTCCACCATTCTGTCTTCCAAGTCACTTAACCGTTCTTCTGCCTCAGTTATTCTGCTATTGATTTCTTCAAGTATAGTTCTCATTTCAGTTATTGTATTGTCCATCTCTGTTTGTTTGTTCTTTAATTCTTCTAGGTCCTTGTGAAACATTTCTTGCATCTTATCGATCTTTGCCTCCATTCTTTTTCAGAGGTCCTGGATCATCTTCACTATCATTATTCTGAATTCTTTTACTGGAAGGTTGCCTATCTTCACTTCATTTAGTTGTTTTTCTGGAGTTTTATCTTGTTTATTCATCTGGTATATAGCCCTCTGCCTTTTCATCTTGTCTGTCTTTCTGTGAATGTGGTTTTTGTTCCACAGGCTGCAGGATTGTAGTTCTTCTTGCTTCTGCTGTCTGTCCTCTGTTTGATGAGGCTATCTAAGAGGCTTGATAGGATGGACTTGTGGTGGGTAGAAGTGACTGTTGCTCTGGTGGGCAGAGCTCAGTAAAACTTTAATCCACTTGACTGTTGATGGGTGCAGTTGGGTTTCCTCCCTGTTGGTTGTTTGGATGGAGGCAACCAAAAACTTGAAGCTACCTGGGCTCTTTGGTGTGGCTAATGACAGAGTCTGGGAGGGCTCACGCCAAGGTGTACTTCCCAGAACTTCTGCTACCAGTGTCCTTGTCCCCAGGGCGAAACAGAGCCACGGCCCTCTTCTGCAGGAGACCCTCCAATAGTAGCAGGTAGGTCTGGTTCAGTTTCCCGTGGGGTCACTGCTCCTTTCTCTGGTTCCCAGTGTGCACACTACTTTGTGTGTGTCCTCCAAGAGTGGAGTCTCTCTTTCCCCCATTCCTGTCGAAGTTCTGCAATCCATTCCCACTAGGTTTCAATGTCTGATTCTCTAGGAATTCCTCCTCCCATTGCCAGATCGCCAGGTTGGGAAGCCTGACGTGGGGCTCAGAACCTTCACTCCAGTGGGTGGACTTCTGTGGTATAAGTGTTCAACAGTGTGTGAGTCACCCACCCACCAGTTATGAGATTTGGTTTTACTGTGATTGTGCCACTTCTACCGTCTCATTGTGGCTTCTCCTTTATCTTTGAATGGGGTATCTTTTTTGGTGAGTTCCAGTGTCTTCTTGTCGATGATTGTCCAGCAGCTAGTTGTGTCTGGTGTTCTTGCAAGAGGGAGTGAGAGCACGTCCTTCTACCCCATCGTCTTGCTTCCTCTTTCCGTTTATTTTTGTTTATGGTATTAAAGAGTGTTCTAATTTCATTAGAACATGAAGTGAAACATGTAGTTATCCAGTTTTCCCAGCACTTCTTGAAGAGGCAGTCTTTCCTCCATTGTATATTCTTGCCTCCTTTATTGAAAAAAAGTTAACCATATGTGTGTGGGTTTATCTCTGGGCTTTCTATCCTGTTCCATTGATGTATATTTCTGTTTTTGTACCAGTACCATACTGTCTTGATTACTGTAGCTTTTTAGTATAGTCTGAAATCTGGGAGACTGATTCCTCCTGTTCCATTTTACTTTGTCAAGATTGCTTTGGCTTTTGGGGTCTTTTGTGCTTCCATGCAAATTTTGAAATTTTTTGTTCTAGCTTTGTAAAAAATGCCATTGGTAATTTGATAGGGATTACATTAAATCTATAGATTGTTTTGGGTAAGTAGTCATTTTACAACACTGATTTTTCCAATCCAAGAACATGATATATCTCTCCATCTGTTTGTATCATCTTTAATTTCTTTCATCAGTGTCTTATAGTTTTCTGCATACAGGTCTTTTGTCTCCTCAGGTAGGTTTATTCCTAGATATTTTATTCTTTTTGTTGCAATGGTAAATGGGAGTGTTTTCTTGATTTCACTTTCAGATTTTTCATCATTAGTGTATAGGAATGCCAGAGATTTCTGGGCATTAATTTTGTAACCTGCTACTTTACCAAATTCATTGATTAGCTCTAGTAGTTTTCTGGTAGCATCTTTAGGATTCTCTATGTATAGTATCATGTCATCTGCAAACAGTGACAGCCTTACTTCTTCTTTTCCGATTTGGATTCCTTTTATTTCCTTTTCTTCTCTGATTGCTGTGGCTAAAACTTCCAAAACTATGTTGAATAAGAGTGGTGAGAGTGGACAACCTTGTCTTGTTCCTGATCCTAGAGGAAATGGTTTCAATTTCTCACCTTTGAGAATGACGTTGGCTGTGGTTTTGTCATATATAGCTTTTATTATTTATTTAATTTATTATTTATTATTATGTTGAGGCCAGTTCCCTCTATGCTTACCTTCTGGAGGGTTTTTATCATAAATGGGTGTTGAATTGGTGTTGAATTTTGTCAAAAGCTTACTCTGCATCTATTGAGATTATCATGTTTTTTCTCCTTCAATTTGTTAATATGGTTTATCACGTTGATTGATTTGCATATATTGAAGAATCCTTGCACTCCTGGGATAAACCACACTCGATAATCATGCATGATCCTTTTAAGGTGCTGTTGGATTCTGTTTGCTAGTATTTTGTTGAGGATTTTTGCATCTAAGTTCATCAGTGATAAGGCTGTAGTTTTCTTCGTTTGTTATATCTTTGTCTGGTTTTGGTATGAGGGTGATGATGGTCTCATAAAATGAGTTTTGGAATGTTCCTCTCTCTGCTATGTTTTGGAAGATTTTGAGAAGGATAGGTGTTAGCTCTTTAAATCGTTGATAGAATTTGCCTTGAAGCCATGCGTTCCTTGGCTTTTTTGTATAGAAGATTTTTAATTACAGTTTCGAATTCAGTGCTTGTGATTGGTCTCTTCATATTTTTTATTTCTTCCTCGTTCAGTCTTGGAAAGTTGTGCTTTTCTAAGAATTTGTCCATTTCTTCCACATTGTCCATTTTATTCGCATATTTTTGCTTGTAGTAATCTCTCATGATCCTTTGTATTTCTGCAGTGTCAATTGTTACTTCTACTTTTTCATTTCTAATACTATTTATTTGAGTCGTCTCCCTTTTTTTCTTGATGAGTATGGCCAATGGTTTATAAATTGTGTTTATCTTCCCAAAGAACCTGCTTTTTAGTTTTATTGATCTTTGCTAATATTTCCTTCATTTCTTTTACTTTTTCTCTGATCTGATCTTTATGATTTCTTTGCTTCTTCTACTTCTGGGTGCTTTTGTTCTTCTTTCTCTAATTTTTTTAAGTGTAAGGTTAGGTTGTTTATTTGAAATCTTTCGTTTCTCTTCAGGTAGGATTGTATTGTTATAAATTCCCTCTTAGAACTGCTTTTGCTGCATCCCATAGGTTTTGCACCGTCGTGTTTTCATTGTCATTTGTCTCTAGGTATTTTTTGATTTCCTCTTTGACTTCTTCAGTGATCTCTTGGTAATTTAGTAGTGTATTGTTTAGCCTCCATGTGTTTGTAGTTTTTACTGATTTTTTTTCCTGTAATTGATATATAATCTCATAACGTTGTGGTTGGAGTAGATACTTGATACGATTTCAGTTTTCTTAAATTTGCCAAGGTTTGATTTTTGACCCCAGATATAATCTATGCTGGAGAATGTTCCATGAAGTGTAATCTGCTGTTTTTGAATGTCCTATAATTATCAATTAAATCCATGTTTTTTAATGTATCATTTAAAGATTGTGTTTCCTTATTTATTTTCATTTTGGATGATCTCTCCATTGGTGAAATTGTTGTGTTACTGTTCCCTACTATTACTGTCTTTCTGTTGATTTACCATTTTATGGCTGTTAGCATTTGCCTTATGAAATGTTCCTATATTGGGTGCATAAATATTTACAATTGTTATAACTTCTTCTTGGATTTATCACTTGGTCATTATGTAGTGACCTTCTTTGTCTCTTGTAATAGTCTTTATTTTACCTTCTATTTTGTCTGAAATGGACAAAATATTTATCTTGTTTGTTTGTCTGCAACATATTTCTTTGTTGCCTCATATTGTCTAACTTTCTGTTTTTGCGGTCTCCTTTCCAGAGGCTGCAGGATTGTTGTTCTTCTGGCTTCTGGTGTCTAACCCCTGGTGAGTTTGTTTGGTTCTGGTGCTTGTGCAGGCTTTCTGGTGGGTGGGACTGGTGCCAGCCCTCTGGTGGTTGGAGCTGGGTCTTTCTCTGATGGGCAGGGCCATGTCCTAAGGTGTGTTTTCAGGTGGTTGTGAGCTCAGTACGACTTTAGGTAGCCTGTCTTGTGAAATGTGGGGCTGTGTTTCTATCTTGGTGGTTGTTTGGTCTGAGGATTTCCAGCACTGGTATCTTCAGATTGTTGGGTGGGGCTGTGTCTTGGTGCTGAAATTTAGACCTCTAGTAGAGCTCACGCTGATCGATATTTCCTGGGGCTTCTGCTACCAGTGTCCCTGCCCTCCCAGTGAGTTATAGTTGACATTTCCCTCCCCAGGAGACCCCACAAGACCCCTAGGTAAGTTTAGCCCAGGTTCCTATGAAGTTGCTGCTTTGTGCTGGGTCTTAGTGCATGTGAGACCTTATGTGTGTCCTCCAAGAGTTAAGTCTCTGTGTCTCCCAACACTGTGGAGCTCCTGTACTCAAGACCTTCTGGCTTTCAAGGTTAAATGCTCTGGGGGTTCTTCCATGTGATGCCAGACCCTCAGACTCTCTTGGAGGACTATTTTAATATAGGAACGTCCCTGTGTAGCCTGCTTAGGTGAGTTTATTTATTTATTTTGTGTGCAAGGGTTGTTTTTTTTTTTGGTAGTTAATATTGTCTAATGATTTATTTGTGGTTTTCTCTATACATTATACATTGATATTGTATTATTACTAGTATAAAAGAATGGCATAAGTATTATACACATGCACCACACCCAAGAAATATCCACATTTTATACACATAAGAAAAATGCTAAGAAAAGGAGAATGATTTTTTCATAAAGAATTGCAAACTCAAGATTATTTAAAATATAAGAATCTTTTTAATGACCATGTTTCAATTACAAAGAAGAGCTCTGCTCGCTTTTCTCCTTCACCAACTTCCAAAAAGATATTTCAAAATTTGCAAAAATTTCAATATGTCGTTTAGTTTTAATGCTATCAACCTGCATGGAGACAGGTTGTACTACCTTCTTACAGAATACAGTATTTCTACTCTAGGATTTACTGAAGTATGGCTCATATAATTCTGTTCACATGTCAACATTAACCAAGCTAAAAACACTAAGTTCATGCTGTACCTCAAAACTATTCTGTTCAGTGTCTAGAAGGAAGACAGTTTCAGAAGGCCTAGCAAATGCTTGAGACTGAGAAAAATACAACATCAGGCCCTGATGAGGGAATAGGAGTTTCAATTCTGCCACTACAATTCTTCTTTAAAGTTTAGAAGGTACATTTTTAAGTATAGATACATGAAATGTAATGGTAAATAGGGGGTAGAAACATACTTCCTTAGCCTTTTCAGAGGGAAAAAGATAATGAAGCAAAGAACTTCGAACACATTATTCCAAGACTAAATGTTCACAGATAACCATGATGAGTTATCTCCTGTTGAAAGAACACATAAAAATATTTAGTTTTTTGTATTTTTTAACCACTTGAAGAGACAGTAATTTACCAGTGCCAAACTTTCAAATGAACATTAAAATCGATTTCGGATCTATCTGTGATTTAATTTTCTTTCAAAAATGTAATGAAGTGAGTATTCTCTGAAACACGGGGTAGCAGTTTAAAATCAGCCACCGTTTGGCATGTTTTGTGTTCTGCTTATGTTCCTTGGCAACAACAGTACAGCTAACCAGGATATTGTTTTTACTGCTCTTTCTGGGTATGTTTGACAACTCGTTACTCCCACACTCTTTTAAAATGGGACTTCCTCAGTAAGGGATGCAGATACCACACCAAGCCCATAAAAACAATTAGTGGGAAGCCTTGACATTGCATTCAAACACCTTTATAAAAAGTGATGTAGGACTTCCCTGGTGGCACAGTGGTTGAGTCCGCCTGCCGAGGCAGGGGACATGGGTTCGTGCCCCGGTCCAGCAAGATCTCACATGCCACAGAGTGGCTAGGCCCATGAGCCATGGCCGCTGAGCCTGTGCGTCTGGAGCCTGTGCTCCACAACGGGAGAGGCCACAAGAGTGAGAGGCCTGTGTACCGCAAAAAAAAGAAAAGTGATGTAGATGGCTGTGTGAAATTTGACATCTGGGAAGCCCCCATAAAAATCTTTTTTAAAAAAAAAACATCTTTATTGGAGTAAAATTGCTTTCCAATGCTGTGTTAGTTTCTGCTTTATAACAAAGTAAATCAGTTATGCATATACATATGTTACCATATTTCTTCCCTCTCGTGTCTCCCTCCCTGCGACCCTCCCTATCCAACCCCTCTAGGTGGTCATAAAGCACCAAGCTGAACTCCCTGTGCTATGTGGCTGCCTCCCACTAGCTATCTATTTTACATTTGGTAGTGTATATAAGTCCATGTCACTCTCTCACTTTGTCGCAGGTTACCCTTCCCCCTTCCTGTATCCTCAAGTCCATACTCTAGTAGGTTTGTGTCTTTATTCCCATCTTGCCCCTAGGTTCTTGATGACTTTTTTTTTTTAGATTCCATACATATGTGTTAGCATACAGTATTTGTTATTCTTTTTCTGACTTACTTCACTTTGTATGACAGACTCTATGTCCATTCACCTCACTAAAAATAGCTCAGTTTCATTTTTTATGGCTGAGTAATATTCCATTGTATATATGTGCCATATCTTCTTTATCCATTCATCTGTTGATGCACACTTAGGTAGCTCCCATGTCCTGGCTATTGTAAATAGAGCTGCAATTAACATTTTGGTACATGACTCTTTGTGAATTATGGTTTTCTCATGGTATATACCCGGTAGTGGGATTGCTGGGTCGTATGGTAGTTCTATTTTTAGATTTTTAAGGAACCTCCATATTGTTCTCTATAGTGGCTGTGTCAATTTACATTCCCACCAACAGTGCAAGAGGATTCGCTTTTCTCCACAACCTCTCCAGCATTTATTGTTTGTAGATTTTTTGATGATGGCCATTCTGACCGGTGTCAGATGATATCTCAATGTAGTTTTGATTTGCATTTCTCTAATGATTAATGATGTTGAGCATTCTTTCATGTGTTTGTTTGCAATCTGTATATCTTCTTTGGAGAAATGTCTATTTAGCTCTTCTGCCCATTTTTGGATTGGATTGTTTGGTTTTTTGATATTAAGCTATACGAGCAGCTTGTAAATTTTGAAGAATAATCCCTTGTCAGTTGCTTCATTTGCAAATATTTTCTCCCATTCTGAGGGTTGCCTTTTGGTCTTGTTTATGGTTTCCTGCAAAAGCTTCTAAGTTTCATTAGGCCCCATTTGTTTATTTTTGTTTTTATTTTGATTTCTCTAGGAGGTGGGTCAAAAAGGATCTTTCTCCGATTTATGTCATAGAGTGTTCTGCTTAAGTTTTCCTCTAAGAGTTTGACAGTGTCTGGCCTTACATTTAGGTCTTTAATCCATTTTGAGTTCATTTTTCTGTATGGTTTTAGGGAGTGTTCTAATTTCATACTTTTACATGTACCTGTCCAGTTTTACCAGCACCACTTATTGAAGAGGCTGTCTTTTCTCCACTGTATATTCTTGCCTCCTTTATCAAAGAAAAGGTGACCATATGTTAGTGGGTTTATCTCTGGGCTTTCTATCCTGTCCCATTAATCTATATTTCTTTTTATGTGCCAATACCATACTGTCTTGCTTACCATAGCTATGTAGTATAGTTTGAACTCAGGGGGACTGATTCCTCCATCTCCGTTTTTTTTTTCTCAAGATTGCTTTGGCTATTCAGGCTCTTTTGTGTTTCCATACAAATTGTAAATTTTTTGTTTTAGTTCTGTGAAAAATGTCAGTGGTAGTTTGATAGGGATTGCATTGAATCTGTAGATTGCTTTGGGTAGTAGAGTCATTTTCTCAATGTTGATTCTTCCAATCCAAGAACATGGTATATCTCTCCATCTATTTGTAACATCTTTAATTTATTTCATCAGTGTCTTATAATTTTCTGCATACAGGTCTTTTGTCTCCTTAGGTAAGTTTATTCCCAGGAATTGTATTCTTTTTGCTGCAATGGTAAATGTGACTGTTTTCTTAATTTCATTTTCAGATTTTTCATCATTAGTGTATAGGAATGCAAGAGATTTCTGTGCATTAATTTCATATCCTACTACTTTAGCAAATTCATTGCTTAGCTCTAGTAGTTTTCTGGTAACATCTTTAGGGCTCTCTATGTATAGTATCAAGTCATCTGCAGATAGTGACAGCTTTTCTTCTTCTTTTCCAACTCGGATTTCTTTTATTCCTTTTTCTTCTCTGATCGCTGTGGTTAAAACTTCCAAAACTATGTTGAATAATAATGGTGAGAGTGGACAACCTTGTCCTCTTCCTGATCTTAGTGGAACAGGTTTCAGTTTTTCACCACTCAGGATGATGTTGGCTGTGGATTTGTCATATATGGCCTTTATTATGTTGGGGAAAGTTCACTCTGTGCCTACTTCCTGCAGGGTTTTTATCATAAATGGGTGTTGAAATTGGTCAAAAGCTATCTCTGCCTATTGAGATGATCATATGGTTTTTCTCCATCAATTTGTTAATATGGTGTAACACATTGATTCATTTGCATATATTGAAGAATCCTTGTATTACTGGGAAAACCCCCACTTGATCATGGTGTATGATCCTTTTAATGTGATGTTGGATTCTGTTTGCTACTATTTTGATGAGGATTTTTGAATCTATATTCATCAGTGATATTGGCCTGTAGTTTTCTTTCTTTGTGACATCTTTGTCTGGTTTTGCTATCAGGGTGATGGTGGCCTCATAGAATGAGTTTGGGAATATTCCTCCCTCTTATATTTTGGAAGAGTTTGAGCAGGATAGGTGTTAGCTCTTCTCTAAATGTTTGATAGAATTCGCCTGTGAAGCCATCTGGTCATGGGCTTTTGTTTATTGAAAAATTTTTATTCATGGTTTCAATTTCAGTGGTTGTATTTAATCTGTTAATATTTTCTATTTCTTCCTGGTTCAGTCTAGGAACGTTATGCGTTTCTAAGAATTTGTCCATTTCTTACAGGTTGTCCATTTTATTGGCTTATAATTGCTTGTGGTGACCTCTCATGATCCTTTGTATTCCTGCAGTGTTAGTTGTTACCTCTCCTTTTTCATTTCTAATTCTATTGATTTGAGCCTTCTCCTTTTTTTTCTTGATGAGTCTGGGTAATGGTTTATCAACTTTGTTTATCTTCTGAAAGAACGAGCTTTTAGTTTTATTGATCTTTGTTATCATTTCCTTCATTTCTTTTTCAGTTATTTCTGATCTGATCTTTATGATTTCTTTCCTTCTGCTAACATTCTGGGCTTTTTGTTCTTCTTTCTATAATTGCTTTAGGTGTAAGTTTAGGTTGTTTATTTGAGAGGTTTCTTGTTTCTTAATGTTGTATTGTATTGCTATAAACTTCTCTTTAAAATTGCTTTTGCTACATCCCATTGGTTTTGCGTCATCGTGTTTTCATTGTCATTTTTTTCTAGGTATTTTTTGATTTCCTCTTTGATTTCTTCAGTGATCTCTTGGTTAATAAGTAGTGTATTGTTTAGCTTCTGTGTGATTTTATTTTTTACAGATTTTTTCCTGTAATTGATATCTAGTCTCATAGCGCTGTGGTTGGAAAAGATAGTTGGTTCGATTTCAATTTTCTTCAATTGATCAAGGCTTTATTTGTGACCCAAGATATGATCTATCCTGGAGAATGTTCCACGAGCACTTGAGAAGAAAGTTTATTCTGTTATTTTTGGATGGAATGTCCTATAAATATGAATTAAGTTCATTCTGTTTAACGTTTCATTTAAAGCTTGTGTTTCCTTTTCTATTTTCATTTTGGATAATCTGTCCATTGGTGAAAGTGGGGGTTAAACTTCCCTACTATGATTGTGTTACTGTTGATTTCCCCTTTTATGTCTGTTAGTATTTGCCTTATGTATTGAGGTGCTCCTATGTTGGGTGCATAAATAGTTACATTTTTAAAAATCTTCTTCCTGGATTGAAACCTTGATCTTTATGTAGTGTTCTTCTTTGTCTCTTGTAATAGTCTTTGTTTTAAAATCTATTTTGTCTGATATGAGAATCTCTAATGCAGCTTTCTTTTGATTTCCATTTGCTTGGAATATTTTTTCATCCCCTCACTTTCAGTCTGTATGTGTCCCTAGGTTGGATGTGGGTGTGTTGTAGACAGCATATATACCAGTCTTCTTTTTGTATCTATTCAGCCAGTCTGTGTGTTTTTGTTTGATCCTTTAATCCATTTACATTTAAGGTAAGGATCAATATATATGCTCCTATTACCATTTTCTTAATTGTTTTAGGTTTGCTGTTTTAAGTCTTTCCCTTCTCTTGTGTTTCCGGCCTAGAGAGTTGCCTTTAGCATTTCTTGTAAAGCCGGTTTTGTGCTGCTGAATTCTCTTAGCTTTTGCTTGTTTTAAAGGTTTTAATTTCTCCATCAAACCTGAATGAGATCCTTGCTGGGTAGAGTAATCTTTGTTGCAGGTTTTTCTTCTTCATCACTTTAAATATGTCCTGCCACTCCCTTCTGGCTTGCAGAGTTTCTGCTGAAAGATCATCTGTTAACCTTATGGGGATTCCCTTGTGTGTTATTTGATGTTTTTCCCTTGCTGCTTTTAATATGTTTTCTTTGCATTTAATTTTTGACTGTTTGATTAATATGTGTCTTGGTGTGTGTCTTATTGGATTTATCCTGTGTGGGACTCTCTGTACTTCCTGGACTTGATTAACTATTTCCTTTCCCACATTAGGGAATTTTTCAACTATAATCTCTACAAATATATCTCAGTTCCCTTCTTTTCTCTTCTTCTTCTGGGACCCCTATAATTCGAATGTTGGTGCATTTAATGTTGTCCCAGAGGTGTCTGAGACTGTCCTCAATTCTTTTCATTCTTTTCTTCTTTATTGTGCTCTGCCATAGTTATTTCCACTATTTTATCTTTCAGGCCACTTATCCGTTCTTCTGCCTCAGTTATTCTGCTATTGATCCCTTCTAGAGGATTTTTAATTTCATTTATTTTGTTGTTTATCACTGTTTGTTTGTTCTTTACTTCTGCTAGGTCCTTGTTAAACGTTTCTTGTATTTTCTCCTTTCTATTTTGAAGATTTTCAATCATCTTTGCTATCATTTTTCTGAATTCTTTTTCAGGTAGAATGCCTATTTCCTCTTCATTTGTTAGATCTGGTTGTTCTAAGAGGGAAGTTTATAGCAATACAATCCTACCTTAAGCAAAAGGAGGCATCTTGAATAAACAACCTAACCTTGAACCAAAAGGAATTAGAGAAAGAAGAACAAAAAAATCCCAAAGCTACCAGAAGGAAAGAAATCATAAAAATCAGATCAGAAATAAATGAAAAAGAAATGAAGGAAACAGTAACAAAGATCAATAAAACTAAAAGCTGGTTCTTTGAGAAGATAAGCAAAATTGATAAAACATTAGCCAGACTCATTAAGAAAAAGAGGGAGAAGACTTAAATCAATAGAATTAGAAATGAAAAAGGAGATATAACAACTGACACTGCAGAAATACAGAAGATCATGAGAGATTAATACAAGCAACTCTCTGCCAATAAAATGGACAACCTGTAAGAAATGGACAAATTCTTAGAAATGCACAACCTGACAAGACTGAATCAGGAAGAAGTAGAAAATATGAACAGACCAATCACAAGCACTGAAATGGAAACTGTGATTAAAAATCTTCCAACAAACAAAAGCCCAGGACCAGATTTCTTCACAGGCGAATTCTATCAAACAATTAGAGAAGAGCTAACACCTATCCTGCTCAAACTCTTCCAAAACATAGCAGAGGGAGGAATACTCCCAAACTCATTCTACGAGGCCACCATCACCTTGATACCAAAACCAGACAAGGATGTCACAAAGAAAGAAACCTACAGGCCAATATCACTGATGAACATAGATGCAAAAATCCTCAACAAAATACTAGCAAACAGAATCCAACAGCACATTAAAAGGATCAGAAACCATGATCAAGTGGGGTTTATTCCAGGAATGCAAGGATTCTTCAATATTCACAAATCAATCAACGTGATACACCATATTAACAAATTGAAGGAGAAAAACCATATCATCTTCTCAATAGATGCAGAGAAAGCTTTCGAGAAAATTCAACTCCCATTTATGATAAAAACCCTGCAAAAAGTAGGCATAGAGAGAACTTTCCTCAACATAATAAAGGCCATATATGACAAACACACAGCTTACATCGTCCTCAATGGTGAAAAAGTAAAAGCATTTCCACTAAGATCAGGAACAAGACTAGGTTGCCCACTCTCACCACTCTTAATCAACATAGTTTTGGAAGTTTTAGCCACAGCAATCAGAGAAGAAAAGGAAATAAAAGGAATCCAAATCAGAAAAGAAGAAAGAAAGCTGTCACTGTTTGCAGATGACATGATATTGTACATAGAGAATCCTAAAGATGCGACTAGAAAACTACTACAGCTAAACAATGAATTTGGTAAAGTAGCAGGATACAAAATTAATGCACAGAAATCTCTGGCATTCCTATGCCCTAATGATGAAAAATCTGAAAATGAAATCAAGAAAACACTCCCATTTACCATTGCAACAAAAAGAATTAAATATCTAGGAATAAACCTTCCTATGGATACAAAACACCTGTATGCAGAAAATTATAAGACACTGATGAAAGAAATTAAAAATTTTGCCTTGCTCCTTCATCTGCTGAGTGTTTCTCTGTCTTCTTATTTTTCTTAAATTACTGTGTTTGTGGCTCTCATTTTTGCAGGCTGCAGGTTCGTAGATCCTGCTGTTTTTGGTGTCTGTCCCCAGTGGCTAAGGTTCGTTCAGTAGGTTGCCTATGCTTCGTAGTGGAGGGGACTAGCGCCTGTGTTCTGGTGGATAAGGCTGGATCTTGTCTTTCTGGAGGGGAGGTCCACTTCTGGTGGTGTGTTTTGGGGTTTCTGTGGCCTTATCATGGTTTTAGTCAGCCTCTCTTCTTATGGATGGGGTTTATTCCTGTCTTGTTGTTGTTTGGCACAGGGTGTACAGCACTGTAGCTTGCTGGTCGTTGAGTGGGGATGGGGCTTGGTGTTTAGATGGAGATCTTTTGGAGATTTTCACCATTTGATATTATGTGGAGCTGGGAGGTCTCTTATGGACCAGTCTCTTGTACTTGGCTCTCCCACCTCAGAGGCACAGTCCTGATGCCTGGCTGGAGCACCAAAAGCCTGTCATCCACACAGCTCAGAATAAAAGGGAGGAAAAAAAGAAAGAAAGAAAGAAGAAGGGAAAATAAAATAAAGTTATAAAGTTAATTAGTAAAAAAAAATTTAAGTAATAAAAAATAATATAGAAAGAAAGAAGAGAGGAACCAAACCAAAAAACAAATCCACCAATAATAACAAGTGCTAAAAGCTATACTAAAAAAAACAAACAGACAGACAGAACCCTAAGACAAATGGTAAAAACAAAGCCATACAGACAAAATCACACACAGAAGCATACACATACACACTCACAGAAAGAGAAAAAGGGAAAAATAGTATATTGTTGCTCCCAAATCCACCTCCCCAATTTGGGATGATTCATTGTCTATTCAGGTATTCCAAAGATGCAGGGTACATCAAGTTGTATGTGGAGATTTAATCCGCTGCTCCTGAGTCTCCTGGGAGAAATTTTCCTTTCTCTTCTTTATTCGCACAGGTCCCAGTGTTCATCTTTGTACCTGGCCCCGCCTCACAGTGTAGGTCGCCTGACAGCATCTGTTCTTAACTCAGGCAGGACGGGGTAAAAGGAGAAGCTACTTCGGTGGCTCTGGCTCACTGAGGCCGGGGTGAGGGAGTGGTATGGAATCAGGGGCGAGCCTGCGGTGGCAGAGGCTGGCGTGACGTTGCACCAGTGTGAGGCATGCCCTGTGTTCTCCCGGGGAAACTTTCCCTGAATCATGTGACCCTGGCAGTGGCTGGCTGCACAGGCTCCCGGGAGGGAGGTGTGGATAGTGACCTGTGCTTGCTCACAGACTTCTTGGTGGCTGCAGCAGCTGCCTTGGCATCTCGTGCCCATCTCTGTGGTCCATGCTGATAGCTGTGGCTTGTGCCCATCTCTGGAGCTTGTTTAAGCGGCGATCTTAATCCCCTCTCCTCCCGCATTGTGAAACAAACAGGCAAGAAAAAGTCTCTTAATTGTGTTCACTGCCGCCACCACACCACTGTCACTCTCTGATGCCAGCGCCGCCTCTAGCTCGCTGAGCTTCAGCCGAAGGAGAAGGGAGGTAAGTAAGGAGGTCTTTATACCATGGCTCGTACAAAGGAGACTGCCCACAAATCGACCGGTAGTAAAGCACCGAGGAAGAAACTGGCTACAAAAGCCGCTCACAAGAGTGCGCCCTCTACTGGAGGGGTGAAGAAACCTCATCGTTACAGGCCTGGTACCGTGGCACTCCGTGAAATTAGACGTTATCAGAAGTCCACTGAACTTCTGATTCGCAAACTTCCCTTCCAGAGTCTGGTGCGGGAAATTGCTCAGGACTTCAAAACATATCTGTGCTTCCAGAGTGCAGCTATTGGTGCTTTGCAGGAGGCAACTGAGGCCTATCTGGTTGGCCTTTTTGAAGACACCAACCTGTGTGCTATCCATGCCAAACGTGTAACGATTATGCCAAAAGACATCCAGCTAGCACGCTGCATACGTGGAGAACGTGCTTAAGAATCCACTATGATGGGAAACATTTCATTCTTTAAAAAAAAAAATTCTCTTCCTGTTATTGGTAGTTCTGAACGTTAGATTCCCCCCCACCCTGTGGGGTCAAAAGGTACCTAAGTATATGATTGCAGGTGGAAAAATGGGGGACAGAAATCAGGTATTGGCAGTTTTACCATTTTCATTTGTGTGTGAATTTTTAATATAAATGCAGGGACATAAAGCATTAATGCAAGTCAAAATGTTTCAGTGAACAAGTTTCAGCAGTTCAACTTTATAACAATTATAAATAAACCTGTTAAATTTTTCTGGACAATGCCATCATTTGGATTTTTTTTAAAACAAGTAAAATTCTTATTGACTGCAACTAAATGGTGTTTGTAGCATTTTTATCATACAGTAGATTCCATCCATTCACTATACTTTTGTAACTGAGTTGTCCTATATGCAAGTACATGTTTTTGATGTTGTCTGTCTTCTGTGCTGTTCCTGTAAGTTTGCTATTAAAATACATTAAACTATAAAAAATAAGAAAAAAGAAAAATCTCTCGCCTCTTCGACAGCTCCAGACATTTTCCCAGACTCCCTCCCAGCTACCTGTGGTGCACCTACCCCCTTCAGGCTGTGTTCACACAACCAAACCCAGTCCTCTCCCTGAAATACAACCGAATCCGGAGCCTCAGCTCCCATCACCCACCCGCCCTGGCAGGTGAGCAAACAAGCCTCTAGGGCTGGTGAGTGCTGGTCGGCACCGATCCTCTTTGCGGGAATGTCTCTGCTTTGCCCTCCGTACCCCTGTTGCTGCACTCTCCTCTGTGGCTCCGAAGCTTGCCCCCTCCACCACCCGCAGTCTCCGTGAGTGGAAAGTCTTCCTTTCCTCCTTCACAGCTCCCTCCCACTGGTGCAGGTCCCGTCCCTATTCTTTTGCCTCTGTTTTCTCTTTTTTCTTTTGCCATACCCAGGTTCTTGGGGAGTTTCTCACCTTTTCAGATGTCTGTCTTCTGCCAGCGTTCAGTAGGTGTTCTGTAGGAGTTATTCCACATGTAGATGTATTTCTGATATATTTGTGGGGAGGAAGGTGATCTCCACGTTTTACTCTTTCACCATCTTGAAGCTCCTCCTGAGGGTTGTTTTTAATATAGATATCTGCCACCTCTTTCCTCAATGTATACTGGCTGCTATCCCCTTTATAGGAGGTGTGACTGATGTTGTGATGACCAAAGCCTGCACTGAATATTGAGCAGGGCTTCCCCTTTGCTCTGTGATGTTCACTGCCCTGTCAGAAGTGAGGTCTGCTCCCTAATTCTTAGGTTAGAGGAACCCAGATCTGTTTCTTAGCTTTGTTTTTGTTCTGCAGTGTGATATAGGTGGGATTGGACCACTCCCACTTGGACGGAAGCCACTGAGTCTTCCTCCTCTGGAGGAGTTCACCTGTGTGTGTGCTCTGTGGTGTCACCTTTTACCTGTTGTGCAAGCTCTCAGCTTACACTGTTGTAGGCACTGCTCTCTGTCCCACCTTACCTGTGGATATGCCAGTGGCTGGCCCTATTGTCTCTCAGATGTTGTTTTCCCCAAGCCCCAATGTAGATCCACTGAAGTCAGGTCCAAGGATTGCAGTAATTATGGATCTGGACCTGCTTTGGGTGCTATGGGGACAGCTTACTCTTTGGCCTGTCCCAACCCCCACGTTTATGTCCCCACAAAGTCTATAGCTGCTGAAGTTAGACCTGTCTTGGAGCATTTGGTGTCCATTCAGATGTTCTGCATGTGCTGAATTAACCATTCCAGTCACAGGGTCTTAATCCATGGTTTGCACTGCTTCAAGGAGAGATTTCAGCTCTGCTTCCTTAGTCACACATCTCCTGGAGTTCAGCTTTGGTTTCAGCCCCACCTCTCTGTATGGGTCACGCACAGCCATCTGCTCCCTCCCCAGGCAAGAGGGATCCGATACAGCGACCCCAGGTTCACAGGCCTGTTTCAGAAGGAGGAATTGGGGGTGGTGGCTGACTGGAGTGTGCATACTCATTCAGGTGGGAGGGGGAGACGTTGGCAACGATTGGGGTGCATGCATTTTCTCTTGCAGGAGTCTCTCCTAGTGCCTGTGGAGGTGGGGGCTGGCATGTGGGGAGAGAGTTTTGATGGTGACCCTGCCCTTCATGCATCACTCTGCAATGGCGCTTCACTTCTATGGTAGCCCGGGCTTCCTCCAGGAGCATTCCTGGTTATGGATTTCCTCACTCCTGTCCCCTCAGGCTGTCTCTGTGCAGCCAACAGCAGTTCTCTCCCTGGGTCTGCTCTCCAAACACCACATTCCAGCACCCAGACCCTGTCAGCACTGGCAGACACCCGTCTCAGGCTGGGGTGCACAGGGCTATGACATTGACTATCTGTGTAAGTCTCACTCTTTCCTCCCTGTCATAGACCAATTGCTGCTCTTTCCTCTGACAGCCCCCAAATCTCCCCTTTTATCTCAGCTGATCTCGCCAGTGAGGAGTCTTCTCTGATTGTGAGAACATTTCCTCTCCTTCATCTCCCCACCAGGGGCCCAGGTCCCATCCCATTTCCTGTTTTCTTTATTTTTATTTTCTCTCTTTTGTCCTACCCAGTTATTCGGGGACCTTTTCTTATCCTTTTAGGTGTCTCAGGTCCTCTGTTAGTGTTCAGCAAGTGCTCAGTGAGAATTCTTCTATTTGTAGATGTGTTCTTGATGTACTTGTGGGGAGAGGTAAACTCTGGTCCTCTTATTCTGTCATCTTGGGAAACGTTTAACTTCTCACTTAGTTCATCCAATCTTTCCTTCTGTTCTTTGAATGTCTTTACTATCATTACCTTGAACTCTTTTTCAAGTAGATTGCTTATTTTCACTTTATTTAATTCTTATTCTGGTGTTTTATCTTGTTCCTTTGTTTGGGACATATTCTTCTGTTGCCTTATTTTTTCTAATTTGCTGTTTTTATTTCTATGTATTTGGTAAGTTGGTTACATTTCTTGACTTTTGAATGTGGCCTTTTGTAGGTGATGTCCTATGTGTCACAGCAGCACACTCCCCTCTGGCCACCACAGCTATATGCTCTAGGGATGTCCTCTATTGTGGGCTGCATGGGTCCTTCTCTTTTGGTGGGCTGACTACTGTGGGTGTTATGGTAGGTGTGGCTGGCCTCCAGTCTTGTTGGTTGCCAGGTCTTGCCTTGTGTGGAGGCTTCTGCCATGTGTAGGTAGGCCCAGGTTAAAACATGGCTGACTGCAGAGCCCTGGGTTTTCCTGTGGCTTTCCCACTGGTTGGCAGAGCCAGTTTCCTGGGAGTGTGGTTGCAGGGCTGTGGGTCGTGGATCTACTGGCAGTCTTCTGGTGAGAAGAATTTATACTGTCACTACTTGCAGATGACATGATTTGTATATAGAAAACCAAAAAATCTTCACCAAAAAACCTGTTAGAATAAATTCAACAATGTTGCAGCATACAAGATTAATATACAAAAATCTGTTCCTTTTCTATACACTAATAATGAAATAACAGAACTAGAAAGCAAAAAAAAATTCTGTTTAAAACCACATCAAAAATTATAAAATACCTAGAATAAACATAACCAAGGAAGTGAAAGACCTATACACAGAAAACTATAAAACATTGATGAAGGAAATTGAAGATGATACAAAGAAAAGGAAAGTTATGCCCTGCTCTTGGATTGGAAGAATTAATATTGTTGAAATGGCCATACTACCCAAATAAATAGAGAGTTAATGCAATCCCTATAAAAATACCTGTGACATTTTTCACAGAACTAGAACAAATAATCCTAAAATTTATATGGAACAACAAAAGACCTCAAATTGCCAAAGTAATCTTGAAAAAGAAGAACAAAGCTGGAAGTATCACTCTTATAGACTTCAGATTATAATACAAACTCTAGTAGTTAAAACAGCACTGTAGAGAGAGAGATTCAAGATAGCAGAAAAGTAGGTGGAAGTGGAGTTCATCTCTCTCCACGGATGCCTCAGGAATATATCTATAGATGCAACAATTCTCACAGAACACTGGCTGAACACTAGCAGAAGACATTGGACACCAGAAAGGACTATAAAGATCCCTGTATAACTGGGTAGGATGGAAAATATGAAGGGAGAAGGAGGAGGAGAGGAAGTTGGATGGGACCTGCACACTGGGGTGGGGGATCTGAAGCAGAGGAGAGATTTCCGAATTCAGGGAAACCCTCTCTCCAACGTGGAAACCCCCTCTCTGATGGGAAAATCGATTGGGACAGAAGGGTAGCATTTGAGGCTGTCAGAAGAGGGTGAAGTGGCCTATCTATAGCAGATGGGACAGATTGAGAAATACACAGATGGTCCGTACTGTGGCCCTACGTGCCCCAGACTGGGACATATGTTCACAGTTGTGCAAAGAGGTTGGGAACTGGTGCATGAGGATTGGAGAACAGACCCAGAGCGAGAAGTGCTGTTGGCTGTGGGGAGACGGATTGAGGGGACAGGAGGGAGGAAATCTACAGCAGGAAATGCCTATGGAGGAAGACTGGACTGCCATGGAAGCAGGGCACTACTGCTGAGTAACATGCAGGGTGAGGAGCCACTATTGTAACCTCTCTCATCCACACACTGGTGCCTGCCGATGACAATAAAAGAAGCCTTCTGTGGGCTGCATCTTGCATGCCAGCTGCCAAGAAATAATAAAAGCCCCCGCAGAGCAGGCCCTCATGTGCCAGCTAAAGGGCAATTTAAAAAAATGTCTTCTCAGGGCTGACCGTTACATGCCTGCTGCTGGGTGCCAGAAAAACCCAGCATGGCTGGGTAAACCCAAAAGATAAACCCAAAAACCATGGCTGGCCCTCATGTGCCTTATGCTGAGCACTAGAAAAGGCCCTCACTAGGGCCATATATCTTGTGCCCATGGCTGCCTGCTTCCCTGTGCATGTAGCAGCACTGGTGCTCCCATGATCCAAGCAGTCATACCACCTCTGTGCCCATTACTCACAGGAGCAGGCCGAAGATCTCCAAGGAAGCCTCAGGACCAGACTCCTGTGGGTGGACCACACCAGACGTGAGGATAAAACCAAAGCTGAACCCCAGGGACAGGGTGACTAAGGAAGATCAAAAATCTTTACATCAGCTGCACAAGCTGCATATTAAATCCCCATGTTCAGCTAGGTAGACCATGCATCTATGGAATATCTGAATAGACAATGAGTGTTCCCACAAATGAAAATGGTCTAGCTCTGGCAGCTGTGGATTTTGGGGGCAGCACACACAGGAATTGGGCCAGATCAGATTCTGAGTGGTCTCCACAGGGCCCACAGCAGGCCTAGAGACCAGCACAGAGGCAAAGGAGATCCCCTTGGGGAAGCAGAGGTGGACTGTGGCTCATGGTGTGTGCAAGGAAACTTACAGCAGAGACCCCAGGGAAACATAATTATTATTATTAATTTTATTATGTTTCGATTCATTCTGTTGTTGGTTCTAGAATTTTTGGGGGTTTTTTTGGTTTCTTTTTCTTTCCATTTTTGTTTGTTTGTTGTTGTTTTAGTTTTTTAATAAATTTTTTTAGTCTTTTGGGATTTCCATGCTTTAAAACATACTTTTATTTTTTATACTTTTCTATTTTTACTTTGCTTTTCTGTTGTTCTGTGTTCTTTTCCCTTATTCCTTTCTTCCTCTTTTTCTTTAATATATTTGCCTTTTTTAAAATATTTCCATTTCTACTTTGTTTTTCTGTTGTCCTGTGATTTTTCCCTTTGTATTTTATTTTATTCTTATAATTTTTAAATCATTTTTATCAGTTTGTTTTGCTTCCTCACATTATTCTTCAGTTGGCACACTGTTTGATTTTTTTTTAGGTTATGTGTTTTGTTAGTTTTAATCCTAACTGTTTGATTTCATTTTTGAGTTATTCTATTTGTCTGTTTTTCTCTTGATTTTGTTGTATTTGGCTCTGTTTTTGTTTCTTTTAGGTGCGTGTGTGTTTCCTTATTTCTGTTTTTGTTTGTTTGATTTTGTTTTTACCATTTGCTGGGATTTTGTTTGTCTTTTTTTTTTTTGCTTTAATATATTTTCTAATCTATTTTTTTATATTTCTGTCTCTACATTGATTTCTGTTGTTCTGTCTTCCTTCCCCATTCTCTTTTTCCTTTTTATATAATTTTTCTCTGTTTGTTTTGTTTCTTTGCTTCATTCTTCAGTTGACACTTTGCTTTGGTGTTGTTTTATGTTTTGGGATTTTGTCAGCTTTTTTCTTAATTGTTTGATTTCCTTCTTGGGTTCTTTTGTTTGTCTGGTGGTTCCTTTGCTATCTGATTTACTTGGTTCTGTTTTTGTCTCTTTTGTGTGTGCAAGTTTCCTTGTTTCTCTTTCTGCTTGTTTGATTTTACTTTTACCATTTTTCTGGGGTTTTGTTAGTCTTTTCTTTTAAACCACTTTAATGTCAGATGAGTGATTTGGGGATCTCTGTCCCTTGACCAGAAGTCACGCCTGAGGCTCTGGAGTGAGAGCACTGAATCCAGGATGCTGTACCACTAGAGAATTCCTGACGCCAGGGAAGATTAATCGCTGAGAACTCTCAATGAGGCCTCTATCTGAATCCAAGACCCAGCTCCACCCTACTGCTTCCAGCACTAGATGCCTCACACCAAAAAACAAACAAGACAGGAACACAAATTCACCCATCAGCACACAGATGACATAAAGTCATACTAAGCTCACAGACAGCCCAAAACACATCACCTGACATGGCCCTGCTCATTAGAGGGAAAAGACTCAGATCCAGGCACCAGAACGCAGGCACCAGTCCCTCCCATAAGGAAGCCTACACAAGACAGTGGACAAACCCCACTACTGGGGTCATCGAACAGAAGCAAGAGGAAATACGACCTGCAGCCTAGGGAAAGGAGACCTCAAATACTGTAAATTAGACAAAATTAGAAGACACAGAAATATCTTACAGGCAAAGGGGCAAGATAAATACCCACAAGAACAAATAAATGAAGAGTGAATAGGCAAAATACCTGAAAAAGAATTCAGAGTAATGAAAAGAAACATGATCCAAAATCTTGGAAACAGAATGGAGAAAATACAAGAAAAGTTTAACAAGGATCTAGAAGAACTAAAGAACAAACAAACAGTAATGAACAACAAATAACTGAAATTAAAATTATTCTAGAAGGAATCAAAGGAAGAATAACAGAGTCAGAAGAATGGATATGTGAGCTGGAAGAAAGAAAGATGGAAATAACTGCTGCAGAGCAGAATAAAGAAAAATAAAGGAAACGAATGGAAGACAGGGCTTCCCTGATGGCGCAGTGGTTGAGAGTCCACCTGCCGATGCAGGGGACACAGGTTTGTACCCCGGTCCAGGAAGATCCCACATGCTGTGGAGCAGCTGGGCCTGTGAGCCATGGCAGCTGAGCCTGCGCGTCTGGAGCCTGTGCTCCGCAACGGGAGAGGCCACTCAGTGAGAGGCCCTCGTACAGCAAAAAAAAAAAAAAGAATGGAGGACAGTCTCAGAGACCTCTGGGACAACATTAAGCACAACAACATTCGAATTATTGGGGTCCCAGAAGAAGAAGAAAAATAAAAGGGGTCTGACAAAATATTTGAAAGGATTATAGTAGAAAACTTCCTGAACATGGGAAAGGAAATAATCAAGTCCAAGAAGCACAAAGAGTCCCACACAAGATAAACCCAAGGAGAAACATGCTGACACACATATTAACCAAACTGACAAAAAATACACACAAAGAAAAATTATTAAAAACAGCAAAGGAAAAGCAACAAATAACATGCAAGGGAATCCCCATAAAGGTAACAGCTGATTTTTCAGAACCAACTCTGCAGGCCTGAAGGGAGTGGCAGGATATATTTAAAGTGATGAAAGGGAAAAACTCACAACAAAGATTACTCTACCCAGCAAGGATCTCATTCAGGTACGACAGAGAAATCAAAAGCTTTACTCAACACTATTTAATCTGAAAAACGTTTCAGTACAAGCCAGCCTTTAAACTCCATGGGTTATGGGGGGTTTTCTGGATAAAAGGAAAAAATTCCATCCAGGAAAAGGCCTGTCTTTTCCTTCTCGCCCTTCATGATTGATCTTCTGAGAGCTTGAATGCTGCTGGGAACTTACCCCTTTCTATTGTCACTTCGTGGTAGAAAGAAAATTAATGAAACTGTGCGAACTGATCGGAGGGTGTCTGATTTTTAGTTTTCCACAGGCTTGAGGCAACATGGATAAGTGCGTGTCACCCTCAGGAATGTACCCACGGTGGCCTTCCCTGCTTGTGGGCAGTGTATCCTGATGACAGGTATGCGTACTTAAGGGTCTGCATCATAAAGCCTTAAAGAGAAACACACAGGAGAAAACTGTCAAACCTTGAACGTTGTTATTTATATGTTTTAAAATGAAAAAGATCATTGTTTGTGTGCTAACCACTTCCTTGATTCTG
Organism: Monodon monoceros; assembly: GCF_005190385.1. Lineage (NCBI taxonomy): Eukaryota > Metazoa > Chordata > Mammalia > Artiodactyla > Monodontidae > Monodon > Monodon monoceros. The sequence continues at coordinate 49,464,061 of NW_021703779.1, read as the reverse complement.
TTTTGTGGTGGATGTAGATGGTTACATTTGAGCTTTGTATTTTGTGAGAACCTTAATGAAGCGAAGAATTCCAAAGACAGTCAAAAAAAAAAAAAAAGCTTTACAAAGAAGCAAAAGTAAGAGAATTCAGCACCACCAAACCGGCTTTACAACAAATGCTAAAGGAATTTCTCTAGGCAGGAAATACAAGAGAAGGAAAAGACTTGTAAAAACAAACTCAAAACAACTAAGAAAATGGTAATAGGAATATAAATATCAATAATTACCTTAAAGGAAAATGGATTAATTGCCCCAACCAAAAGCTACAGGCTGGCTGATTGGATACAAAAACAAGACCCGTATATATCCTGTCCACAAGAGAACCATTTCAGACTTAGGGGCACATATATATGAAGGTGAGGGGATGGAAAATGATATTCCATACAAATGGAACTCAAAGGAAAGCTAGAGTAACAATACTCATAACAGATATAAAAATAATTTAAAATGAAGACTGTAACAAGAGACAATGAAGGACACTACAAAGTGATCAGGGGATCAATCCAAGAAGAAGATATAACAGTTGTAAATATCTATGCACCCAACATAGGAGCACCTCAATACATAAGGCAAATGTTAACAGCCATAAAAGGGGAAATCAACAGTAACACAGTAATAGTAGGGAAGTTTAACACCCTACTTATACGAATGGACAGATTATCCAAACAGAAAATAAATAAGAAAATACAAGCTTTAAATGACACATTAGACCAGATGGACTTAATTGGTATTTATAAGACATTCCATCCAAAAACAACAGAGTACACTTTCATCTCAAGTGTTCATGGAATATTCTCCAGGATAGATCATATTTTGTGTCACACATCAAGACTCAGTAAATTTAAGAAAATTGAAATCATATCAAGCATCTTTTACAACCACAATACTAAGAGACTAGATATCAATTACAGGGGAAAAAAGCTGTAAAAATTACAAACATATGGAGGCTAAACAATACACTACTAAACAAGCAAGAGATCATGAAGAAATCAAACAGGAAATCAAAAAAAATACCTAGAAAACAATGACATATGAAAACACGAGGACCCAAAACCTATGGGAAGCAGCAAAAGCGTTCTAAGAAGAAAGTTTATGGCAATACAATACTACCTCAAGAAACAAGAAACATCTCAAATAAACAACCTAACCTTGCACTGAAAGCAAACAGGAAGAAAAAATACCCCTCAATGTTAGAAGAAGGAAAGAAATCACAAAGATCAGATCAGAAATAATGAAAAAGAAATGAAGGAAACAATACCATAGATCAATAAAACTAAAAGGTTGCTCTTTGAGAAGATAAACAAGATTGATTGAGCATTAGCCAGACTCATCAGGAAAAAAAGGGCAAAGACACAAATCAACAGAATTAGAAATGAAAAAGAAGAGGTAAAAACTGACACTGCAGAAATACAACAGATCATGAGAGATTACTACAAGCAACTATATGCCAATAAAATGGACAACCTGGAAGAAATGGACAAATTCTAGGAAATACACAACCTTCCGAGACTGAACCAGGAAGAAATAGAAAATAAGAGCAGAACAATCACAAGCACTGAAATTGAAACTATGATTAAAAATCTTCCAAAAAAGAAAAGCCCAGGGCCAGATGGCTTCGCAGGTGAATTCTATCAAGCATTTAGAGAATTGACAACACCTATCCCCCTCAAACTCTTCCAAAATATAGCAGAGGCGGAAACACTCCCAAACTCATTCTATGAGCCCACTATCACCCTGATAGCAAAATAGGACAAAAATGTCACAAGAAAATAAAATTAGAGGCCAATATCAGTGATGAATATAGATACAAAATCGTCAACTAAATATTAGCAAACAGAATCCAACAGTACATTAAAAGGATCATACACCATGATCAACTGAGGTTAATCCAAGTAATGCAAGTATTCATCAACATATGAAAATCAACCAATGTGATACACCATATTAACAAACTGAAGTATAAAACCTTATGATAATCTCAATAGATACAGAAAAGACTTTCAACAAAATTCAACACTCATCTATGATAAAATAACTCTTCAGAAAGTGGGCATAGAGGGAACCTACATCAACATAATAAAAGCCATATATGACAAACCCACAGCCAACATCATTCTCAATGGTGAAAATATGAAAGCATTTCCTCTAAGATCAGGAACAAGAAAAGAGTGCCACTCTCACCACTATTATTCAACATAGTTTTGGAAGTTTTAGTCACAGTAATCAGAGAAGAAAAAGAAAAAAGGAATCCAAATTGGAAAAGGAGAAATAAATCTCTCACTGTTTGTAGATTACATGTAGAATTATATGTAGAAAACCCTAAAGATGTCACCAGAAAACTACTAGAGCTAATAAATGAATTTGGTAAAGTAGCATGATACATAATTAATGCACAGAAATCTCCTGCCTTCCTATACACTAACAACAAAAAATCAGAAAGAGAAATCAAGGAAATACTCGCATTTACCGCTGCAAGAGAAAGAATAAAATACCTAGGAATAAACTTACCTCAGGAGGCAAAAGTCCTATATGAAGAAAATTTTAAGTCACTCATAAAAGAAATCAAAGACGGTACAAACAGATGGAAAGATATACCATGTTCTTGAAGTGGAAGAATAAACATTGTGAAAATGACTATACTACTCAAAGAAATCTACAGATTCAGTGCAATCCCTATCAAACTACCAATGGCATTTTTCACAGAACTAGAACAAAACATTTCACAATTTGTATGGAAACAAAAAAGACCCTGAATAAACAAAACTGTCTTGAGAAAGAGAAATGGAGCTGGAAGAATCAGGCTCCCTGACTTCAGACTATACTACAAACCCACAGTAATCAAGAGAGTAAGGTACTGGCACAAAAACAGAAATGTATATCAGTGGAACAGGATAGAAAGCCCAGAGATAAACCCAGGCATATATGGTCAGCTTATCTTTGGCAAAGGAGGCAAGAACATACAATGGAGAAAAGAGAGCCTCTTCAATAAGTGGAGCTGGGAAAACCGGGTAGCTACCTGTAAAAGAATGAAATTAGAACACTCCCTAACACCATACACAAAAATAAACTAAAAATAGATTAAAGACCTAAATGTAAAGCCAGACATCATAAAACTCTTAGAGGAAAACATAAGCGGAATACTCTGACATAAATCACAGCAAAATCTTTTTTGAGCCACCTCGTAGAGTAATGGTCCCAAGAATAAGCAAATGTGACCTAATGAAACTTAAAAGTTTTTGCACAGCAAAGGAAACCATAAACAAGACAAAAATATAACCCTCAGAATGGGAGAAAATATTTGCAAATGAAGCAACTGACAAAGGATAAATCTCCAAAATATACAAGCAGCTCACGCAGCTCAATATCAAAAAACCCCCACAAAAAACCCAATCCAAAACTGGGTGGAAGACCTAAATAGACAAAAAAAATAGGCAAAGAAGATATACAGATTGCCAACAAACACATGAAAAGATGATTAACGTCATTAATCTTTAGAGAAATGCAAATCAAAACCACAATGAGGTATCACCTCATACCAGTCAGGGGGGCCATCATCAAAAAATCTACAAACAATAAATACTGGAGAGGGTGTGGAGAAAAGGGAACCCTCTTGCACTGTTGGTTGGAATATAAATGGATACAGCCACTATGGAGAACGTTATGGAGGTTCCTTAGAAAACTAAAAATAGGGCTACCATATGACCCAGCCATTCCACTACTGGGCATATACACTGAGAAAACCATAATTCAAAAAATACATGTACCACAATGTTCATTGTAGCACTATTTACAATTTCCAGGACATGGAAGCAACCTAAAAGTCCATCGAGAGTTGAATGGATGAAGAAGGTGTGGCACATATATACAATGGAATATTACTCAGCCATAAAAAGGAATGAAATTGAGTTATTTGTAGTGAGGGTGATGGACCTAGTGTCTGTTATACAGAGTGAAGTAAGTCAGAAAGAGAAAAACAAATACCTTATGCTAATGCACATATATGGAATCTAAGAAAACGGTACTGATGAACTTAGTGGCAGGGCAGGAATAAAGGCTCAGTTGTAGAGAACGGACTTGAGGATACAGTGGGTGAAGGGGAAGCTGGGACAAAGTGAGAGAGTAGCACTGACATATATACACTACCAAATGTACAATGGATGGTTAGTGGGAACCTGCTGCATAGCACAGGGTGATCAGCTCGATGCTTTGTGACGACGTAGATGGGTGGGATAGGGGGGATGGGAAGGAAGCTCAAGAAAGAGTGGGTATGGTTATATATGTATAGTTATAGCTTATTCACTTTGTTGTACAACAGAAACTAACAACTTTGTAAACAATTATACTCCAATAAAGAAATTAAAAAAGATAAAACAGCACTGTACTGGCAAAAAAAGTTAAACAAAATAAAACCCCACATATATTGATGGAACTGAATAGAGAACCAAGAAATAAACCCACATGCCTGTGGTCAGTTAATCTATGGCAAAGGAGGCAAGAATACACAATGAAGAAAAGACAGTTGCTTCAATAAATGGTGCTGGGAAAACTGGACAGCGCCTGTAAAATAATGCAATTAGAAATTCCTCACATCATATACAAAAATAAACTCACAATGGATTAACGGCTGAAATGTATGACCTGAAACCAAAAAAAGTTCCTAGAAGAGCTCATAGGCAGGACACTCTTTGACATAAATCATAGAAATATTTTTTGGTTCTGTCTTCTAAGGCAAAAAAGATAAATAAATAAAAGGAAAATAAACAAAGTGGATCTAATTAAATTTAAAAGATTTTGCACAGCAAATGAAACCATCAAGATAATGAAAAGACAACTTACTGAATGGCAGGGGAGAAATATTTGTAAATGCTATGACCGATAAGGGGTCAATGTCCAAGTTATATAAACTACTGATATATCTCCATAGCAAAACAACAAACAATCCAATTAAAAATGAGCAGAACACCTGAATAGACATTTTTCCCAAAGAAGATGTAAAGATGGCTAACAGGCTCATTAAAAGATGCTCAACATCACTAAGCATTAAAGAAATGTAGATCAGAACAACAATGAGATATCCCCTCACATCGTCAGAATGGCTAGTTTCAAAGTCTACAAATAACAAATATTGGTAAGCATGTGGAGAAAAGGGAACATTTGTACACCATTGGTGAGAATGTAAGTTGGTGCAGCCACTATGGAGAACAGTATGGAAATTTCTCAAAAAACTAAAAATAGAACTATCATATGATCCAGAAGTTTCACTCCTATCATATGATCCAGAAATTTCACTCCTGTGTATGGATTCAAAAGAAATGAAAACACTAATTCAAAAACATACATGCACCCCAAAGTTGATTTACAATTGGAAACATATAGAAGCAACACAATTTCCATCAGCAAATTAATGGATAAAGAAAATATGGTGTATATACACAATGGAATATCACTCAGCCATAAAAAACAATGAAATTCTGTCATTTGCATCAACATGGATGGATGTAGAGAATATTATGTTCAGTGTCATAAGTCAGATAGAGAAATACTGTATAATATCACTTACATATGGAATTTTAAAAATAATACAAACAAATGTATATAGAAAGCAAGAAACAGATTCACATTTATAGAAAACAAACTAGTTGTTAGCAGATGGGAGATGGAAAGGGGGATGGTCAAGTTAGGGATATGGGATTAAGAGCTATAAACTACTATGTATAAAATAGGTAATTAACAAGGATATATCATATAGCACAGGGAATTATAGCCATTATCTTTTACTTACTTTTAATAGAGTATAATCTGTAAAAATACTGAATTGCTGTGCTGTGCACCCAAAACTAATATAATATTGCAAATCAATTATATTTCAATAAAAAAATTTAAAAAGACAAAGACCAAAAAATGTAAATAAAAGCAATGTTGTAATTATTTTCATAGTTGGTGACTAAACTGGCTTTAATTATTTGGATATGCATCGTTTGGGCATGACTTTAAGGTCCATTACCACTATATTTAATAGATCTAAAAAAATGAGTTATTCTCTCAGAATCTCACAGTAAAACCTTTAATTAAAAATGTAACACAGATAAGAGAAAAAGCAACACACCACATTATCAGTGACTCTAAATTGATGCTTTATGTAGTGTCACTAAAGTGAATAAACTTTGGTTCTAGCAAGCAAGGAACTACAGATTTTATGTCACTCAAGTTGAAATTTGAGAAATGGAAATTGGGACTTCCAACTTGTTTTCATCTTCTCTAAAAGTGCTTAAAGAATGAACTATCTGTCAAAAATCCCTCATGTGGTTAACAGATCAGGAGAGAAGTTTAAATATTTATATATTTAAAAAAATAACTAGCTGTGAAAAGCAGTATGTTATAAATCACAAATGAGCAGCAGAGAAAATAAATTGTATCAGGATCCAGAAGAGGGATCAATCACATTTGGAATAAGCCAGATGCCTATTTTGATTCTGTGATAATGACGAAATTGTCTGTCATCTTTTAAACCAGATCTGGTCGTTTCTTTTATTGGTGGTATGTACCATTTTCCTCAATGTTTGCTGAGCCAATGGATGCAAAACTAAAAAGGTGACACCATAGTAGAAAAAGCAGCTGAAGATTTTGTTTTCTTCCCTAAAAATTAGAAGAAAAATATGATATCCCCTTTAAACTACTAAGATCATCACTTATACTAACAGGATATAAGAGCCATTATTATCTATGTGGAAGCTGAAAATTCAAAGTAAATATTGGTCAGTTCATATGTCTAAATACTACTCTGAATATTACTCTGAATGAGCCAAACAAGATGTAAAGTAGACTCAGATGTATCTGTGCATGGCTCTTTTTTCAATGGCATTGGATACTGGTTCATCTTAGTTTAGCTTTCTTCTTCGTTCTCCTATCTCACATAATGGAGAAGGCCATTCCATGGTCATCACAGCTAAAATAAAGACCATGGTGTTTTTGTATTATGAAAAATAATGCTTTGTGAATCAAGTTTGGTCTATGTCAGTGCTTCTCAAACTCTTTAGACTTAGTACAATTTTACACTTTTAAAAAATTATAGGATCCCAAAGAGCTTTTGTCTATGTGGGTTATATCTATCAGTATTTACTATATAACAGTTTAAAACTAACATATTAAATATTTATAAATTGTTTTACAAATTACAATTATATACCTATTATATATTAAATTAGAATGATGACATCATCAGACATCATGTATCTTTGGGAAAATTCCACTGTGCTTATGAGAGAATGAGAGTAAAAACGGCTATTAATAATGTCTTGGGGGACTTCCCTGGTGGTCCAGTGGTTAAGACTCTGCACTCTTAATCCAGGGCACCCAGGTTTGATCCCTGGTCAGGGAACTAGATCCTGCATGCCACAACTAAGAGCCCATATGCTGCTACTAAGAGCCTGCATGCCGCAACTAAAGGAACACGCATGATGCAACTAAAAGATCCCGCACGTGGCAACAAAGATCCTGCATGCCACAACTAAGACCCAGCACAGCCAAATAAATAAATAAATATTTAAAATAATAATAATGCTTGGTGTTATTATGAAAATAGTTCTGATCTCACAGTTCCCCTGAAAATGTTTTGGAGACTCCTAGGGGGTTCACAAATCATGCTTTGAGAACTAAAACATACTTTGGTCTAAATAATATTCCAAATCTTCTTGATTTTGCCTTTTGTCTTGAAGTTCCAGAACACAGACTTCATCTGTATATAAGGTTCATGCAAAATATCAAAGTAAATAGATGTCTCATAAGTGAAAAACTGTGTTACTCTTTTATGTTCTTTCTTGACTAATCAACAGCTCTGGGTGTGAACAGTCAGGTTCAGAAGATATTTTGCTCATTAAGAAAAATATCAAAATACATTCGTTACTTCATAATGTATCCTATCTCTTCTATCCACTTCCTAAAATGTTATATCCTCATCTGCAAGGTAAAATTAGCAAAGATAATAAAATATGCCTCAGGTAGGGTGGTCATAAGTCTTTGGATAAATTGATATCAAAAAGTCATCTTTCCAGATAACTAGAATAAGTGCCTAGCAAATGAGTTTTCCAGATGGCCAATCCCAAGTGCCCCCTAAACAAACTTGACCCCTAAAACTTATAACAATTGTAAAATGTGTAGATCAAGGAAAGACTTCTTGTAGTTCAAAATCCTATAAAAACTTGTGGTAACAGTTCCCATACCTTGTGCTTAATATTTTCCAGAAGGTTGGCTTACCCCTTGCTGAAGAATGAATGTTGAAATTCCATACTTTCTTCTCCTGGTCAGTCATCCCATTCTCCAATGCAATCACCTTTCAGAGACCATCTATTAGAAAATAAAAACTCAAGAAAAAAAAAAAAAGCAAAGCAAGACCAAAAACCCCAAAGGTATTAAAATAACCTCTGACAAGAGAGTTGAAAATCACCAGAATAAATAAGCAATAAAGCAAAATATTTGACTGCTACAAAGTATTAAATTGGTGGATAATAATAGCCTAATCTTCAAATTTGGGAACTTAGATCTCAATAGCTTATTTTACTGTATTTTTATAGAACTTATAAGTTACTCTAGGGTACAAGTGGGAAAGCATGGACAATTTAAATCTATATATAATCCTCAAGCCTTTAACCAATAATTTCAGATTTCTTCTATATCCACTATATCTTTTCTGAGGATTATTGAGTGGGAGTAAAATTAACTGATTTGAGTTTCATCTCCTTTTCGTGTCCTGCTAACTCTGGAAAAGACTTTGAGGCAAGCAGTATGGGAAAGAAAGAGAAACAAAGGGACTTTGAGATATGGCCAACTAGATCATCTCCTCCTGAATAATCAAGAATTGGATGTATTATGTCTATGTATGTATTTTTAATGTAAGAAAAATCACAACTGTTACTGTATAACTAATTCAGAGGTGCCAAAATAACAATCAGTAACATACACTATTTGAAAAGAACAGAAATGCTACTTTCCAGATGCAGTCTAGCATACTGATCAATAGGGAGTCAGAAAAAGATGGCAATAGGAGTATAATGTGGGGTATTGAATTATTTGTGGAAAATATATATGGTTTACCAATCCTATTTCTTTAAGCTCATGTAGAAATCTGGATTCACGAACAGAAACAGATTTTTAGTTCACAGAAACTAAGCAAGTAAAGGATAAAAGTATACCCATAGTTGCCAGCTACAATATGTATATATAAAAATGCTATTTCTGAAGCATTTCTGTTTCCTCATGTGTTAAGAAGCTTAGTTTTTCTTTTGTGTCTTCCCTCGGGAAGGTAGTTGTTTCCAAAGACATCGAGAGAGATTCTGTCTTATTTCTGTTTATGAACACTGCTTTTAAACGCCCTGATTGGGATGTGAAGCTCATCCCTTACATCATTGTAGTCTAGCAGCAATACTTGGTATATAGTAAGCCTCTTCTTGGGCTTAAAATATCACTCATCACTGTTTTGTTAGGTAGCATAAGGGAACTTCTTATCCTATACTGAAACACAATTCTGAAGAATGACTGATATTTAGGCTTTTGTGTCATCTTCCTAGCTTTCAGAATTTCTTACATTGCTAGGAAAAAACCACAGCTGTATTTTAATGAAAAGCAACCTCATTTTTATAATACTTTCTTTGGAATATTAGACTTTGAACATTCACATGTCAATTCATCTGAGTAGTGGCAACTGTCTTCTGGGACTTAATCAGCTTCTATTTCTTGGTTAACCTGGAACAATAAAGTCTTCTTCCTATAAAAAAGCTAGAAAATAGACCATATTATACCATCTTCAAATCCCTTTACTGACTTAAATTGGATATGGGAAGAAAACAGAATCTTTTCCCTTATCATTTTTTAGGTGCTGATCACTATATTTTCCCCACTTTTTAGTGGTTTCCCTCTTTTTACCCTTAACCATGGGCCCCACTATCTTCTCGGCACTCATCAAAGCTTTTAAAATCTTGAATTTTCCACACCTTCCAAAAAGAAAACATTTTGCCATGGAAAAAAAGACATATTATAGTCTCCTTTCTTTTGCATCCTATCCTTCTAAAGGGTAGTCAGGACCCTCTTGAGTAGACCTTACACTTTTCCTTTTATGATTATATGCATAGCCTACCTAAGTATATTTTCCTGACTAATACCCAAAGGGCATTTTCTAGATGGTATTTGTCCTCCATGCAAGGCATGTATTCATAGTCCAGGGACCCTGCTGGTGTTTACTAAGATAAATAATAAATTTAATGATAATTTTCTGGTATAGGAAAATCACCATTAGCTTTGAAATGAGAACCATCCCTGAGGTTTTCTTGGCATATATATCCAAAGCAAAAAATATAATTAAGGTAAACTGAACCTGACCTCCTATTTTAGGAGGAAAGGGGTTAAACATGGGGAGCTGCAAGTCTATATCCAATTAATAGGGGGGCGTTGTCAGAATGTATTTTAAAGAGACATATTTCAGGAATTACTTTCTGAAATAAGTTCTCCATCATGTGATGAGAAATTTAACATTTCATTTCCAATTATAGCACCCTCTACTGGAATGGATAGCATAAAAATTAATAACTTGGGGTTCTTATTTTTCACATTGAGAACCCATATTTTTATTTTTTCCAACTCTATTGAGATATAATTGACATATAACACTGTGTAAGTTTAATGTGTACATCGTGTTGATTTGAAACACATATTGCAAAATGATTACCACCATAATGTTAGTTAAGACTCCCATCACGTCACATAATTACTATTTTTTTGTATGAGAACTTTTAAGATTTACTCTCTTAGCAACATTCAAGTGTATAATACGGTATTATTAACTATAATCACTATGCTGTACATTAGATCCCCAGAACTATTCATCTTATAACTGGAAGTTTGTACTCTTTGATCAACATCTTCCATTTTTCCTTATCCCCCAGCCCCTGGTAACCCCCATTCTAATCTCTGTTTCTATGAGTTTGGCTTTTTTAGATTTCTCATGTAAGTGATATGCAACTATTTGTCTTTCTATATCTGACTTATTTCACTTATCATAATGCCTTCAAAGTCTGTCCATGTTGTGCAGGATGTCTTTCTTTCTCATGAGATATATATATATATATATATAAAACATATAACATATATATATATAAGTAACATCTTTTTTATTCATTCATCATTGAGGGACACGGGTTTTTCTTCCATATTTTGGCTCTTGTGAATAATGCTGCACTCCTATGTACAAATAGGAGTTCAGATATCTCTTTGAGATACTGTTTTCATTTTCTTTGGGTATATACCCAGACCTAGGATTGCTGGATCATGTGGTAGTTATATTTTTAATTTTTTGAGGAACAACCATACTCTCTTCCAAAGTGGTTGCTCTAATTTACATTTCCATCAACATTGTACAAAGGGGTCCCTTTTCTCCACATCCTCACCAACACTTGACATCTCTTGTCTTTTTGATAATGGCCATTCTAACAGGTGTGAGACAATATCTCATTGTGGTTTTGATTTGCATTTTGCTGCAGATGAGTGACCTTGAACATCTTTTCATGTACCTGTTGGCCATTTGTAGGTTGAGAACTCATATTTTTAAAAGAAAGATGTATTTACTTCTTACTTAGAATATATTCAGAATCAAACAAGCTCATGTACCCCAAAGGCCACTCCTCTTTAAAATTTTTACTTTTCCTATTATTCATCTACTTAACCAACATTTATGGAACACTCACTCCATCTCAGGTAGTTGGCTAAGATTGATGAAGAAGATACAGGCCAATAAGATGAAATTTCTGTCTGTAAGAAGCTAACAATTTAGCATGGAGGGAAAATAAATTCATAACTAATACAACAAGGCTGAATACCAGAATAATGGCATGGACAAGTGCTTGGGAGCATGTCGTAGGGAACAATGACTTATTCTCAGGGTGGGTGGGATTATATGAAGGGTCTTTAGAAAAAAACAAAAACACAAAACAAGGAAATTCAGACTTGTCTGTCTAGGAAACGAAACTGCCATGGGAATAAAAATGCTCCCATAGAATTCCAGAAGAAGAAAACCTACATTAGGACATTTGATAAATACAATATATATTGCCTTACTTTTAAAAACCCTATTGACATGTTGAACACCGAAAATGAAAAAGAATATCTAAAGAAAAAGCTAAGTCAGTTGAGAGCTGATCATAAGCAGATGCAGTTTTCCTTAACAACTGTGAATTATCAGGAAACAAAACTGTGAGAAATAAATGCTGTTCACCAAATGCATTTCTAAAGTAGAGATTTCTGAAACTTGTCTATAACATCAGCTGAATAATTTGTTTATAAATTGACTATAAAACAGAAAATTATTCAACCATTAGGAAATGTAATGTTTTTATAAATAATTATTATCATAGTATGCACTGTTTGTCATACCAGCATTTTCTGATTGGGAAACTTCTGAATACATTTAATAACCTTTAAAAACATACAGTTTCTCATAGGATATTTTTTTAAATTAATATAGTACAGGATGTGTGTTTGTAGCTGTGGGTTTTTTTTTACAATTCATCTGTTGATGGATACTTAGGTTGCTTCCATAGATATCTTGGCTATTGTAAATAATTCTGTAATGAACACAGAGGTACATGTATCTTTTATAATTATTGTTTTCATTTTCTTCATATAAATACCCAGGAGTGAAATTTCTGGATCATATGGTACTTCTATTTTTAACTTTCTGAGGAATCGTGATACTGTTTTCATTAGTGGTTGCAACAATTTACATTCACACCAACAGTACATGAGGATTAGAAAAGAGAAAGTCATTGACTTTCATTTTAAAGAATTCTGAGTCCCAGGTTTACCATTAATATTGTCAATTATGAAAACATTACCTCTCACTTTGATTGCTTCATCATAGCACCTGGACAAACATTTGAAAATTAGTAGACATATTACAATGATGATAATGATTAAAATGTACCCTTGTAGTATTCCCTGAAAGAGTCCTCCTATTCCAAATGGCAACCAGAAAAATAAATTTTGGAGTGGGTCCTCTTTATGTACATTCTCTAATCAAATCACCTTTTGAATTATTCTATTTATTTTGGTTTCAACTTTTCCAGGGATGTTAACATACATAACAGGAGCTATTGACCACTTTGCATATGTCTCCATTTTTTTTTCAGCTAAAATATAATTTAACGCCATTTTATTGTCTAGAATTATTCTGGCTAAAGAATCTAGTGCCTTCTTCTGGGAGGCTACTGCTTGAGCTGTCTCATTTCTGACTACTATTCCTAAACTAAGAGAAAGGTTTCATAGTTATAAGAGGAGACCTTGAGACCATAAGATTGTAGTTGGCAGTTGTTAGTAGATATTGTTTTGAGAACAGCTGGTGGTGTCCTTAATTTTGATACAGTTCAGAAAAGTCAAGTTCTCAGTAATACAGGAACATGTCTAATATCATGCCCACAATGGCTACCTAGTTTATTTTGTGTGCCTGAACCACAGTTACTCCATTTTGATTTTTTAATGTATTCTTTTCTTTAAGGTTAAAGCAGGTGTATAATATATGTTTAATAGGCCATGAAATTTGCTATTCTGGTTTAAGTTAAATCATGTATAAGCCAGAATGACTTGTCATACCTCAATATGCGAAAATTTCCTCCATCATTTTTCCCTTTCTATCTTTTGATAGAAAGCATTTAGGTTCAAAATATTTGTCCCTTCATACCAGGGCGGTTGCTTCCTGTCCTGGGTCCTCCATGTCCCTTGGTGCTAGGTTTCTTTTTGTGTTTATATATATTTGCCTACTTACTAATCAGACATAACAAATAAGGACAGAGGTATGCTGATGGAGAAACATATAAGCTACACATTTTATCAATTATACCATATTGCCACCAAAATTTATACATGTACTTTTAGCAGTAGACTTAAAATAAGCAGTGATACATGTCATGAGTAGTTATATTCTGTGACATCTTTATTAGAGAATTTTCTTTCCATTTTGATAGGGAGACAAACATTTGGTAAACTTTTATGAGAGCATCAGTGTATTTATTAGGGTTCTTTAATTTTTTGCCCAGGTTTTATGGCTAAACTATAATTATTTTGTCTTGCGTGACTGCTTTCCTACAATGGGCCAAGAATAATTTACTGTAATTTCTCATTCTAACACTAGTAAAGAATATTATTTTCCTGCCTATAACCCACAATAATAAACATTAAATTTAAAACTCAGTTTAGAAATATGTAATATTATTGACCTGTCTATAACCCACAATAATAAACATTAAATTTAAAACTCAGTTTAGAAATATGAAATATTATTGAAAAGCAATAATTCAATGAACTTTTTCTATTGGAAATTCCTATTAATTGGATATATGCCAATCACATTGTAGAATGTTTAATTAAATCTAAAAAAACCCTAAAGTGCTAAAAAGCCAAAATTGGGATGGTATGGGAAAGTGGACAGATAGCTTTCTATTCTTCAAAGTAATTAGGTAAACAGATCATGTCTCTAGACATGATCAAGAGATAGATTCAATAGTAAAGGGATAAAGTGGAAGATTAAAAGAGGAAGAATGGGAAAAACTAACTAAACTTAAGAGTTCATGAATAAATCCTTTAACTAAACATATAGGAATAAGTATGACTTTGGTTGGTATATCTCAGATATTTAAAATTAAACTATTTTATGTTGTTAATAAATTTTAAAATCTTCTGTGCTTCTAAACCTGAATGATTTAAAGCAGTTCATTGTACAATCTCACCACCACTTTGAGGCCCTGAAAGTATTATTTCAAAGATATTTTGTATAAATAATGTTTCCTTTTTACTATAAAAATACATGTTCATTATGAACATTTAGCTAAAATAAGGAAAAACAGAATAACAGAAGTACATTTTTAAAAGCATGTAAAAATAAGAGTGGCCTTAATAATGATCATGGTATTACATAACATAAAAAAATATTATGCTAAGTGTGAGGAAACATTTATGACACAACGCTAGGTTAAAATATGCAACAAACAAATTTTACAAAAGAGTGTATATATATATATATATATATATATATATATAGTTTTATGTATTTCTCAACTTTTTCATAATGGTTACACAAATATTTCTGTAGAAAAAAGAGGCTTTAAGGCAGCAGTATGGCTCACATCTCTGCTATTTCAGACATTGATTTCTAAAGATTAGAGAGAGTAAAAATATCTATTTTTAATCAAAGTAATGGTGTCCAGACCTGAGTTGACTAGCTGTATGATATGAGGCAAATCCACTTCATCTCTTTAAGTTCCATTCCTTAGCTATAATGTAATAGGTTTGAACTTGATAAACTTTTATGCAATGTTCACTTCTAAGAGTCTATAACTCACAAAGATTAAAGCAGGGATTTCCAGAAAGGAAATTGTTATGTTTGAAACCACAATCAGTAAAATAAACTAGTAAAGTCTTACTGATAGACTGTATTAAACATCCTTACCCAACACAGAGTGGTATTCATATGTTTTAAATAAAAGAGTTAACTTTTCTGTGATATCCCAATTCTAACAATGCTTGCAGAAATGAAACAATCATACTTATACACATTAAGCTGTTGTATGAAGCTCAATATATTGTTATGTTTGAAGTATTTGAGAAGTAGTTCTTTAGAAAATGTTTGCTCATTCACAGTGCAAAAGCTCTGAACATTTCTAGAAATAAGGGAAAACCAAAAAATAGTCATTCACCAAGAAATGAAGTTTCAGCAAAGCAACAATTCAACAATGCATCGAGAATCAAAAACTTAAAAGACTTGAGAAAATATAAAGCCAAAAGTTATTACCAAAATATTCTCCAACAAAAAAACATATAACTCTAAAGAGAGAAAGCATAAAGAAAAATATAATGGATTTGACCAATAAAAATGAAAATATAAACATAAACTTCCATAATTTAAAAAGGTAAAAAAAATAAATAAAATGAAAAGGCAAATACAAAATGGGGAAAATATATAGTTTCAGAATATACAACTAGAAACTACTCTTATTAGCATATATTGAGCTCTCATAAATTATTGAAAGATAAGAACTCCATTAGAAAAAAATTGGACAAAGATTTGAAGAGGTAATTTTTAAAATTAGACAATTAAGGTTTGAAAAAACAGTACAAAATAGAAATTAAAATGTCAATGAAATAAAATGCTTTGACTGTGAAATTGGTACAGATTTATTTAAAACTGTTAATATCTAGTATTGACAAGTTGGCAAGAGTTCAGATAAACAGACAACCATATATCATTAATGGAAATTAAAATTGTCTTAAAATCTCTAATGATATGTATTTAAAGATGTAAATATTCAGTCTTTGACTTAGAAATTTCAATTATAGAATGTACAGGAAATAATTATGGATATATGTAAAGATTTAGTTACAATCTATTGCTTAAATAGTTGAACATAATGTTCAAAAATTGGAAACAACATAAATGCACATGAATGCAAATGAATGTTTTACATTCATCAAAAAGAAGCTGTAGAAGAATATTTAATTAAATGGAAAGATCCATGATATTTATCTAAGTGAAAAAAGCAAATTTCTAAACAGTATAAAATAAAATACATAATTTTATAAAAAGTATACCAACATACAAAAGTAACATACTGTAAATTTTACCAGTGGTTAACACTGGTTGGTGGTATAAGAGATTTAATATTTTGTGCTTACTTTTTACCTTCTAAAATTTCTACAAATATATATTACTTGGATGTTTTAAAGTTTTTTAAAAAGGTGATAAAATACATATACATACATATATATATATCACTTTATTTCTTAAATTATAAATTTAATAGTTTTCATGAAATTATAACAAAATAAAGTCAGTACTATTTTTCTTAAATTTAATCATCCACTTGGATTAAGATTTAGAAAAAAACTGCTATCAGTAATTTCCTCAGAATACCTAACACTATTAATGAAGTACTGTGTGTGTGTGTGTGTGTGTGTGTGTGTGTGTGCATGCGTGTACACATGCGTGCGCGCTTGGGGAAGGAGTTGCCTTTCATTGACTTTGCCTTTCAAGAGCCCTTGGGACTGCTTATGGAACAAATTAAATTATTGTGGGACCAGAATCCCCAAAATCCAGCTCAGTTTATGCTTTTTCCAAAATTGACTAGCTTTCATAAATAAGAAAGGATACCAGGGGAGATTGGGGAACATGGCAGAAGAGTAAGAAGCAGTGATCACCTTCCTCCCCACAGATACAGCAGAAATACATCTACACGTGGAACATCTCCTACAGAACACCTACTGAATGCAGGCAGAAGACCTCAGACCTCCCAAAAGGCAAGAAATTCCCCACGTACCTGGGTAGGGCAAAAGAAAAAAGAATAAACAGAGACAAAAGCATAGGGACGGGACCTGCACCAGTGGGAGGGAGCTGTGAAGGAGGAAAGGTTTCCACACACGAGGAAGGCCCTTCACGGGGGGAGACTGTGGGTGGCGGAAGGGGGGGGGAGCTTCGGAGGTGCACAGGAGAGCACAGCAACAGGGGTACAGAGGGCAAAGTGGAGAGATTCCCGCAAAGAGGATCAGTGCCAACAGGCACTCACCAGCCCGAGAGGCTTGTCTGATCACCCACTGGGGCAGGCGGGGCTGGGAGCTGAGGCTCGGGCTTCGGTCAGAGTGAAGGGAGAGGGCTGGGGTTGGCAGCGTGAACACAGCCTGCAGGGGGTTAGTGCACCACGGCTAGCCGGGAGGGACTCCGGGGAAAATTCTGGACCTGCTGAAGAGGCAAGAGACGTTTTCTTCCCTCTTTGCCTCCTGGTGCACGAGGAGAGGGGATTAAGAGTGCTGCTTAAAGTAGCTCCGGAGACAGGCGCAAGTCACGGCTAAAAGCAGAGACCACAGAGATAGGCAACAGATGCTAAGGCTGCTGATGCTGCCACCAAGAAGCCTGTGTGTGAGGACAGATCACTATCTACACCTCCCTTCCGGGGAGCCTGTGCAGCCCACCACTGCCAGTGTCCCGGGATCCAGGGACAACTTCCCTGGGAGAACCCACAGCGCGTCTCAGGCTGGTGCAACATAACGCCGGCCTCTGCCACCACAGGCTTGCTGCGCACACCATACCCCTCCCTCCCCCTAGCCTGAGTGAGCCAGAGTCCCCGAAGCAGCTGTTCCTTTAACCCTGTCCTGTCTGGGCAAAGAACAGATGCCCTCCAGAGACCTACATGCAGAGGTGGGGCCAAATCCAAAGCTGAGCCCCAGGAGCTGTTAGAACAAAGAAGAGAAAGGGAAATCCCTCCCAGAAGTCTCAGAAACAGCGGATGAAGGCTCCACAATCAACTTGATGTACGCTGCATCTGTGGAATACATGAATAGACAACAAATCATCCCAAATTGAGGAGGTGGACATTGAGAGCAAGATTTATGATTTTTTCCACTTTTCCTCTTTTTTTTAGTGTGAATGTGTATGATTCTGTGTGAGATTTTGTCTTTATAGCTTTCCTTCCACCATTTCTCCTAGGGTTCTATCCGTCCATTTTTTGTTGTTGTTTTTTTCTTAAAAATTTTTTTTCTTAATAATTATTTTTTATTTTAATAACTTTATTTTCTTTTTTCTTTCTTTCTTTCTTTCTTTCTTTCTTTCTTTCTTTCTTTCTTTCTTTCTTTCTTTCTTTCCTTCCTTTCCTCCTCCCTTCCTTCCAGCCTCCTTCCCTCCCTTCCTCCCTTCTTTCTTTCTTTCTTCCTTTCTTTCATTCATTCTTTCTTTCTTTCTCTCTTTCTTTCTTTCTTTAATTCTTTCTAATTTTTCTCAATTTTATTCTGAGCTGTGTGGATGAAACACTCTTGGTGCTGCAGCCAGGAGTCAGTGCTGTGTCTCTGAGGTGGGAGAGCCAATTTCAGGACACTGGTCCACAAGAGACCTCCCAGCTCCACATAATATCAAATGGCGAAAATCTCCCAGAGATCTCTATCTCAACACCAGCACCCAGCTTCACTCAATGACCAGCAAGCTACAGTGCTGGATACCCTATGCCAAAAAAATAGCAAGACAGGAGCACAGGGACTGGCAGGACATATTTAAGGTGATGAATGAGAAAAACCTGGAACCAAGATTACTCTACCTAGCAAAGATCTCATTCAGATTTGATGGAGAAACTAATACTTTTACAGACAAGCAAATGCTGAGAGAGTTCAGCACCACCAATGCAGCTTTACAAAAAATGTTAAGGAACTTCTCTAGGCACGAAACACAAAAGAAGGAAAAGACATACAATAACGAACCCGAACACAAAACAACTAAGAAAATGGGAATAGGAACATACATATCAATAATTACCTTAAAGGTAAATGGAACAAATGCTCCCACCAAAAGACACAGATTGGCTGAATGGATATAAAAACAAGACCCATATACACGCTGTCTACAAGAGACTCACTTCAGACCTAGAGACAGATACAGACTGAAAGTTAGGGGATGGAAAAAGATATTCCATGCAAATTGAAACCAAAAGAAAGCTGGAGTAGCAATTCTCATATCAGACAAAATAGACTTTAAAATAAGACTATTAGAAGAGACAAAGAAGGACACTACATAATGATCAAGGGATCAATCCAAGAAGAAGATAAATCAATTGTAAATATTTACACACCCAACATAGGAGCACCTCAATACATAAGGCAAATACTAACAGCAATAAAAGGGGAAATTGACAGTAACACATTCATAGTAGGGGACTTTAACACCCCACTTTCACCAATAAATAGATCATCCAAAATGAAAATAAATAAGGAAACACAAGCTTTAAATGATAAATTAAACAAGATAGACATAATTGATATTTATATGACATTCCATCCAAAAACAACATTTTTCTCAAGGGCTCATGGAACATTCTCCAGGATAGATCATATCTTGGGTCACAAATCAAGCCTTGGTAAATTTAAGAAAATTGAAATTGTATCAAGTATCTTTTACGACCACAATTCTATGAGACTACATATCAATTACAGGAAAAGATGTGTAAAAAAAACAATCACATGGAGGCTAAACAATACACTACCTAATAACGAAGTGATCGCTGAAGAAAAGAAAAAGGAAATAAAAAAATACATAGAAACAAATGACAATGGAGACAAGACAACCCAAAACCTATGGGATGCAGCAAAAGCAGTTACAAGAGGGAAGTTTATAGTAATACAATCCTACCTTAAGGAACAGGATACATCTCAAATAAACAACCTAACCTTCCTCCTAAAGCAATTAGAGAAAGAAGAACAAAAAATCCCCAAAGTTAGCAGAGGGAAAGAAATCATAAAAATCAGATCAGAAATAAATGAAAAAGAAATGAAGGAAATGATAGCAAAGATCAATATAACTAAAAGCTGGTTCCTTGAGAATATAAACAAAATTGATAAACTATTAGGCAGACTCGTCAGGAAAGAAAGCGAGAAGACTCAAATCAATAGAATTAGCAATGAAAAAGGAGAAGTAACAACTGACACTGCAGAAATACAGAAGATCATGAGAGATTACTGCAAGCAACTCTATGCCAATAAAATAGACAACCTGGGAGAAATGGACAAATTCTGAGAAATGCAAAACCTGCCAAGACTGAATCAGGAAGAAGTAGAAAATATGAACAGACCAATCACAAGCACTGAAATTGAAACTGTGATTAAAAATCTTCCAACAAACAAAAGCCCAGGACCAGATGGCTTCACAGGCGAATTCTATCAAACATTTAGAGATGAGCTAACACCTATCCTTCTCAAACTCTTCCAAAATATAGCAGATGGAGGAACACTCCCAAACTACTTCTACGAGGCCACCATCACATTGCTACCAAAACCAGACAAGGATGTCACAAAGAAAGAAAACTACAGGCCAAGATCACTGATGAACATGGATGCAAAAACCTCAACAAAATACTAGCAAACAGAATCCAACAGCACATTAAAAGGATCATACACCATGATCAAGTGGGTTTTATTCCAGGAATGCAAGGATTCTTCAATATACGCAAATCAATCAACGTGATACACCATATTAACAAATTGAAGGAGAAAAACCATATGATCATCTCAATAGATGCAGAGAAAGCTTTCGAGAATATTCAACACCAATTTATGATAAAAACCCTGCAGAAAGTAGGCATAGAGGGAACTTTCTTCAACATAATACAGGCCATATATAACAAACCCACAGCCAACATTGTCCTCCATGGTGAAAAACTGAAAGTATTTCCACTAAGATCAGGAACAAGACAAGGTTGCCCACTCTCACCACTCTTATTCAACATAGTTTTGGAAGTTTTAGCCACAGCAATCAGAGAAGAAAAGGAAGTAAAAGGAATCCAAATTGGAAAAGAAGAGGTAAAGCTTTCACTACTTGCAGATGACATGATAGTATAAATAGAGAATCCTAAAGATGCTACAAGAAAACTATTAGAGCTAATGAATGAATTTAGTAAAGTAGCAGAATACAAAATTAATGCACAGAAATCTCTGGAATTCCTATACACTAATGATGAAAAACCTGAAAGTGAAATCAAGGAAACACTCCCATTTACCATTTCAACAAAAAGAATAAAATATCTAGGAATAAACCTACGGAAGGAGACAAAAGACCTGTATGCAGAAAACTATAAGACACTGATGAAAGAAATTAAAGATGACACAAAGAGATGGAGAGATATACCATGTTCTTGGACTGGAAGAATCAACATTGTGAAAATTACTCTACTACCCAAAGCAATCTACAGATTCAATGCAATCGCTATCCAACTACCACTGGCATTTTTCACAGAACTAGAACAAAAATTTCAAAATTTGTTTGGAAACACAAAAGACTCTGAATAGCCAAAGCAATCTTGAGAACGAAAAACGTATCTGGAAGAGTCAGGCTCCCTGACTTCAGACTATACTACAAAGCTACAGTAATCAAGACAGTATGGTACTGGCACAAAAACAGAAAAATAGATCAATTGAGCAGGATAGAAAGCCCATAGATAAACCCATGCACATATGGTCATCTTATCTTTGATAAAGGAGGCAGGAATGTACAGTGTAGAAAGGACAGCCTCCTCAATAATTGGTGCTGGGCAAACTGGACAGGTACATGTCAAAGTATGAAATTAGATCACTCCCTAACACCATACAGAAAAATAAGCTCAAATTGGATTAAAGACCTAAATGTAAGGCCAGAAACTATCAAACTCTTAGAGGAAAACATAGGCCGAACACTATATGACATAAATCACAGGAAGATCCTTTTTCACCCACCTCCTAGAGAAATGGAAATAAAAACAAAAATAAACCAATGGGAACTAATGAAACTTCAAAGCCTTTGCACAGCAAAGGAAACTATAAACAAAATCAAAAGACAGCCCTCACAATGGGAGAAAATATTTGTAAATGAAGCAACTGACAAAGGATTAATCTCCAAAATTTTTAAGCAGCTCATACAGCTCAATAACAAAAAAACAAACAACCCAATCCAAAAATGGGCAGAAGACCTAAATATACATTTCTCCAAAGAAGATATATAGACTGCCAACAAATACATGAAAGAATGCTCAACATCATTAATCATTAGAGAAATGCAAATCAAAACTACAATGAGATATCATCTCACACCAGTGACAATGGCCATCATCAAAAAATCTCGAACAATAGATACTTGAGAGGGTGTGGAGAAAAGGGAACACTCTTGCACTGCTGGTGCGAATGTGAATTGGTACAGCCACTATGGAGATCAGCATGTAGCTTCCTTAAAAAACTACAAATAGAACTACTATATGACCCAGCAATCCCACTACTGGGCATATACCCTGAGAAAACCATAATTCAAAATGAGTCATGTACCAAAATATTCATTGCAGCTCTATTTACAATAGCCAGGACATGGAAGCAACCTAAGTGTCCATCATCAGATGAATGGATAAAGAAGATGTGGCACATATATACAATGGAATATTACTCAGCCATAAAAAGAAACGAAATTGAGCTATTTGTAATGAGGTGGATGGACCTAGAGCCTGTCATACAGGGTGAAATAAGTCAGAAAGAGGAAGACAAATACCGTATGCTAACACATTTATATGAAATTTAAGGGAAAAAATGTCATGAAGAACCTAGGGGTAAGACAGGAATAAAGACACAGACCTACTAGAGAACGGACTTGAGGATATGGGGAGGGAAAAGTGTAAGCTGTAACAAAGCAAGCAAGTGGCATCGACATATGTACACTACCAAACGTAAAATAGATAGCTAGTGGGCAGTAGCCACATAGAACAGGGATATCAGCTCGGTGCTTTGTGACCACCTATAGGGGTGCAATCGGGAGGGTGAGGGGGGAGGGTGACACAAGAGGGAAGAGATATGGGAACTTATGTACATGTATAACTGATTCACTTTGTTATAAAGCAGAAACTAACATACCTTTGCAAACCAATTATACACCAGTAAAGATGTAGGAAAATAAAGAAAGGATACTAGTAAAAATATGCATAATGTCAGATTAACCTATCATTTCCCATGAGTAACCTTCCTTGAAGATACAAATTATGACTTAATTAAAAACAATCAGGAAGTGAGAAAGACCCTAGAGTCAATTATCTGTTACATGGATTCATGGTATCTGATTAATTAATGATTTGAAATAATGTATAAAATATATAAAAAAATATGACCATATACAGTTCCAGTTTAATCACTTTGTCTATTTTGGTCATGCTTCATTTTATAAAATTAAACAATGCATATTGAAAAAGAAAATAATCAAACACATGAATTAGAAATAAAGTGATTATACATTTTACAAAAAGCATGACAGCATAGTGTAACTTTAAGAGTACATTTTTCTTCATTTGTTTAAAACATTTGACAGAACCCAGATGTTCAAAATGATTAAGTCACCTATGTTCTATTTACATAACAGAATATTATATAAACATTAAAAATGCCTTTAAAAATAATGTCATGTGAAAATGCCTACAAAACAATACTGTGTCAAAAGATACAAAATTGTATGCATTATATAATCCCCTAAGTGTTTTCTTCTCTAAAAGAAAATTGGATTTATTATGATTGGAAAAATGACACATTTTCAGTGTAAACTAATTAAATAATATAAAAATGTATACACTGAAATTTATAAGTAAAAACAAGCAGAAAAAACATTTTACTTAAGTAGGATCAAGCTAATTATATTGTTCTGTAAGTCTTATTTCTATGCAAAAGTATGAAAAGTATAAAGAAAATGAAATTATTACCCACAATGCCATCTCCCAGAATAATCATTAATATTTTGTATATTTACTTAAAGTTTGAACTTTATACATTTCAATAATAAGCATACATTTAGAATTTTAAAACATTTAAAAATATTACTTAATATTACACACACACACACACACACACACACACACACACACGCTCCTTTTCAGAAACTCAACGACAGCAAAAGAAATTGTTATCTGTATGATTATATCTGTTTCCAGCAAAAAAAAAAAAACTTAAAAAAGGCCTTATTACCTTACGTTATTTCTTTTTAATATCTTTATTGGAGAATAATTGCTTTACAATGTTGTGTTAGTTACTGCTGTATAACAAAGCAAATCAGCTCTATGTATACATATATCCCCATATTTCCTCCCTCTTGCATCTGCCTCCCACCCTTCTTATCCCACCCATCTAGAGGGACACAAAGCACCGAGCTGATCTCCCTGTGCTCTGTTGCTGCATCCCACTAGCTATCTATTTTGCATTTGATAGTGTATATATGTCCCTGCCACTCTCTCACTTCATCGCAGCTTACACTTCCCCCTCCCTGTGTCCTCAAATCCATTCTCTACATCTGCGTCTTTACTCCTGTCCTGCCCATAGGTTCTTCAGAAACATTTTTTTTAAGATTCCATATGTATGTGTTAGCATATGGTATTTGTTTTTCTCTTTTTGATTTATTTCACTCTGTGTGACAGACTCTAGATCCATACCCCTCACTACAAATAACTCAATTTCATTTCTTTTTATGGCTGAGTAATATTCCATTGTATATATGTGCTACATCTTCTTTATCCATTCATCTGTCGATGGACACTTAGGTTGCTTCCATGTCCTGGCTATTGTATATAGTGTCACAATGAACGTTGTGGTACATGACTATTTTTGAATTAT
This sequence comes from Monodon monoceros, assembly GCF_005190385.1. Lineage (NCBI taxonomy): Eukaryota > Metazoa > Chordata > Mammalia > Artiodactyla > Monodontidae > Monodon > Monodon monoceros. The sequence continues at coordinate 49,438,855 of NW_021703779.1, read as the reverse complement.
GGTTGTCTCAGGGAATATACCCAGTAGTAGGATTGCTGGGACGTATGGTACTTCTATTTTTAATTTTTTAAGGAACCTCCATACTGTTATCCATAGTGGCTGCATCAATTTATATTCCCACCAAGAGTGCAAGAGGTTTCCCTTTTATCCACAGCCTCTCCAGCATTTATTGTTTGTAGATTTTTTGATGATGGTCATGCTGACTGGTGTGAGGTGATACCTCTTTGTAGTTTTGATTTGCATTTCTCTAATGATTAGTGATGTTGAGCATTCTTTCATGTGTTTGTTGGCTATCAGCATACCCTTGTAGAAATGTCTACTTAGGTCTTCTGCCTATTTTTGGATTGGGTTGTTATTTTGCTCTTGAGCTGCATGAGCTGCTTGTAAATTTTGGACATTAATCCTTTGTCAGTTGCTTCATTTGCAAATATTTTCTCCCATTCTGAGGGTTGCTTTTTCATCTTGTTTATGGTTTCCTTTGCTGTGCTAAAGCTTTTAAGTTTCATTAGGTTCCATTTATTTATTTTTGTTTTTATTTCCATTTCTCCATGAGGTAAGTCAAAAAGGATGTTGCTGTGATTTATGTAATAGAGTGTTCTGCCTATGATTTCCTCTAAGAGTTTTATAGTGTCTGGCCTTACATTTAGGCCTTTAATCCATTTTGAGTTTATTTTTGTGTATGGTGTTAGGAAGTGTTCTAATTTCATTCTTTGACATGTAGCTGTCCAGTTTTCCCAGCACCACTTATTGAAGAGGCTATCTTTTCTCCATTGTGTATTCTTGCCAACTTTATCAAAAATAAGTTGACCATATGTGTGTGGGTTTATCTCTGGGCTTTCTATCTTGTTCCATTGCTCTATATTTATGTTTTTGTGCCAGTACCATACTGTCTTGATTACTGTAGATTTGTAGTATACTATGAAATCCAGGAGCCTGATTCCCCCAGCTCAGTTTTTCTTTCACATTATTGCTTTGGCTATTCAGGGCCTTTTGTGTTTCCATACAAATTGTGAAATTTTTTGTTCTAGTTCTGTGAAAAATGCCAGTCGTAGTTTGATAGGTATTGCATTGAATCTGTAGATTGCTTTGGGTAGTAGAGTCACTTTCACAGTGTTGATTCTTCCAGTCCAAGAACATGGTATATCTCTCCATCCCTTTGTATCATCTTTCATTTCTTTCATCAGTGTCTTACAATTTTGTGCATACAGGTCTTTTGCCGTCTAAGGTAGGTTTATTCCTAGGCATTTTATTCTTTTTGTTGCAATAGTAAATGGGAGTGTTTCCTTACTTTTCCTTCAGATGTTTTATCTTTGGTGTATAGTAATGCAAGCGATTTCTGTGTATTAACTTTGTATCCCGCTACTTTACCAAATTCATTGATTAGCTATAGTAGATTTCTGGTAGCATCATGAGGATTCTCTTTGTATAGCATCATGTATTCTACAAACAGTGACAGTTTTACTTTTTCTTTTTGGATTTGGATTCCTTTTATTTCTTTTTTGTCTCTGATTGCTGTGGTTAAAACTTTCAAAACTATGTTCAAAAATAGTGTTATGAGTGGGTAAGCTTGTCTTGTTCCTGATATTAGTGGAAATGATTTCTGTTTTTCACCATTGAGAACGATATTGGTTTTGTGTTTTTAATATATGGCCTTTATTATGTTGAGGAAATTTCAGTCCATGTCTACTTTTTGGAGGGTTTTTATCATAAATGGGTGTTGAATTTTGTCAAAAGCTTTTTCTGCATCAATTGTGATTACCATATGGTTTTTAACCTTCAGTTTGTTAATATGGTGTATTGCATTGATTGATTCGTGTATATTGAAGAATCCTTGCATTCCTGTGATAAACCCCACTTGATCATGATGTATGATCCCTTTAATATGCTATTGGATTCTGTTTGCTAGTATTTTGTTGAGGATTTTTGCATCTATGTTCATCAGTGATATTAGCCTATGGTTTTCTTTTTTTGTGACATCTTTGTGTTGTTTTGGTATCAGGTTGATGTCAGCCGCATAAAATGTGTTTAGGAGTGTTCCTCCCTCTGCTGTATTTTGGAAGTGTTTGAGAAGGATAGGTTTTACCTCTTCTCTAATTGTTTGATAGAATTTGCCTGGGAAGCCATCTGGTCCTGGGCTTTTGTTTGTTGGAAGATTTTTAATCACACTCTCAATTTCAATGCTGTGATTGGTCTGTTTATATTTTCTATTTCTTCCTGGTTCAGTTTGAGACAGTTGTGCTTTTCTAAGAATTTTTCCATTTCTTCCACGTTGTCCATTTTATCAGCATATAGTTGCTTGCAGTGATCTCTCATGATCCTTTGTATTTCTGCAGTGTTAGTTGTTACTTCTTATTTTTCATTTCTAATTCTATTGTATTGTCTTCTGCCTTTTTTCTAGATGAGTCTGGCTAATTTTTTATCAATTTTGTTTATCTTCTCAAAGAACCAGCTTTTAGTTTTATTGATCTTAGCTACTGTTTCCTTCTTTTTCATTTATTTCTGATTGGATCTTTATGATTTATTTCCTTCTGCTAAGTTTGGTGGGTTTTTGTTCTTCTTTCTCTAATTGCTTTAGGTGTAAGCTTAGGTTGTTCATTTGAGATGTTTCTTGTTTCTTGAGGTAGAGTTGTATTGCTATAAACTTCCCTCTTAGAAATGCTTCTGCTGCATCCCATAGGTTTTGGGTCATCGTGTTTTCACTGTCATTTTTTTCTAGGAATTTTTAAATTTCCTCTTTGATTTCTTCAGTTGTCTCTTGGTTATTTAGTAGTGTATTGTTTAGCCTCCATGTGTTTGTATTTTTTACAGATCTTTTCCTGTATTTGGTAACTAGTCTCATAGCGTTGTGGTCAGAAAATATACTTAATATGATTTTGATTTTCTTAAATTTATAAAGGCTTGATTTGTGACCCAAGATATGATCTATCCTGGAGAATGTTCCATGAGTGCTTGAGAAGAATGTGTATTCTGTTGTTTTTGCATGGAATGTCCTATAAATATCAAGTAAGTCCATAATGTTTAATGTATCATTTAAAGCTTGTGTTTCCTTATTTATTTTCATTTTGGATGATCTGTCCACTGGTGAAAGTGGGGTGTTAAAGTCCCCTACCATTATTATGTTACTGTTGATTTCCCCTTTTATTGCTGTTAGCATTTGCGTTATATATTGAGGTGCTCCTATTTTGGGTGCATAAATATTTACAGTTGTTACATCTTCTTCTTGGATTTATCTCTTGATCATTATGTAGTGTCATTATTGATTACTTGTAACAGTCTTTGTTTTAAAGTCTATTTTGTCTGACATGAGAACTGCTACTACAGCTTTCTTTTGACTTCCATTTGCATGGAGTATCTTTTTCCATCCCCTCACTCTCAGTCTGTATGTGTCCCTAGGTCTGAAGTGGGTCTCTTGTAAGCAGCATATATATGGGTGTTGTTGTGTTATCCATTAAGCCAGGTTATGTCTTAAGTTGGAGCATTTAATACATTTACCTTTAAGGTAATTATCAATAAATATGTTCCTATTACCATTTTCTTAATTGTTTTTAGTTTGTTATTGTAGATCTTTTCTTTCTCTTGTGTTTTTTGCTTAGAGAAGTTCCTTTAGCCTTTTTTTGTAAATCTGGTTTGTTGGTGCTGAATTCTCTTAGCTTTTACTTGGCTGTAACGGTTTTAAGTTCTCTTTCGAATCTGAATGAGATCCTTGCTGGGTAGAGTAATCTTGGTTGTAGATTTCTCCCTTTCATCACTTTGAATATTTCCTGCCACTCCCTTCTGGCTTGCAGTTTCTGCTGAAAGAACAGTTGTTAACATTATGGGAATTCCCTTGTATGTAATTTGTTCTTTTTCCTTTACTGCTTTTAATATTTTTTCTTTGTACTTAATTTTTGTTAGTTTCATTAATATGTGTCTTGGCATGTTTCTCCTTCGAGTTACCCTGTATGGGACTCTCTGCATTTCTTGGATTTGATTGACAATTTCCTTTCCCATATTAGGGAAGTTTTCAACTCTAATCTCTTCAAATATTTTCTCAGTCCTGTTCTTTTTCTCTTCTTCTTCTGAGACCCCTATAATTCAAGTGTTTGTGTTTTTAATGTTGTCCCAGAGGTCCCTGAGACTGTCCTCCATTCTTTTCTTTCTTTTTCCTCTATTCTTCCCTGTGGTAGTTATTTCCACTATTTTATCTTCCAGGCCACTTATCCTTTCTTCTCTCTCATTTATTCTGCTGTTGATTCCTTCTAGAGAATTCTAAATTTCATTTATTGTGTTGTTCATTACTGTTTGTTAGCTCTTTAGCTCTTCTATGTCCTTGTTAAACATTTCTTGTATTTTCTCAATTTTTTCCCAAGATTTTGGATCAACTTTACTATCATTACTCTGAATTCTTTTTCAGGTAGAGTGCCTATTTACACTTATTTGTTTGGTCTGGCTGGTTTTTACCTTGCTCTTTCATCTGCTGTGTGTTTCTTTGTCTTCTCATTTTCCTTACGTTACTGTGTTTAGGTTCTCTTTTTTGCAGCCTGCATGTTTGTAGTTCCCATTGTTTTTGGTGTCTGCCCCCAGTGGGTAAGCTTGATTTAATGAGCTTTGTAGGCTTCTTGGTGGAGGGGAGCGGTGTCTGTGTTCTGGTGGATGAGGCTGGATCTTGCCTTTCTGGTGGGCAGGACCACCTCTGGTGTTGTGATTTGGGGTGTCATTGAATTTATTATGATTTTAGACAGCCTCTATACTAATGGGTGGGTTTGTGTTCCTATCTTGCTAGTTGTTGGCATAGGGTGTCCAGCACTGTAGCTTGCTGGTCATTGAATGGAGCTGGGTCTTAGCATTGAGATGGAGATCTCTGGGAGAGCTTTCACTGTTTTATATTACATGGGGCTTGGAGGTCCCTGGTGGACCAATGTCCTGAAGTCGGCTCTCCCACCTCAGAGTCTCAGGCCTGATACCCGGCCTGAGCACCAAAACCCTGTCAGCCATACGGCTCAGAATAAAAGGTATAAAAGAAAGAAAGAAAGAAGGAAAGAAAGAAAGAAAATAAAAGAAGGAAGGAAGAAACAATAAACTGAAATAAAATATTATAAATAAAATTATTAAATTTAAAAAATTAATAAAAATAAAAAATAATTATAAAAGAGAGAAAGGAAGTTGAGAGCAATGCTGAAAATAAATCCACCACTGATAACAAATGCTAAAGTATATAAAAAGATACCAAAAAAACAAGACAAGCTGTATCCTAGGATAAATGGTAAATGCAAAGCTATACAGACAAAATCACATGAAAAAGCATACAGATAGACCCTCACAAAAAAAAGAAAAAGGAAAAACAAATTAAAAAAAGGAAGATCACAAACAAATCAGTAAGCAAATCTACCAATGATAATAAGCTCTAAATACTAAGCTAAGGTAAACCTAAAACCAAAGAAAAATTAGCTGCAGAAAGCAAACCCCAAGTCTACAGTTGCTCCCAAAGTCCACCACCTAAATTTTGGGATGATTCATTGTCTATTCAGGTATTCCACAGAGGCAGGGTTAATCAACTTGATTGTGGAGGTTTAATCTGCTCCTCCTGAGGCTGCTGGGAGTAATTTCCTTTTCTCTTCTTTGTTCTGTTTTGGATTTGGCCTCGCCTCTGTGTGTAAGTCACCTGAGGGCATCTCTTCCCTGCCCAGACTGGGTGAGGTTAATATAGCAGCTGATTAGGGAGCTTTGGCTTACTCAGGTTCGGGGAAGGGAGGGGTACGGAATGCAGCATGAGCCTGTGGGAGCAGATGTCGATTTGACATTGCAGCAGCCTGAGGCATGCCATGTGTTCTCCCGGGGAAGTTGTCCCTTGATCATGGTACCCTGGCAATGGCAGGCTGTAGAGGCTCCCAGGAGGGCAGGTGTGGACAGTGACCTGTGTTTTCACACAGGGTTCTTGGTGACTCCAGCAGCAGCTTTAGCGTTTCATGCCTGTCTCTCATGTTTGCACTGATAGCCATGGCTCACGCCCATCTCTGGAGCTCGTTTAGGCGGTGCTCTGAATCCCCTCTCACCATGCACCCCAAAACAATGGTCTCCTGCCTCTTTGGCAGGTCCATACATTTTCCTGGACTCCCTCCCGGCTAGCTGTGGTACACTATCCCCCTTCAGGCTTTGTTCACTCATCCCATCCCAGTCCTATCCCTAGGTTCTGACCTCTGAAGCCTGAGCCTCAGCTCTCAACTCCCACCCACCCCAGTGGGTGAACAGACAAGCCTCTCAGGCTGGTGAGTACTGGTCAGCACTGATCCTCTGTGTGGGAATCTCTCCGCTTTGCCCTCTGCACCCCTGTTATTGTGCTCTCCTCCTTGGCTCTGAAGCTTCCCCCTGCCACCCCCATCTCCACCAGTGAAGGGGATTCCTATTGTGTGGAAACTTTTCCTTCTTCACAACTCCCTACCAGAGGTGCGGGTCCCATCCTACTCTTTAGGGTCTTGTTTTTCTTTTGCCATACCCAGGTATGTGGGGGAGTTTCTTGCCTTTAGGGAAATCTGAGGTCTTCTGCCAGCCTTCAGTAGGTTTTCTGTAGGAATAGTTCCACATGTAGATGTATTTTTGAGGAGGAAGGTGATCTCCATGCCTTACTCCTCTGTCATCTTGAAAGTCCCCTACATTACTTTTTGTAAACTACATCTTCCCATTTCAGCCCCAGTTAATAGTCAAAATACTGCTGACAGTGTCACAAACAGAAAGTTGGCTTCTAATTGGTCCTAACTTAGCTTGGGAAGAATGTATTTTAGCAGGGTAGGCAGATATATTGTCCTAAGAGCAACTCGTTTTTTAGTAAAACGAGTGCCAATTCTATATCACTACTGGTCATTATGTAAATCTGTAAAATTTTTCTGGAAAGTAAGTTTGTAATAGTAATTGTTTTTAAAATGCTTAAATCCTTTGACTTAGTAAATCACATTTTAGGAATTTATTCCATAGAAGAAGAAACTATAATACGTATTTCTATACAAATGGATTCATCATGCTATCATGGAATTATTTTTAATAGCAGAAAATATAAAATCATCTAAATCCTTAAAATAGACTGGTTAATTAAATTATGGTATATCCAAATGGATTTTTATAAGGCCATTAAAATAATATATTTGAACATTTAATACCATGGGGAAAATGCTTACAATACTCATGAAATAAATCACAATATTTCGTAGTGTGATCTCAATTTACTAACTAAATATATATTCATAAATATATAATTGTACCCATATATCCATAATACACAGACAAAATATAAATATACGTATAGATAAATATGTGTATGTATAAATACATAGATCAACATGGAGGATATTATACAAAATTTGGTTATCTTTGAGCAGTATTATCAAAGGTGTTATTTGTTTTCTCTTTCTGTATTTTTATTTTCCAAATTTGTGAATACAGACACACATGTAGTTGTTCAAACTTCAGTACTCTCATTCATGGTATCTGAAAAATAAATAATTTTTAAGGTGATATGGGTTTTGTGAATACACCCAAAGAGTAACAGTTTTAAACTATCATAATAACTTGCTTACTAGGAAAACCCAGATTCAAAAGCAACAGTTCGTATCTCAGAAATGCAATAAATGGTACTATCTCATCCCACACCTCCAACACCACCTTCTAAAAATGTCTCCGCTTCAAGTGTAGCAACAGAACTAACTATATATATCCAAATTCAATTATTCAGATGCAGAGACTGTTTATAACACACTGGAATAACAATAGATTTTAGTTTTTCATGGGGCTAGGACTGGGTTCAAAGTCCCTTGCATGGTAATAAAAATAGAGAGTATTATGACATCCACAAGCATCATGCCAGAAATCAATAGTCCCTCCTCACCCATGGGATATCCAAGTCCGAAAAAGAAAAAAAAAAAGAAAAAGAGAAAACAAAAAATAACTAAAAGCATGAAGTAATATGTAAGGAAAACCTCTAGTAAACTCACCTAATAGCTTGATTTAGATGCACAATAAAACTTGTCTGGGTTTACCTTATAGATAAACTAAAAAAAAAAAAAATGTTGATTGAAGTCCCAAGCTAAGGGTATGTGTGTGATGGGGTAAAGTGGGTTCAAAAGTTAATTTATTCCTTCCAACATCTTTTAGTGTTATAGAAGTTGTAAGAACAATTCACAATACATAGGTGGATAAAATTAGTGAGGTACAGAAAAAAAGTAGAAATTATTTAAAAAGAAGAAATCTATTATATAATTTGGGAAATCACACTTTTCCTACTGAGGTGGTGGGCTTTGAGGAAATTTAGAAGTTGGTTAATATTTCAACAAGGAAAGTATAGATATATTCATAGAACAGCAAGTAATCTAACTTGTCTAGAATATAAAACACATGTAGTAAAGTGAAGAAAATAAGATGACACAATAACACAGAGGACTTTGAGTGTCAGGGTGAGAAATTTCAAGTAGATAAAAAAAGAATAGAAATTACAGAATGCTACAACAGGTAGTCAAATAGATAATCAAATCAAAGACCTATTTTACATATGGGAAAACTGAGGTTCAGACGAGGGCAGTGACTTGCCCAAGGTCACATAACTCAGTGTAAGAACTAGGTCTTCTACTCTTGATTCAGTGCTCTTTCTGCTACAATGTTGATGGTCAAAATAAGACTAAAGGAAAGAGATTCATTTCTGTAGATGAATCCCAATAGAATTAAGCTAAGCAATGTCATCAAAGGTGATCAGGGCAACCAGGACCCAGTTCTCATTTAATAAAAATAAAAAAGAAATACATAAGAAGTTACATGCATAAACATGTGGATGAAATTCAAGTGTTTGCTTCTCAAGGAGCTTACAAGTCTGATAAAGGAAAATGGGCAAAAATCAAAAAATGATACAAGATGATGTCAAGGAAGTACATAATCTGCTTCTACTCTCTCTCTATGTATATATGCTGAGAGCAGTGTCTGGTACAAAGCAAATGCCCAATAAATGATAGCTATTAATAGCATTAGTTAGGAAGTGAAGCAACTAGTGTTGGTTTAAAATCCTGTATATGATAGTCATATTGGGGCCTATCAAATTCATGGGTCTGACATTTGTAACCTTGACAAATTCGCATTGGATTCCTTTTAATGAAATATAGAACTTATCATTTGGCTTTAAAACCAGCTTTTACACAACAGGATTTCAAGAATGGAAACTACGTATTAGATTGGAATTCTTTCCTTTTTCCACCACCAAATTTGCCAACTTACTTGCATCTGTACTCATACTTTTTCTTACCTCTTTACTAAAAGGATGGTTACTTCATCTCCTATTTAAAGCCAAACTTTCCACTTATTCTCAGGACTTCATTCATATTCTTCTAAATAAATTCCCCCTTGCAATGTATTTATTTTTTCCTTCCAATACATCTCTTTCTGTCTCTGTCTCTCTCCCCTGGATCATTATCATCATCACACATGCATACTCTAGTTTCTACCATCTCAAAAATCACCTCTCTCTCACCGTGTGTCTGTGTGTATGTGTGTGTGTGTGTGTGTGTGTGTCTGTGTGTGTGTGTGTATAAAATATTTCTGGGAGGACTCACAAAGAAATAATAACATGCTACCACTTTAATCTAAGCCACTTTCATATGTTCCAAGACTATGGCAACAGCTTACTAATTAACGTTATTTGCTTCCACTCTGGTCTGTCCCCCACCTTTCTCTACAAATCATTCAGAGTGATCTTTTAGAAACATAAAACATGCTTAGTTTACACCCGTTAATGGCTTTTGTTTCATATAGAATATTCCTCTTTGACAAAACACAATGTAAACCTTTTCTCAAATAGTTATCAGGAAAATGAGCACTTCAAAATAATTTTAAAAATCACAAAACTTACAAAGAAACAGCAGAAGCAGAAAACAAAGACTTCAAATATTACAATTATCAAGGGATATAAATGAAATTTGTTAAAATGTTTAAAGACATTAAAGAAAAACCTCAAATCATGAACCAGAAATAAAACTCTTAAGATATCCATGCATGTTGAAAAAGAAACAAATTAGAACATCTAGAATTGAAAACTTAACATTAATTCTAATAATTAAACTGAATGCAAAAAACGTAAGACTAGACATAGTAGAAGAAAGAATATATGAACTTAAAATAAATCTGAAGAAATTATTCAGAATGAAGTGCAGAAACGAAGTGATGGAAAATTGAAGAGATAGGTCAAGAGATATGGAAGACAGAGGGAGGGATTAATATACATAACCATACTTCCAGGAGGCAATAATAGGCAGAATGAAGAAGATTTAACTAAAGAGATAATAACACTTCAAATCTGGCATAGTATATGTATTATTTATTTATTTTTCTCTCTCCATATCCTTCCACTAGAAAGTAACCACCACAAGAGACAGGAAGATTTACTGGAGAAAGAACCGGCAAAGAAAACTGCAAGCACAAAAGTGATCAGGCAGAAACATGACTGATATTTTCAGGGGATATCAATATGGTCAACGTAGCTGAAGTGAGAGGTACAAGGGGACAATGATTAAAAGTGATATTATACAGGCAATTGTGTGTGTGTGTGTGTGTGTGTGTGTGTGTGTATTGGAGGGGAAAGATTACATAGATTACGAGATTGTAATACAAGGATTTTAAGTATTTAAGCTTTTACTTTTTTTAAGGTTTTCTCTTGTTCATATATGCATCTATTTAATTTTATTTAGTTATTTTTTTTTGTCCACATATGCACGGAATGCGGGATCCTACTTCCCTGACCAGAGACCAAACCCATGCCCCTGAAGTGGAAGCATGGAGTCCTAACAACTGGACAGCCAGGGAAATCCCGAACCTTTTACTTTTATTGATATGGAAAGCTCTGGAACTTTGGGGCAAAAGGGTGACATGAACTGGTTAATATTTTAACAGGATCACTTTGGATATTAGCTGTAATAGACTGTGATGGAACATGAACAGAAGCCCAGAGAAGAGATAAGAAGTTATTGCAATGATTCACATGAGAGATTATTTCGGCTTAGTTCATATATTTTGAAAGTATAACTGAACAGAGTTTCCTGAACTTCCTGAGAATGGATGCAGGTTGTTAAAAAAAAAAAAAAAAGAAAGAGTAACTCCAAGGATTGGGTCTAAAATATTGGAAATATGGAGGTAATCTTACATAATCTTAACTCAATTGAAGATGACTGTGGGATAAGCAAGTTTGGGGGGAAAGATCAGGATTAGTTTTGAGGACTTTTACTCTAAAGAGAAGGAAAATGTGTTGGTAGATGAAGGGAAAGGAGTAGTCAACAGAAAAATATTAAGGTGAGAAATAACAGCATGTTAGTGTATTGATGGGGGAATATATAATAGAGAAGGAAAAATTAATGATATAGGAGAAGAGAGAAAACTTTCTGGAAATGTCTCCTTGAGAAGGAGAAACAGTGAGATTGAATGTACATGTGGATGGGTTGTACTTATCTAGAGAACAGCAAGTCATCAATAGTAATAGGAGGTAAGACCTAGTAAATGGGTACTGATAATAAATTGGTAGATAAAATGTGGGAGATTATAAAAGTTCTCTTTGTGCATTTATTTTCTCAGTAAAATAGCAGTCAAAGTAATCAGATAAGACTAAAGGCTGGGAGTGAAGGTGCTGGAGACTACAGAAAGAGAAGACATGCAAACGCAGTTTATGAAATTTAGCAAATGAACTAATGGAAAATGTATTATGATTGCCAAGCAGCAGTAACAGCCCACGTGTTGATGTAGTCATAATTTTGAAGTGAAATCAGTTCCCATGACTCTATATTTTAATTCAGTCACATTCAGCAGTGTAGGGAAAGGCATAGAGTACATAAAAAGCTGGAATTGGCTAGGGTTAAGACTACATACTGAATATGAAAAGAAAAAGAACCAAGTGTGGTTAGCCACAGCAATCAGAAAATAAAAAGAAATAAAAGGCATCCAAATTTGAAGTGAACAGTAAAACTATCACTATTTGGAGATGACATGATATTTTATATAGGAAACCCTAAAGTATCAAAATAAACTCTTAGAACTAATAATTCAGTAAAGTTGTAGAATACAAGATTAATATACAGAAATCTCTTGCTTGTCTATACATTAATAATAAATTATCAGAAAGAGAAAGTTAAAAAATTCCAGTTTAAAATCATATCAAGGGATGAGGGGAAGATGGCGGAAGAGTAAGACACGGAGATCACGTCCTCCCCACAGATACACCAGAAATATATCTACACATGGAACAACTCCTACAGAACACCTACTGAATGCTGGCAGAAGACCTCAGACCTCCCAAAAGGCAAGAAACTCCCCCACATACCTGGGTAGGGTAAAAGAAAAAAGGAAGGAAGACAAAAAAGAAAAAGGAAGCCCCTTCGCGGGTGCAGACTGTGGGTGGCGGAGGGGCGGAGCTTCAGAGCTGTGTAGGAGAGGGCAGCCACAGGGCTGCGGAGGGCAAAGTGGAGGGATTCCCACACACAGGATCAGTGCCTACTGGCACTCACCAGCCCGAGAGACTTGTCTGCTAACTTGATGGGGCAGGAGGGGCTGGGAGCTGAGGCTCGGGCTTCTGTCAGAGCACAGGGAGAGGACGGGTTGGTGGCAAGAACACAGCCTGCAGGGGATTAGTGCACCACGGCTAGCTGGGAGGGAGTCTGGGGAAAAGTCTGGACCTGCCGAAGAGGCGAGAGACTTTTTCTTCCCTCTTTGTTTCCTGGTGCATGAGGAGAGGGGATTAAGAGCGCTGCTTAAAGGAGTTCCAGAGAAGGGCGCAAGCCGTGGCTAAAAGCACGGACCCCAGAGATGGGCATGAGATGCTAAGACCACTGCTGCCACCACCAAGAAGCCTGTGTGAAAGCACAGGTCACTATCCACACCTCCCTTCTGGGGAGCCTGTGCAGCCCGCCACTGCCAGGGTCCCGGAATCCAGGGACAAATTCCCAGGGAGAACTCATGACATGCCTCAGGCTGGTACAACGTCACGCCGGCCTCTGCCGCTGCAGGATCACCCCGCATCCGCGCCCCTCCCTCCCACAGGCTTGAGTGAGCCAGAGTCCCTGAAGCAGGTGCTCCTTTAGCCCCCTCCTGCCTGAGCGAAGAACAGACGCCCTCCGGCGACCTACATGCATAGGTGGGGACAAAAACAAAGCTGAACACCAGGAGCTGTGCGAACAAAGAAGAGAAAGGGAAATCTCTCCCAGTAGCCTCAGAAGCAGAAGATTAAATCTCCACAATCAACTTGATGTACCCTGCATCTGTGGAATACATGAATAGACAATGAATCATCCCAAATTGAGGAGGTGGACTTTGAGAGCAAGATTTATTATTTTTACCCCTTTTCCTCTTTTTGTGAGTGTGTATGTGTATACTCTAGAAGGGATCAATAGCAGAATAACTGAGGCAGAAGAACGGATAAGTGACCTGGAAGATAAAAGAGTGGAAATAACTACTGCAGAGCAGAAGAAAGAAAGAAGAATGAAAAGAAATGAGGACAGTCACAGAGACCTCTGGGAGAACATTAAACTCACTGACATTCGAATTATAAGCGTTCCAGAAGAAGAAGAGAAAAAGAAAGGGACTGAGAATATATTTGAAGAGATTGTAGTTGAAATTTTCCCTAATATGGGAAAGGAAAGAGTTAATCAAGTCCAGGAAGCACAGAGAGTCCCATATAGGATAAATCCAAGGAGAAACATGCCAAGACAAATATTAATCAAATTGTCAAAAATTAAATATAAAGAAACCATATTAAAAGCCGCAAGGGAAAAAAACAAATAACACACAAGGGAATCCCCATAAGCTTAAAAGCCTATCTTTCAGCAGAAACTCTGCAAGCCAGAAGGGACTGGCAGGACATATTTAAAGTGATGAAGGAGAAAAACGTGCAACCAAGATTAATCTACACAGCAAGGTTCTCATTCAGCTTTGATGGAGAAATCAAAACCTTTACAGACAAGCAAAAGCTGAGAGAGTTCAGCTCCATAAAACCAGCTTTACAACAAATGCTAAAGGAAATTCTCTAGGCAAGAAACACAGGTGAAGGAAAAGACCTAAAATAACGAACCCAAAACAATTAAGAAAATGGGAATACGAACATACATATTGATAATTACCTTAAATGTAAATGGACTAAATGCTCCCACCAAAAGACACAGATTGGCTAAATGGATACAAAAACAAGACCCATATATAGGCTGTCTACAAAAGACCCACTTCAGACCTAGAGAAACATACAGACTGAAAGTAAGGGGATGGAGAAAGATATTCCATGCAAATGGAAACCAAAGGAAAGCTGGAGTAGCAATTCTCATATCAGACAAAATAGACTTTAAAATAAAGACTATTAGAAGACACAAAGAAGGACATTACATACTGATCAAGGGACTGATCCAAGAAAAATATATAACAATTGTAAATATTCATGCACCCAACATAGGAGCACCTCCATACATAAGGCAAATAACAGCAATAAAAGGGGAAATCGACAGTAACACATTTATAGTAGGGGACTTTAACACCCCACTGTCACCAATGGACAGATCATCCAAATTGAAAATAAATAAGGAAACACAAGCTTTAAATGACACTTTAAACAAGATGGACCTAATTGATATTTATAGGACATTCCATCCAAAAACAACAGAATACACAATGTTTCAAGTGCTCATAGAACATTCTCCAGGATAGATCATATCTTGGGTGACAAATCAATCCTTGGTAAATTTAAGAAAATTGAAATTGTATCAAGTATCTTTTCTGATCACAATGCTATGAGACTAGATATCAATTACAGGAAAAGATCCATAAAAAATACAAACACATAGAGGCTAAACAATACACTGCTTTAATAACGAAGTTATCACTGAAGAAAGCAAACAGAAAATCAAATAATACCTAGAAACAAATGACAATGGATACATGACAACCCAAAACCTATGGGATGCAGCAAAAGCAGTTCTAAGAGGGAAGTTTATAGCAATAAAATCCTACCTTAAGAAACAGGAAACATCTTGACAACCAACCTAACCTTGCACCGAGAGCGATTAGAGAGAGAAGAACAAAAAATCCCCAAAGTTAGCAGAAGGAAAGAAACCATAAAAATCAGATCAGAAATAAAGGAAAAAGAAATGAAGGAAACAATAGCAAAGATCAATAAAACTAAAAGCTGGTTCTTTGAGAAGATAAACAAAATTGGTAAACCATTAGTCAGACTCATTAAGAAAAAAAGGGAGAAGACAAATCAATAGAATTAGAAATGAAAAAGGAGAAGTAACAACTGACACTGCAGAAATACAAAAGATCATGAGAGATTACTACAAGCAACTCTATGCCAATAAAATGGACAATCTGGAAGAAATGGACAAATTCTTAGAAATGCACAACATGCCAAGAATTAACCAGGAAGAAATAGAAAATATGAACAGACCAATCACAAGCACTGATATTGAAACTATGATTAAAAATCTTCCAACAAACAAAAGCCCAGGACCAGATGGCTTCACAGGCGAATTCTATCGAACATTTAGAGAAGAGCTAACACCTATCTTTCTCAAACGCTTCCAAAACATAGCAGAAGGAGTAACACTCCCAAACTCATTCTACGAGGCCACCATCACCTTTTGATACCAAAACGAAAATAGGATGTCACAAAGAAAGAAAAATACAGGTCAGTATAACTGATGAACATAGATGCAAAAATCCTCAACAAAATACTAGCGAACAGAATCCAACAGCACATTAAAAGGATCATACACCATGATCAAGTGGGGTTTATTCCAGAAATGCAAGGATTCTTCATTATACGCAAATCAATCAACCTGATACACCAAATTAACAAATTGAAGGAGAAAAACCATATGGTCATCTCAATAGATGTAGAGAAAGCTTTTGACAGTCTTCAACAGTGATTTCTCATAAAAACCCTGCAGAAAGTAGGCATAGAGGGAACTTTCCTCAACATGATAAAGGCCATATATGACAAACCCACAGCCAATATCGTCCTCCGTGGTGAAAAACTGAAAGCATTTCCACTAAGATCAGGAAGAAGACAAGGTTGCCCACTCTCACCCCTCTTATTCAACATAGTTTTGGAAGTTTTAGCCACAGCAAGCAGAGAAGAAAAGCAAATAAAAGGAATCCGCATCGGAAAGGAAGTAAAGCTGTCACTGTTTGCAGATGACATGATACTATACATAGAGAATCCTAATGATGCTACCAGAAGACTACTGGAGCTAATCAATGAATTTGGTAAAATTGCAGGATACAAAATCAATGCACAGAAATCTCTGGCATTCCTATACACTAATGCTGAAAAATCTGAAAGTGAAATTATAAAAAACACTCCCATTTCCCATTGCAACAATATAATAAAATATCTAGGAAAAAACTTACCTAAGGAGACAAAAGAACTGTATGCAGAAAATTATAAGACACTGATGAAAGAAATTAAAGATGATGCAAATAGATGGAGAGATATACCATGTTATTGGATTGGAAGACTCAACATTGTGAAAATGAATTTACTACCCAAGCAATCTACAGATTCAATGCAATCCCTATCCAACTACCACTGGCATTTTTCACAGAACTAGAACAAAAAAATTCACAATTTGTATGGAAACACAAAAGACACTGAATAGCCAAAGCAATCTTGAGAACGAAAAATGGAGCTGGAGGAATCAGGCTCTCTGACTTCAGAATATACTACAAAGCTACAGTAATCAAGACAGTATGGTACTGGCACAACAACAGAAAGATAGATCAATGGAACAGGATAGAAAGCCCAGAGATATACCCACGCACATATGGTCATCTTATCTTTGATAAAGGAGGCAGGAATGTACAGTGGAGAAACGACAGCCTGTTCAATAAGTAGTGCTGCGAAAACTGGAAGGGTACATGTAAAAGTATGAGATTAGATTACTCCCTAACACCATACACAAAAATAAGCTCAAAATGGATTAATTACTCCCTAACACCATACACAAAAATAAGCTCAAAATGGATTAAAGAACTAAATGTAAGGCCAGAAACTATCAAACTCTTAGAGGAAAACATAGGCAGAACACTCTATGACATAAATCACAGCAAGATCCTTTTTGACCAACCTCCTAGAGAAATGGAAATAAAAACAAAAATAAACAAATGGGACCTAAGGAAACTTCAAAGGTTTTGCCCAGCAAAGGAAACCATAAACAAGACTAAAAGACAACCCTCAGGATGGGAGAAAATATTTGCAAATGAAGCAACTGACAAAGGATTAATCTCCAAAATTTATAAGCAGCTCATGCAGCTCAAAAAAAGAAACAAACAACCCAATCCAAAAATGGACAGAAAACCTAAATAGACATTTCTCCAAAGAAGATGTACAGACTGCCAACAAACACATGAAAGAATGCTCAATATCATTAATCATTAGTGAAATGCAAATCAAAACTACAATGAGATATCATCTCACACGAGTCAGAATGGCCATAATCAAAAAATCTAGAAAAAATAAATGCTGGAGTGAGTGTGGAGAAAAGGAAACACTCTTGTACTGCTGGTGGGAATGTGTATTTTACAGCCAGTATGGAGAACAGTATGAAGGTTCCTTAAAAGGCTACAAATAGAACTACCATATGACCCAGCCATCCCACTACTGGGCATATACCCTGAGAAAACCAAAATTCAAAAATAGTCATGTACAAAAATGTTCATTGCAGCTCTCTTTACAGTAGCCAGGTGATGGAAGCAACCCAAGTGTCCATCATCAGATGAATGGATAAAGAAGATGTGGCACATATATACAGTGGAGTATTACTCAGCCATTAAAAAAACGGAATTGAGCTATGTGGTGGATTAACCTAGAGTCTGTCATACAGAGTGAAGTAAGTCAGAAAGAGAAAGACAAATACTGTATGCTAAGAAATATATATGGAAGTTAAGAAAAAAAAATGTCATGAGGAACCTAGGGGTAAGAAAGGAATAAAGACACAGACCTACTAGAGAATGGACTTGAGGACATGGGGAGGGGGAAGGGTAAGCTGTGACAAAGTGAGAGAGAGGCATGTACATATAAACACTATGAAATGTAAGGTAGATAGCTAGTGGGAAGCAGCCGCATAGCACAGGGAGATCAGCTCGTGACTATGTCACCACCTCGTGGGGTGGGATTTGGAGGGTGGGAGGGAGGGAGATGCAAGAGGCAAGAGATATGGGAACTTATGTATATGTAAAGCTGATTCACTTTGTTATAAAGCAGAAACTAACACACCATTGTGAAGCAATTATACTCTAATAAAGATGTAAAAAAATCGTATCAAAAAGAATGAAATATCTAGGAATAAACTTAACCAATAGGTGAAAGCCTATACTCTGAAAACTATAAATCACTGATGAAGGAAATTGAAGGTGATACAAAGAAATGGAAATATATCCCACATTCTTGTATAGGAAGAATTAATATTGTTAAAATATCCATACTTCTCAAAGCAATCTACAGATTTAATGCAATCTTTACCAAAGTACCCAGGGCATTTTCCCCAGAATTAGAAAAAATAATCCTAAGTGTATATGCAAACACCAAAGACGCTGAATTACAAAAGCAGTCTTGAGAAAAATAAACAAAGTTAGATGTATCAGACTCCCTGACTTCAGACTAAACTACAAAGCTACAGTATTCAAAACACCATGGTACTGGCACAAAACAGAAACATATGGAACAGAATAGAGAGCCCAGAAGTAAACAAATGTACTTACAGTCAGTTAATCTAAGACAAAAGATGGAAGACTATACAGTGGAGAATAGACAGCCTCTTCAATAAGTGGTGCTGGGAAACTGGACACCTACATGTAAAAGAATGAAATTAGAACATTTTCTCACACTCATATACAAAAAGAAACTCAAAATTAATCAAATACCTAAATGTAAGACCAGAAACCATAAAACTCATTGAATAAAACATAGTCAGAATACTCCTTGACATAATCATAGCAATACTTTTATGGATCTGTCTCCAAAAGCAAAGGAAACAAAAGCAAAAAGAAACAAACAGGACCTGTTTTGTAAATAAGTTCCTTTGTATGATTTTTTTTAAGATTCCACATATAAGATATATCATATAATAGTTGTCTTTCTTTGTCTGACTAACTTCACTTATGATAATCTTTAGGTCCATCCATGTTGCTGCAAATGGCATTATTTCATTCTTATTGATGACTGAGTAAAATTCCATTGTATATATATGTACCACAGCTTCTTTATCCATTCCTTTGTTGATGGACATTTAGGTTGCTTCCATGTCTTCGTTACTGTATACAGTGCTGTAATGAGCACTGAGGTGCATGTACCCCTTCAAACCATGTTTTTCTCCACATATATGCTCAGGAGTGGGATTGCTCCATCATATGGCAGCTCTTTTTTTTAAGTTTCTTAAGGAACATCCATATTGTTGTCTATCGTGTTTGTACCAATTTACATTCCCATCAATATTTTAGGAGGGTTCCCTTTTTTCCACAGCCTCTCCAGGATTTATTGTTTGTAGATTTTTGATGATAGCCATTCTGACAGGTGTGAGTTGATATTTCTAAATAGTTTTGGTTTGCATTCCTCTAATAATTAGCGATGTTGTGCATCTTTTCATATGCCTCTTGGTTACCTGTATGTCTTCTTTGGAGAAATGTCTATTTAGGTGTTCTGCCCAATTTTTTTTTTTTTTTTTTTTGCTGTATGCAGACCTCTCACTGTTGTGGCCTCTCCCATTGCAGAGTACAGGCTCTGGATGCACAGGCTCAGCGGCCATGGCTCACGGGCCCAGCCGCTCCACGGCATGTGGGATCTTCCAGGATTGGGGCACGAACCCATGTCCCCTGCATCGGCAGGTGGACTCTCAACCACTGCACCACCAGGGAAGCCCTTCTGCCCATTTTTTGATTGCCTTGTTTGTATTTTTTGAAATTGACCTGCATGTGTTGTTTGTAAATTTCGGAGATTAACCCTTTATCGGTAGGATTATTTATAAATATTTCCTCCCATTCTGTGGGTTGTCTTTTTGTTTCATTTATGGCTTCCTTTGCTGTGCAAAAGCTTTTGAGTTTTGTTAGGTTCCATTTATTTTTTTTTAATTTCCATTACTGTAGGAGATGGATCAAAAAAGATATTTCATTGACTTATGTCAAAGAGTATTCTGCCTATGTTTTTCTCCAAGAGTATTATTGTAGCCGGTCTTACATTTAGATCGTTATTCCATTTTGAGTTTATTTTTGTGTATGGTGTTAGATAATGTTATAATTTCATTCTTTTTCATGTTGCTGTCCAGTTTTCCCAGCACTATTTATTGAAAAGACTGCATTTCTTCCATTGTATAATCTTGATTCCTTTGTTGTAGAATAATGGACATAGGTGCATGGGTTTATTTCTGGGCTTTTTATCCTGTTCAACTGATGTATATTTCTGTTTTAGAAATAGACTCACAGATATAGAGAATGAACTCATGGTTACCAGGGAGGAAGGGTGGGGGCGAGGGATAGATTGGGAGGTTGGGATTGACATGTACGTACTGCTATACTTAAAAGAGATAACCATTCTCAAGATTGCTTTGGCTATTCGGGGTCATTCGTGTTTCCATACAAATTTTAGGTTTTATTTGTTCTAATTCTGTGAAAATTTCCATTGGTAATTTGATAGGGATTCCATTGAATCTGTAGATTGCTCTTTGTAATATAGTCATTTTAACAATATTGATTCTTCCAATCCAAAACCATAGTATATATCTCCAGCTGTTTCTGTCATCTATGATTTCTTTCATCAGTACCTTATTGTTTTCTGAGTACATGTTTTTTGACTCCTTAGGTAGGTTTATTCCTAGATATATAATTCTTTTTGATGTGATGGTAAAGGGGATCGTTTCCTTAATTTCTCTTTCTGATATTTTGTTGTTAGTGTATAAGAATGTAAGAGATTTCTGTGTATTAATTTTGTATCCTGAAATTTTACGAAATTCATTGAGGAGCTCTATTAGTTTTCTGGTAGCATCTTTAGGATTTTCTATGTATAGTATCATGGCATTGGCAAACAGTGTTGGTTTTACTACGTGTTTTCCAATTTGGTTTCTTTTTATTTCTTTTTCTTCTCTGATTGACATGGCTTGGACTTCCAAAGCTATGTTGAATAAAAGTGGCAAGAGTGGATATCCTTGCCTTGTTCCTGATCATAGAGGAAATGCCTTCAGTTTTTCACCATTGAGAATAATGTTTGCTGTAGGCTTGTCATATATGGCTTTTATTATGTTGAGGTAGGGTCCCTCTATGCCCAATTTCAGGAAGAATCAGGCTCCCTGATTTCAAACTATAGTACAAAGCTACAGTGATCAAAACAGTATGGTACTGGCACAAAATCAGAAATATAGCTCAATGGAACAGGATAGAAAGTCCAGAGACAAACCCATGCAAATCCAATCGCCTAATCTATGACAAAGGTGGCAAGAATATACTATGGGGGAAAGAAAGTCTCTTCAATAAGTGATGCTAGGAAAACTGGGCAGGTACATGTAAAAGAATGATATTAGAACACTCCCTAACACCATACACAAAAAAATAAACTAAAAATGGATTAAAGGCCTAAATGTAAGACAAGATACTATAAAACTCTCAGAGAAAAACATAGGGAGAACACTCTCTGACATCAATTGCAGGAAGATCTTTTTTGATACACCTCTGAGAATAATGAAAATAAAAACAAAAATAAACAAATGCAACCTGATTAAACTTAAAATTTTTTGCACAGTAAAGGAAACCATGAACAAAACAAAAAGACAATCCTCAGAATGGAAGAAAATATTTGCTAATGAAGCAACTGACAAGGGATTAATCTCCAAACTATACAAACAGCCCATGCAGCTCAATATCAAAACCGCACACAACCCAGGAAAAAAATCGATGGAAGATCTAAATAGACATTTCTCAAGAGAAGACATACAGATGACCAAAAAACAAATGAAAAGATGCACAACATCACTAATTATTAGAGAAATGCAAATCAAAACCACAATAAGGTATCACCTCACACAGGTCATAATGGCCATTATCAAAAAATCTACAATCAATAAGTGCTGGAGAGGGTGTGGAGAAAAAGGAACCCTCCTACAACTATACTCCAATAAAATTTTAAAAAATAAAAGTAAAAATATATATATATATAACCCACAAGGACCTACTTTATAATACAAGGAACTCTGCTCAATACTCTTTAATAACCTAAATGGGAAAAGAATTTGAAAAAACATAGATACATGTATATGTATAACTGAATCACTTTGCTGTACACCTGACACTAATACAATATAGTTAATCAACTATACTCCTATATAAAATAAATTTTTTGGAATTCCATGGCATTCCACTTGTTAGGAATCTGTGCTTTCACTGCCAAGAGCCCAGGTTCAATCCTTGGTTGGGGAAGTAGGATCCCACAAGCCATGCAGTGTGGCCAGAAAAATGTTTCTTAAACAAACAATAAAATGATCATAGGAATCTCTGTCAAACACCTTCCTGAAATCTAGATATACCATGTCTGCACCACATGCACACACATTCAAGTGGAAATGGCCTAATTTGCTCTGCGAGAACCCACATGGCTGCTAATAATCATCACAGTGGCTTCTGAAAGCTCATGCTCTTCAAGATTCTAGTCTAGTATTTTGTAAAGATGTGATACCAGGCTCCCTGATTTGTGGTTTTGACAATCCAATTTCCACTCCTTATTAAAGGTGAGGGTAAAAATTTAAATAAAAAAAGAAAAAGAAGCAAATGGGACCTAATGAAACTTAAAAGCTTTTGCACAGCAAAGAAAACCATGGGGGAAACGAAAAGACTACTAAAGGGGAGAAAATATTTGCAAATAATATGACCAATAAGGGTTAATGTCAAATATATTCATACTAAATAAAACAACTCAGTAAATAAATGCAGAATTCCTGTCATATATATCTAATATATAATAATAATATATAATATACTATATATACTATATATATATACATATACACACACATTTATACATATATAAATATGGATGATCTAGAGGGTATTATATTTAGTAAAATAAATCAGACAGAGAAAGAGACAGAGGGACAGCAAGACAGCAGAGTAGAAAAATGTGAGCTCATTCCTTTTCACAACAACGCCAGAATCACAACTAACTACTGAACAGCCATCTACAAAAAAACTTGGAAATTACCAAAAGTGGTACCCTACATCCAAAGTCAAAGAAGAAGCCACAGTGAGATGGTTGGAGGATCACAATCACAATAAAATCAAATCCTATACCCAATGGATGGGTAACCTATAAACTGGAAGATAATTATACCACAGAAATTATCCCATAGGAATGAAAGTCCTGAGCCCCACATCAGGTTTCCCACCCTGGGGGTCTGGAAAATGGAGGAGGAGCTCCCAGAGATTCTGGCTTTGAAGGCCAGTGAGGTTTGAACACAGGAATACCACAGGACTGGAGGAAACAGAAACTCCACTCTTGGAGGGTGCACACAAGATCCCGTGTTCACCAGGACCCAGTGAAAAAAGCAGTGACCTCATAAAAGATGGGGCCAGACCCACCTGCTAATATTGGAGGGTCTCCTCCGGAGGCAGAGGGTGGCTATGGCTCACTGTGGGGACAAAAACACTGGCAGTGGCATTTCTGGTGAGTAATCATTCGCATGAGTCACCCTGGAGGCTCCCATTTTCTACCCAAGTCCTAGTGCCACCCAACAGCCTATAGGCTCCAGTGCTGGGATATCTCAGGCCAAACAACCAACAAGGCAGGAACACAGCCCCACCCATTAGCAGAAAGTTGCTTAAAATCTTCCTGAGCATGGCCCTGCCCACCAGAGGGACAGGACTCAGCTCCACCCACCAGTGGGCAGAAACCAGACCCTCCCACCAGGAAGCCTGCACAAGCCTCTTAGACAGCCTCATCCACTAGAAAGCCGACAGCAGAAGCAAGAAGAACTACAGTCCTGTAGCCTGTGAAACAGAAACCACAATCACAGAAAGTTAGAAAAAAATGAGACAGCAGAATAATATATCCTAGTTGAAAGAACAAGATAAAACCCCAGAGGAACAACTTAGTGAAGTGGAGATAGGCAATGTACAGGAAAAAGAATTCAGAGTAATGATAGTGAAGATGGTCCAAGAACTCAGAAAAAAAGAATGGGGGCACAGATCAAGAAGATGCAAGAAATGCTTAACAAAGACCTAGAAGAATTAAAGAAAAACAAACTGAGCTGAGCAATACAATAACTGAAATGAAAAATACACTAGAAGGAACCAATAGCAGAGCAACTGAGGCAGAAGAATGAATAAGTGAGCTGGAAGACAGAATGGTGGAAATCATTGCTGGGAATCAGAATAAAGAAACAAGAATGAAAAGAAATGAGCACAGTCTCAGAGACCTCTGGGACAACATTAAACACACCAACATTTGCATTATGGGGTCCCAGAAGGAGAAAAGAGGGAGAAGGGACCTGAGAAAATATTTGAAGAGATAATAGCTGAAAACTTCCCTAACATGGGAAAGGAATCTCTTACTCAAGTCCAGGAAGGACAGAGAGTCACAGGCAGGCCACCCCAAGAAGGAACTCGCTGAGACACATAGGAATCAAATTGACAACATTAAAGACAAAGAAAAAAATACTAAAGCAACAAGTGAAAAGCAGCATAATGTACAAGGGAATTCCCATAATGTTATCAGCTGATTTCTCAGCAGAAACTCTGCAAGCCAGAAGGGGGTGGCATGATATATTTAACATGATGAAAGGGAAGAACAAACAGCCAAGAATACTGTTCTCTCTTTCACATTCAATGGAGAATCAAAAGAGTTACAGACAAGCAAAAGCTATGAGAATTAAGTACCAGCAAATCAGCTTTGCGACAAATGTTAAAGGAATTTCAGTAAGTGGAAAAGAAAAGTCCACAACTAGAAACAAAAAAAATTACTAATGGAAAAGCTCACCATTAAAGGCAAACATACAGTAAATGTAGGAAATCATCTGCACACAAATATGATATCAAAACCAGCAATTATGAGAAGAGGAGAGCACAAATTCAGGATATTGGAAACACATTTGAAATGAAAAGAACAGCAACTTAAAACAATCTCGTTTATATATAGACTGCTACATTGAAACCTTATGGTAACCACAAACTGATAATGTACAATAGATACACACACAAAAAAAGGAAAAGGAATCCAAACACAACACTAAAGTTAATCATCAAATCACAAAAGAAGAGAACAAAATAGGAAGGGAAGAAAAAAGGCCTACAAAAACAAACCCAAAACAATTAAGGACATGGCAATAGGAACATATATCGATAGTTACCTTAAACGTAAATGGAATATAGGATCCAATCAAGCGACGTTGACTGAATGGATACAAATACAAGACCCATATACATGCTCCTACAAGAGACCCAATTCAGATGTAGGGACACATACAGACTGAAAGTGTAGGGGATGGAAAAAGGTATTCCATGCAAATGGAAATCAAAAGAAAGCTGCAGTATCAATATTCATATCAGACAAAATAGACTTTAAAATAAAGACTGTTACAAGAGACAAAGAAGGACACTACATGATGATCAAGGGATCAATACAAGAAGAAGATATAACAATTATAAATATATACACGCCCAACACGAGAGCACTCCAGTTTGTAAGGCAAATACTAACAGGCATAAAAGAAGGAATCAACAGTAACACAATAATAGTGGGAGACTTTACATCCCACTTTCACCAATGGACAGATCATCCAGACAGAAGATCAATAAGGAAACACAGAGTTTAAATGGCACATTAGACCAGATGGACTTAATTGATAATTATATAGCATTCCATCCAAAAGCAGCAGAATACACAATCTTTTCAAGTGCACATGGAACATTCTCCAGGACTGATCACATGCTGGGCCAAAAAGTGAGCCTCAGTAAATTTAAGAAAACTGAAATCATACCAAGCATCTTTTCTGACCAAAATGCTATGAGATTAGAAATCAACTACAAGAAAAAAAGAACTAACAAGTGGATGATAAACAATACCCTACTAAACACCCAATGGATCACTGAAGAAATCAAAGAGGAAATCAAAAAATATCTAGAGACAAATGAAAATGAAAGCATGATGATCCAAAACTTATGGGACATTTTTTTAAAAAAAATTAACCTTTTAATTTAAGATCATAGAATCACATGAAGTTGTAAGAAATAATACAGAGAGATCTGTTTTTTTAAAACTCAGTTCCCCCAATGGTAACACCTTTCAGACTTACAGTATAATATCAGAACCAGGTTATTGACATTGATTAGTCAAGAAAGTTTCATTAGCTCAAGGATCCCTTTTGTTTTTTCTTTTATAGTCACATCCACCTTTACTGCCTTCTTCCTTGCATATTCATTGTTACGGTATAATTTTTTGGGTTAAACTCCCTCTCCAAATTTTATTGAGATATTATTGACATGCAGCACTGTATAAGTTTAAGGTGTCTAACATAATGCCTTACATATATTAAAATAATTACCACAAAATGTTAGTTAACATCCATCATGTTATATAGCTACCAAAAAAAAGTATTTTTTTCTTATGATGAGAACTTCTGAGGTTTACTCTCAACAACTTTCAAATATAGCATACAGCAGTGCTAACTATAATCATCGTGTTGTACATTATGTCCCCAGAACTTATTTGTCTTATAACTGGAAGTTTTTACTTTGTGTCCACATTCATCCAACTGCCAAACCCCTATACCCTACGTCTGGTAACCACAAAATTTGATCTCTTTTTCTATGAGAATTTTATTAATGTTGTTGTTGTTTAGATTCTACATATAAGTGAGATCATACAGTATACGTTTTCTCTGGCTGACATTTCACTTAGCATAATGTTCTCAAGGTCCATCCATGTTATTGAAAATGACAGATTTCCTCATTTTTATGGCTGAATAATGTTCCATTGTCTCTATATGCCACAACCTCATTATCCATTCATCTATTGGTGAACACTTAGGTTATTTCTATATTTTGGCTGTTATATATAATGCTGGATAAACATTGAGATACAGATATCTCTTCAACACACTGTTTTCATTTCCTTCTTATTTATACCCAGAAGAAGAATTGTTGGATCATATGATAGTTCTATTCTTAAGTGTTTGAGGAATGTTCATACTGTTTTACATAGTGGCTGTATTAATTTACTATCCCAGAAACTGTGTACAGGGGATCACTTTCCTCTAAATCATTGTCAGCATTTGTTATTTCTTGTCTTTTCATTATAACCATTTTAACAGGTGATATCTCATTATGGTTTGAGTATGCATTTCCTTAATGACTAGAGATGTTGAGCACCTTTTCATATCTTTGTTGGTCTTTTATATATCTTTTTGGAAAGATGTCTACTCAGGTCATTGGACCATTTTTCAATTGGATTATTACTTGTTTTTGCTATTCAGTTGTATGAGTTCTTTACATAATTTGGATATTATTCTCTGATCAGACAGATTGTTTGCAAATGTTTTCTCTCATTTCGTAGGTTGTCTTTTCATTTTGTTCATGGTTTCCTTTGTTGTTCAGAAGCTTTTAAATTTCGTATAGTCCCACTTGTTTATTTTTGATTTTTCTGCCTGTGTTTTAGGTGTCATATGCAAAATATCATTGTCAAGGCCAATGTCAAGGAGGTCTTCTCCTATGTTTTCTTCCAGGAGATTTATAATATTAGGTCTTATATTCATTTGGGTTTTTAATCCATTTTGAGTTTATTATTGTATATGGTGTGAGGAAATGTTCTATTTTTATTCTTTTATATGTAGATGTTCAGTTTTCCCAGCACCACTTATTGAAGAGACTGCCTTTTCTCCTTTGTATAGTCTTGCCTCTTTTGTCTTAGGTTAATTGACCATAAGTGCTTGGGTTTATTTCTGAGCTCTCTATTCTGTTCCATTCTTCTATGTATCTGTTTTCGTGTCAGTACCATGCTGTTTTCATTTTTGTATCTTTGTAGTATATTCTGAAGTTAGGGAGTGTGATAACTCCAGCTCTATTCCTCTTTCTCAAGATTGCTTTGGCTATTCAGGATCATTTGTGTTTCTATACATATTTTAAAATTATTTCTTCTGGTTCTGTGAAAAATGTCCTGGGTATTTTGATATGGATTCCATTGGATCTGTAGATTGCCTTGAGTACTACAGTCATTTTAGCAATATTAATTCTTTCAATCAATGAACACAGCATATATTTTCATCTGTTTGTGTCTTCTTCAACTTCATTCATCCGTGTCTTATAGTTTCCAAGTACAGGTGTTTTACTTCCTTAGGTTAGTTTATTCCTAGGTATTTTATTCTTGTTGAGGTGATTGTAAGTGGGATTGATTTTTTAATTTTTAATTCTGATAGTTTGTTGTTAGTGTATAGAAATACAACAGAAATCTATATATTAATTTTGTGTCCTGAAATATAACCAAATTCATGATGAGTTCTAGGAGGTTTCTGGTGGGATCTTTAGGATTTTCTTTCTATAGTATCCTATCATTTGCAAAGAGTGACAGATTTAATTCTTCCTTTCCAATTTGAATTATTTTTATTTCTCTTTTTATTGTCTGATTGTTTGGCTAGGATTTCCAATACTATGTTGAATAAAAGTGGAGAGAGTAGGCATCCTTGTCTTGCTTCTGATCTTAGAGGATATGCTTTCAGATTTTCACAATTGAATATGATGTTAGATTTGTGCTTATAACATATGGCTTTTATTATGTTGACATTTGTTCCCTCTATACTCACTTTCCAGAGAATTTTTATTATAAAAGTGTGTTGAATTTTGTCAAAAGCATTTTATGCATCTATTGAGAAGATTATATGATTTTTATTCTTCATCTTGTAAATTTGGTGTATCACATTGATTGATTGGTGGATATTGAACCATCATTGCATGCCTGGAATAAATCACATTTGATCATGATGCATCATCCTTAATGTATTGTTTATTTCTATTTTGCTAATAATGTTTGCATCTATGTTCATTGGTGATATTGGCCTTTTACAAAATGATGTAAAATATGATGTCAAAAACAGTAATAGTGGGGGATGAGGAGAAAAATGCAGGGTTCTTAAATGCATTTAAAATTAAGAGATCAGGAACTTAAAATAATCATACATATATATTGAGTATATATAAATTACATATATAGAGAGAGACATATATATCTTTATTGCCAATAAAAAGTCTATAATAGATACACACACAAAATCAGAAAGGAATCCAAACAAAACAGTAAAGATAGTCATCAAATCACAAAGGAAGAGAGAGGAAAAGAAGAAAGGAACAAAAAGAAACTGCAAAAAAAAAACCCAAACAATTTTTTTCAATGTCAAAAGTACATACCTATCTATAATTACTTTAAAAAATTGAATAAACGTTCCAATTAAAATACACAAAGTGGCTAAAAGGATATAAAAATAAGATCCATATATATGCTGCCTACAAAAGATGCACTTCAGATTTAAAGACACACAGACAGAAAGTGAGAGAATGGAGAAAGGTATTCCACACAAATGGAAATCAAAGATATCCAGGGTTGAAATACTTATATGACAAAATATACTTTAAAACGGGAGTGTAACAACCACCAAAAAGACAAGGATCATTCCAAAAAGATATAACAATTATAAATATACATGCACCAACGTGGGAGAACCTAAATACGTAAAGCAAACACTAACAGACATAAAGGGAGAAATTAACAGTAAAAAAATAATAGGAGGGGAGTTTAACACCCCACTTACATCAATAGATAGATTATCCAGAATGAAAATCACTAAGGAAACCCTGTCCATAAATGACATATTAGACCAAATGAACTTAATAGATAAATATAGAACATTCCATCAAAAGCAGCAGAATATATATTTGTCTCAAGTGCACATGGAACATTCTCCAGGGTAGATCATGTACAAGGTCACAAACAAGTCTCAGTAACTTTAAAAAAACTGAAATTAACGATTTTCTTCTGATCACAATGCTATGAGACTAGCAATCAACCAGAAGAAAAAAACTGCAAAATCCACAAACACGTGGAGGCTAAACAGTATGTTACTAAATAACCAATGAATCACTGAGGAAATAAAAGAGGAAATCAAATACCTAGAAACAAATGAAACAAAACACTGATCCAAAATTCATGGGATGCAGCAAAGGCAGTTCTATGAGTGAAGTTTAGTGATACAAGCCTATGATAGGAAACAAGAAACATTTCAAACAATCAATGTAACCTTACACCTAAAGGAACAAAAAGCAAGAACAATTAAAATCCAACATTAGTAGAAGGAAAGAAATCATACAGATCAGAGCACAAGTACATAAAATAGAGATTAGAGGAGCTTGGGAAGATGGCGCAAGAGTAAGATGCGGAGATCACCTTCCTCCCCACAGATACACCAGAAATACATCTACACGTGGAGCAACTCCTACAGAACACATACTGAAGGCTGGCAGAAGACCTCAGACCTCCCAAAAGGCAAGAAACTCCCCATGTACCTGGGTACGGCAAAAGAAAAAAAAGAAAAAGCAGAGACAAAAGAATAGGGATGGGACATGCACCAGTGGGAGGGAACTGTGAAGGAGGAAAGGTTTCCACACACTAGGAAGCCCCTCTGTGGGCAGAGACTGTGGGTGGCAGAAGGGGGAGCTTCGGGGCCATGGAGGAGAACACAACAACAGGGGTGTGGAGGGTAAAGCGGAGAGATTCCCACACAGAGGATCGGTGCCAACAGGTATGCACCAGCCCGAGAGGCTTGTCTGCTTACCCGCCGGGGCAGGCGGGGCTGCAAGCTGAGGCTCGGGCGTTGGTCGGAGCACAGGGAGAGGACTGGGGTTGGCTGCGTGAACACAGCCTGAAGGGGTTAGTGCACCACGACTAGCCAGAAGGGAGTCCGGGAAAAGGTCTGGAGCTGCCGAAGAGGCAAGAGACTTTTTCTTCCCTCTTTGTTTCCTGGTGCGCGAGGAGAGGGGATTAGGAGTGCTCCTTAAAGGAACTTCAGAGACGGGCACGAGCCGTGGCTAAAAGCGTGGAACCCAGAGAAGGGTGGCAGACACTAAGGCTGCTGCTGCCACCACCAAGAGACCTGTGTGTGAGCACAGGTCACTATCCACACCCTTCTTCCAGGGACCCTGTGCAGCCTGCCACTGCCAGGTTCCCGGGATCCAGGGACAACTTCCCCGGGAGAATGCACAGCGGGCCTCAGGCTGGTGCAACGTCACGCCGGCCTCTAACGCTGCAGGCTCGCCCCGCACTCCGCGCCCCTCCCTCTCCCTGGTCTCAGTGAGACAGAGCTTCCGAATCAACTGCTCCTTTAACCCTGTCCTGTCTGAGCAAAAAACAGACGCCCTCCAGCAACCTACATGCAGAGGCGTGGCCAAATCCAAACCTCAGCCCCTGGGAGCTGTGAGAACAAAGAAGAGAAAGGGAAATCTCTCCCAGCAGCCTCAGAAGCAGCGGATTAAAGCTCCACAATCAACTTGATGTACCCTACATCTGTGGAATACATGAATAGACAACGAATCATCCCAAATTGAGGAGGTGGACTTTGAGAGCAAGATTTATGATTTTTTCGCCTTTTCCTCTTTTTGTGAGTCTGTAGGTGTATGATTCTGAGTGAGATTTTGTCTGTATAGCTTTGCTTTAACCATTTGTCATATGGTTCTATCCGTCCTTTTTTTAAAAAATTTTTTTCTTAATAGTTAATTTTAATTACATTATTTTATTTTACTTTATCTTCTTTCTTTCTTTCTTTTTTTCCTTCTTTTCTTCTTTCTTTTTTTCTTTCCTTCATCCTTCCTTCCTTCCTTCCCTCCTTTCTTTCTTTTTTCTTTCTTTCTTTCTTCCTACTTCTACTAATTCTTTCTCTCTACTTTTTCTCCCTTTTATTCTGAGCCATGTAGATGAAAGTCTCTTGGCGCTGCAGCCAGGAGTCAGTGCTATACTCTGAGAGGGGAGAGCCAAATTCAGGACACTGGTCAACAAGAGACCTCCCAGCTCCACATAATATCAACTGGCAAAAATCTCCCAGAGATCTCCATCTCAACACCAGCACCCAGCTTCACTCAACGACCAGCAAGCTACACTGCTGGACACCCTATGCCAAACAACTAGCAAAACAGGAACACAACCCCACCCATTAGAAGAGGGGCTACCTAAAATCTTAATAACTCCACAGGCACCCCAAAACACACCACCAAACGTGGACCTGCCCACCAGAGAGACAAGACCTAGCCACATTCACCAGAACACAGGCACTAGTACCCTCTACCAGGAAGCCTACAGAATCCACTGAACCAACATTAGCCACTGGGGACAGACATCAAAAACAACGGGAACTACGAACCTGCAGCCTGCAAAAAGGAGACCCCAAACACAGTAAGATAAGCAAAATGAGAAGATGAAATAACACACAGCAGATGAAGGAGCAAGATAAAACCACACCAGACCTAACAAATGAAGAGGAAATAGGCAGTCTACCTGAAAAAGAATTCAGAATAATGATAGTAAAGATGATCCAAAATCTTGGAAATAGAATGGACAAAATGCAAGAAACATTTAACAAGGACCTAAAGGAACCAACGATGAAACAAACAATGATGAACAACACAATAAATGAAATGAAAAATACTCTAGATGGGATCAATAGCAGAATAACTGAGGCAGAAGAATGGATAAGTGACCTGGGAGATAAAATAGTGGAATTAACTACAGCAGAGAAGAATGAAGAGAAAAGAATGAAAAGAACTGAGGACAGTCTCAGAGACATCTGGAACAACATTAAACGCACCAACATTCGAATTATATGGGTTCCAGAAGAAGAAGAGAAAAAGAAAGGGACTGAGAAAATATTTGAATAGATTATAGTTGAAAACTTCCCTAATATGGGAAAGGAAATAGTTAATCAAGTCCAGGAAGCACAGAGAGTCCCACACAGGATAAATCCAAAGAGAAATACGCCAAGACACATATTAATCAAACTGTCAAAAATTAAACACAAAGAAATAATATTAAAATCAGCAAGGGAAAAACAACAAATAACACACAAGGGAATCCCCATAAGGTTAACAGCTGATCTCTCAGCAGAAACTCTGCAAGACAGAAGGGAGTGACAGGACATACTGAAAGTGATGAAGGAGAAAAACCTGCAACCAAGATTATTCTACCCAGCAAGTATCTCATTCAGATTTGATGGAGAAATTAAAATCTTTACAGACAAACAAAAGCTAAGAGGGTTCAGCACCACCAAACCAGCTTTACAACAAACCTAAAGGAACTTCTCTAGGCAAGAAACACAAGAGAAGGAAAAGACCTACAATAACGAACCCAAAACAATTTAGAAAATGGGAATAGGAATATGCATATCGATAATTACCTTAAAGGTAAATGGACTAAATCCTACCACCAAAAGACACAGATTGGCTGAATGGATACAAAAACAAGACCCATATATATGCTATCTACAAGAGACCCACTTCAGACCTAGAGACACATACAGACTGAAAGTAAGGGGATGGAAAAAGATATTCCATGCAAACGGAAACCAAAAGAAAGCTGGAGTAGCAATTCTCATATAGACAAAATAGACTTTAAAATAAAGACTATTACAAGAGACAAAGAAGGACACTACATAATGATCAAGGGATAAATCCAAGAAGAAGATATAACTACTGTAAATATTTATGCACCCAACATAGGAGCACCCCCATACAAAAGGGAAACACAAACAGCCATAAAAGGGGAAATCGACAGTAACACATTCATAGTAGGGGACTTTAACACCCCAATTTCACCAATGGACAGATCATCCAAAATGAAAATAAATAAGGAAACACAAGCTTTAAATGATACATTAAACAAGATGGACTTAATTGATATTTATAGGACACTCCATCCAAAAACAACAGAATACATATTTTTCTCAAGTGCTCATGGAACATTCTCTAGGATAGATCATACCTTGGGTCACAGATCAAGCCTTAGTCAATTTAAGAAAATTGAAATTATATCAAATATCCTTTCTGACCACAGTGCCATGGGACAAGATATGAATTACAGGAAAAGATCTGAAAAAAATACAAACATATGGAGGCTAAACAATACACTACTTAATAATGAAGTGATAACTGAAGAAATCAAAGAGGAAATTAAAAAATACCTAGAAACAAATGACAATGGAGACAACGACCCAAAACCTATGGGATGCAGCAAAAGCAGTTCTAAGGGGGAAGTTTATAGCAGTACAAGCCCACCTGAAGAAGCAGGAAACATCTCGAATAAACAACCTAACCTTGCAACTCAAGCAATTAGAGAAAGAAGAACAAAAAAACCCCAAAGCTACCAGAAGGAAAGAAATCATAAAAATCATATCAGAAATAAATGAAAAAGAAATGAAGGAAACAATAGCAAAGATCAATAAAACTAAAAGCTGGTTCTTTGAGAAGATAAACAATATAGATAAACCACTAGCCAGACACATCAAGAAAAAAAGGGAGAAGACTCAAATCAATAGAATTAGATATGAAAAAGGAGAAGTAACAACTGACACTGCAGAAATAAAAAAGATCATGAGAGATTACTACAAGCAACTCTATGCCAATAAAATGGACAACCTGGAAGAAATGGACAAATTCTTAGAAACGCACAACCTGCCAAGACTGAATCAGGAAGAAATAGAAAATATGAACAGACCAATCACAAGCACTGAAATTGAAACTGTGATTAAAAATCTTCCAACAAACAAAAGCCCAGGACCAGATGGCTTCACAGGAGAATTCTATCAAACATTTAGAGAAGAGCTATCACCTATCCTTCTCAAACTCTTCCAAAATATAGCAGAGGGAGGAACACTCCCAAATTCTTTCCACAAGGCCACCATCACCTTGATACCAAAACCAGACAAGGATGTCACAAAGAAAGAAAAATACAGGCCAATATCACTGACGAGCAAAGATGCAAAAATCCTCAACAAAATACTAGCAAACAGAATCCAACAGCACATTAAAAGGACCATACACCATGATCAAGTGGGGTTTACTCCAGGAATGCAAGGATTCTTCAATATATGTAAATCTATCGATGTGATAAACCATATTAACAAATTGAAGGAGAAAACCCATATGATTATCTCAATAGATGCAGAGAAAGCTTTTGACAGAATTCAACTCCCATTTATGATAAAAACCCTGCAGAAAGTAGGCATAGAAGGAACTTTCCTCAACATAATAAAGGCCATATATGACAAGCCCACAGCCAACATCATCCTCAATGGTGAAAAACTGAAAGCATTTCCACTAAGATCAGGAAAAGACAAGTTTGCTCACTCTCACCACTGTTAGTCAACATAGTTTTGGAAGTTTTAGCCACAGCAATCAGAGAAGAAAAGGAAATAAAAGGAATCCAAATCGGAAAAGAAGAAGTAAAGCTGTCACTGTTTGCAGATGACATGATACTACACATAGAGAATCCTAAAGATGCTACCAGAAAACTACTGGAGGTAATCAATGAATTTGGTAAAGTAGCAGGATACAAAATTACTGCACAGAAATCTCTGACATTCCTATACATTAATGATGAAAAATCTGAAAGTGAAATCAAGAAAACACTCCCATTTACCATTGCAACAAAGAGAATAAAATATCTAGGAATAAACCTACCTAAGGAGACAAAAGACCTGTATGCAGAAAATTATAAGACACTGATGAAAGAAATTAAAGATGATACAAATAGATGGATAGATATACTGTGTTCTTGGATTGGAAGAGTCAACATTGTGAAAATGACTCTACTACCGAAAGCAATCTATAGATTCAATGGAATCCCTTTCAAACCACCACTGGCATTTTTCACAGAACTAGAACAAAAAATTTCGCAATTTGTATGGAAACACAAAAGACCACGAATAGCCAAAGCAATCTTGAGATCGAAAAAAGGAGCTGGAGGAATCAGGCTCCCTGACTTCAGACTATACTACAAAGCTACAGTAATCAATAGAGTATGGTACTGGCACAAAAACAGAAAGATAGATAAATGGAACAGGATAGAAAACCCAGCAATAAACCCACGCACATTTGGACACCTTATCTTTGATAAAGGTGGCAGGAATGTACAGTGGAGAAAGGACAGTCGCTTCAATAAGTGGTGCTGGGAAAACTGGACAGGTACATGTAAAAGTATGAGATTAGATCACTCCCTAACACCATACACAAAAATAAGCTCAAAATGTATTAAAGACCTAAATGTAAGGCCAGAAACTATCAAACTCTTAGAAGAAAATATAGGCAGAGCACTCTATGACATAAATCACAGCAAGATCCTTTCTGACCCACCTCCTAGAGTAAAGGAAATAAAAAAAAAGGGACCTAATGAAACTTCAAAGGTTTTGCACAGCAAAGGAAACCATAAACAAGACCAAAAGATAACCCGCAGAATGGGAGAAAATATTTGCAAATGAAGCAACTGACAGAGGATTAATCTCCAAAGTTTACAAGCAGCTCATGCAGCTCAATAACAAAAAACAAACAACCCAATCCAAAACTGGGCAGAAGACCTAAATAGACATTTTTTCAAAGAAGATATACAGACTGCCAAGAAACAAATGAAAGAATGTTCAACATCATTAATCTTTAGAGAAATGCAAATCAAAACTACAATGAGATATCATTTCACACCAGTCAGAATGGCCATCATCAAAATATCTAGAAACAATAGATGCTGGAGAGGGTGGGGAGAAAAGGGAACACTCTTACACTGCTGGTGGAAATGTGAATTGGTTCAGCCACTCTGGAGAACAGTATGGAGGTTCCTTAAAAAACTGCAAATAGAACTACCATATGACCCAGCAGTCCCACTACTGGGCATATACCCTGAGAAAACCAAAATTCAAAAAGAGTCATGTACCAAAGTGTTCATTGCAGCTCTATTTACAATAGCCTGGAGATGGAAACACCCTAAGTGTCCATCATCGGATGAATGGATAAAGAAGATGTGGCACATATATACAATGGAACATTACTCAGCCATAAAAAGAAACGAAATTGAGCTATTTGTAATGAGGTGGATAGACCTCGAGTCTGTCATACAGAGTGAAGTAAGTAAGAAAGAAAAAGACAAATACCGTATGCAAACATATATATATGGAATTTAAGAAAAAAAATGTCATGAAGAACCTAGGGGTAAGACAGGAATAAAGACGCAGACCTACTGGAGAACGGCCTTGAGGATACGCGGAGGGGGAAGTGTGAGCTGTGACAGCAAGAGAGAGTCATGGACATATACACCCTAACAAATGTAAGGTAGATAGCTACTGGGAAGCAGCTGCATGGCACAGGGATATTGGCTCCGTGCTTTGTGACATCCTGGAAGGGTGGGAAAGGGAGGGTAGGAGGGAGGGAGACGCAAGAGGGAAGACATATGGGAACATATGTATATGTATAACTGATTCGCTTTGTTATGAAGCAGAAACTTACACACCATTGTAAAGCAATTATACCCCAATAAAGATGTTTAAAAAAATTTAAAACAAAAAGAAACAAAGGGAGAAGACTGAAACCATTAGAATTAGAAATGAAAAAGTAGAAGTAACAACGGACGCTGCAGAAATACAAAAGATCGTGAGTGATTACTACAAGCAACTCTATGCCAATAATATGGATAACCTGGAAGAAATGGACAAATTCTTAGAAAGGCACAACCTGCCAAGACTGAATCTGGAAGAAATAGAAAATATGAACAGACCAATCACAAACACTGAAATTGAAACTGTGATTAAAAATCTTCCAACAAACAAAAGCGCAAGACTAGATGGCTTCACAGGCGAATTCTATCAAACATTTAGAGAAGAGCTAACACCTATCCTTCTCAAACTCTACCAAAATATAGCAGAGGGAGGAACACTCCCAAACTCATTCTACGAGGCCACCATCACCTTGATACCAAAACCAAAATACGATGTCACAAAGAAAGAAAACTACAGGCCAATATCACAGATGAACAAAGATGCAAAAATCCTCAACAAAATACTAGCAAACAGAGTCTAACAGCACATTAAAAGGATGATGCACCATGATCAAGTGGGGTTTATTCCAGGAATGCAAGGATTCTTCAATATACGCAAATCAATCAATGTGATAGACCATATTAACAAATTGAAGGAGATAAACCATATGATCATCTCAATAGATGCAGAGAAAGCTTTTGACAAAATTCAACACCCATTTATGATAAAATAAAAACCCTGCAGAAAGTAGGCATACAGGGAACTTTCCTCAACATAATAAAAGCCATATATGACAAGCCGACAGCCAACATCATCCTCAATG
This sequence comes from Monodon monoceros, assembly GCF_005190385.1. Taxonomy (NCBI): domain Eukaryota; kingdom Metazoa; phylum Chordata; class Mammalia; order Artiodactyla; family Monodontidae; genus Monodon; species Monodon monoceros. Next base: position 49,400,482 of record NW_021703779.1, on the reverse strand, counting down.
GTGAAAAACTGAAAGCATTTCCACTAAGATCAGGAAAAGACAAGTTTGCCCACTCTCACCACTGTTAGTCAACATAGTTTTGGAAGTTTTCGTCACAGCAATCAGAGAAGAAAAGCAAATAATATTAATCCAAATCAGAAAAGAAGAAGTAAAGCTGTCACTGTTTGCAGATGACATGATACTACACATAGAGAATCCTAAAGATGCTACCAGAAAACTGCTAGATCTAATCAATGAATTTGGTAAAGTTGCAGGATACAAAATTAATGCACAGAAATCTCTTGCATTCCTGTACAGTCATGATGAAAAATCTGAAAGTCAAATCAATAAAACACTCCCATTTACCATTGCAACAAAGAGAATAAAATATCTAGGAATTAGCCTACCTAAGGAGACAAAAGACCTGGATGCCAGAAAATTATAAGACACTGATGAAAGAAATTAAAGATGATACAAATAGATGGAGAGGTATAACATGTTCTTGGATTGGAAGAATCAACATTGCGAAAATGACTCTACTACCCAAAGCAACCTACAGATTCAATGCAATGCCTATCAAACTACCACTGTCATTTTTCACAGAAATACAGCAAAAAATTTCACAATTTGTATGGAAACACAAAAGACACTGAATAGCCAAAGCAGTCTTGTGAACGAAAAATGGAGCTGGAGGAATCAGGCTCCCTGACTTCAGACTATACTACAAAGCTACAGTAATCAAGACAGTATGGTACTGGCACAAAAACAGAAAGATAGATCAATGGAACAGGATAGAAAGCTCAGATATAAACCCACGCAAATACAGTCACCTTATCTTTGATAAAGGAGTCAGGAATGTACAGTGGAGAAGGACAGCCGCTTCAAAATGTGGTGCTGGGAAAACTGGACAGGTACATGTAAGTGTATGAGATTAGATCACTCCCTAGCACCATACACAAAAATAAGCTCAAAATGGATTAAAAACCTAAATGTAAGGCTAGAAACTATAAGTGTTAGAGGAAAACTTAGGCAGAACACTCTATGACATAAATCACAGCAAGATCCTTTTTGACCCACCTCCTAGACAAATGGAAATAAAGACAGAAATAAACAAATGGGACCTAATGAAACTTCAAAGCTTTTGCACAGCAAAGGAAACCATAAACAAGACGAAAAGACAACCCTCAGAATGGGAGAAAATATTTGCCAATGAAGCAACTGACAAAGGATTAATTTCCAAAATTTACAAGCAGCTCATGCAGCTCAATAACAAAAAACAAACAACCCAATCCAAAACTGGGCAGAAGACCTTAATACATATTTCTCCGAAGAAGATATACAGACTGCCAACAAACACATGAAAGAATGCTCAACATCATTAATCATTAGACAAATGCAAATCAAAACTACAATGAGATATCATTTCACACCAGTCAGAATGGCCATCATCAAAATATCTAGAAACAATAAATGCTGTAGAGGAGTGTGTGGAGAAAAGGGAACACTCCTGCACTGCTGGTGGGAATGTGAATTCGTACAGCCACTATGGATAACAGTATGGAGGTTCCTTAAAAAACTACAAATAAAACTACCATATGACCCCGCAATCCCACTACTGGGCATATACCCTGAGAAAACCATAATTCAAAAAGTGTCATGTACCAAAATATTCATTGCAGCTCTATTTACAATAGCCCATAGATGGAAACAACCTAAGTGCCCATCATCGGATGAATGGATAAAGAAGGTGTGGCTCATATATACAATTGAATATTACTTAGCCATAAAAAGAAACAAAATTGAGCTATTTGTAATGAGGTGGATAGACCTCGAGTCTGTCATACAGAGTGAAGTAAGCCAGAAAGAGAAAGACAAATACCGTATGCTAACACATGTATATGGAATTTAAGAAAAAAAAAATGTCATGAAGAACCGAGGGGTAAGATAGGAATAAAGACACAGTCCTACTGGAGAATGGACTTGAGGATGTTGGGAGGGGGAAATGTAAGCTGTGACAAAGCGAGAGAGAGGCATGGACATATATACACTACCAAACGTAAGGTAGGTAGCTAGTGGGAGGCAGCCGCATAGCACAGGGCTATCAGCTTGGTGCTTTGTGACTGCCTGGAGGGTGAAATAGGGAGGGTGGGAGGGAGGGAGATGCAAGAGGGAAGAAATTTGGGAACATATGTATATGTATAACTGATTCACTTTGTTATAAAGCAGAAACTAACACACCATTGTAAAGCAATTATACCCCAATAAAGATGTTAAAAAATATAGAGATTAAAGTAATACTAGAAAAGATCAATGAAACTAAGAGCTCGTTTTTGAAAAGATAAAAGTATTGGGAATATAGCCAGTATTTTATAATAATTATAAATGGATTATAAGCTATAAAAATTTTGAATCACTGAGTTTTGCACCTGTAAATAATATAATATTGTAAATCAACTTCAATACAAAAATAAAAATAAACCACAATGTGATGTCAACCTCACTCCTGTCAAAATGGCTATCATCAAAATGGCAACAAATAAAAATGGTTGGTGAAGTTTTGGAGTAAAATGTACCCTCGTGCACTGTTGGTGGGAATGTAAATTTGTGCAGCCACTATGGAAAACACTATGGAGATTCCTCAAAAAATTAAAAATAGGAGTACCATATGACTCATCAATTCCATCTGGGTGTTTATCCAAAGAACATGAAAACACTGATTAGAAAAGATACATGCTCACTATGTTCATTGCAACATTATTTTCAATAGCTAATATATGGAACCAACTTGAGTGACCATCAACAGATGAATGGATAAATAAGATGTGGTATATATGGAACATTACTCAGCCCTAAAAAGAATGAAATATTGTCTTTTGCAACAAAATGTATGATCCTAGAGGGTATTATGTTAAGTGAAATAAGTTAAAGATAAATACTGTTTGATTTCACTTATATTTGGAGTCAAACAAAACAAAAGAAATGAACAAACATAAATAGATTTATAGATATAGAGAAGAAACAGGTGGTTGCCAGAGGGGAGGAGTGTGTGAGAGAAAATAAATAGGTGAGGGAGATTAAGAGGTAACAACTTTCAGTTACAAAATAAATGAGTTAAGGGGATGAAATGTACAGTGTGTGTAATATAGTCAATAGCTATGTAACATTTTTGTATGGTGACATATCATTACTATATTTATTGTGGTGATAATTTTGAAATCTAGAGAAATATTGAATCAATATATTGTGTCACAGAAACTAACAGTGTTGCAGGTCAATTATACTTCAAAAATTATAAAACAAACTTAGAGAAAAGAGATCAGATATATGGTTACCAGAGGTGGGGGGGGTTGTGGGAGGCGGAACTGGAGGAAGGTAGTGAAAAGGTACAAACACAGTTATAAAATGAATAAGTACTCTGGATATAATGTTCCACATTATAGATATAATTAACACTGCTGTATGTTATATATGAAAGTTGTTAAGGATTAAATCCCAAGAGTTCGCATCACAAGGAACTTTTTTCTATTTCTTTGATGTTGTATGTATATGAGATGATTGATGTTCATTAAACTTTTGTGATATTCTTTTAATGATGTATGTAAGTCAAATCGTTATGCTGTATACCTTAAACTTATACAGTGCTGTATGTCAGTTATATCTCAATAAAACTGGAAGAATAAAAAAGAAAAGAGGAAAGGTCTCTAGTTAATAATCTAAGTTCCTACCTCATAACACTAGAAGAAGTGCAAAATAAACCCAACAGAAGCAGAAGGAAGGAAATCATAAAGATAAGGACCAAATAAATGCAATTGAAATAAAAATAATAGAGAAAAACAGTTAAGCAAAGAGCTGGTTGTTCAAAATATTAATGAAATTTTTAACCTTTAGCAAGACTGACAAAAATTTTAAAAGAGAAGAAATAAGCAGCATAAGGCATGAAACGGAATATTCTACAGATTCTACAGACATAAATATGATAATAAGGGGATATTAAAAACAACTCTACACGTGTAAATTTGACCACTTAGATTAAATGGATGAATTTATTGATAAATACAAACTACTAAAACTCAAGATGAAATAGAGCCCCTGAATAGTCTTGTAATCATTAAGAAAGCTGAATTTCTAATAAAAGTCTCCTGGAATCAAAGCTCCCCATCCAAATTATTTAACTGGAGAATTCTTACAAATACTTAAAGAATAATTAGCACAAATGATGCAAAATTTCTTCCAAAAAATTGAAAATAGGGACATTTCCCAACTCATTTTATGATCCTAGTATTACCTTGATACTTAGCCAGAAGAAAACAGTACAGAAAGAGAGAATGAAAGAATGGAAGAATGGAAGGAAGGGAGGGAGGAAGGAAGGAAGGAAGAAAGGAAGGAATAAAAGAAAACTACAGAGCAATTTCTCATGTTCTTATACTCAAAATATTAGCACATTGAGTCCAGCAATATATAAGAAAAAATTTACAGCATGATCATGTGGGATCCATTTCAGGTATTCAAAGCTGATTTAACATTAGAAAATCAATCAGTGTAATCCACCATATCAATAGATTAAATATAAAAATCATATGATCAACTCAATTGACATTGAAAAGTCTTTCAAGAAAATCGAATCTCCATTTCTGATAAAACCTCTGAGCAATTTAGGAATAGTTTCAGAGCATGTTCTCAACTTGATAAAGTGTATCTACAAAAAGGCTACAGCTAGCATCATACTTAACAGTGAAAGACTGATTGTGAGAGTGATGTCATCAAGATGACAACATAATTAATTCCCTATTTCATGCAGCCCCACAAGAAGAGCAACTGACAACTCTTCATGGGCGAGAAACTATTGAGAAAATCCTAGAACACAGGGATGAAGCTGAAACATCCCCCTTTCACAACAGAGACTGAGACAGATCACATTAGAAGGGTAAGAGGAAGAACTACACGCTAACTGCATTGCCCCTCCCTCAGACCAATGCAGCATCACACTAAGAGGTCTCCTCTGAGACTACTGTTCCTCTAGTGGAAAAGGAGAACCTAGTGGAACAACTAGCACCCTCCAGCATTTTGGTCACTTTGTGAGAGTGATCTTGCCACATCAGGATTGCAGGGGAATCTGAGAAATCTGTGTTGGAGAAAGGAATAGAGGCTTGAAACAACCAAGAACATGGATCTTGGCAGACTGAGTCATACCTGAAGTGCCCAAGTAGTAATCCTAATCAGTGGCTTTACTTATTTGCTGAACAAAGTTTGTGGTACAATATGACCAGAGAACTTAGCAGGGTGCAGATTGCCTTGATTCAGAACCTCAAATGAGGAAGTTTTGACTGCCCTAGAGTCTAGTTTCCCCATGTCCAGGCCAGGAGCTGAGTCACAGCCCCAATCACTGTGGAGAGTGTCTCCCAGTCACATCTGACCAGAGAGGCTAGCAAGAATAGCTGGAAGTTGTGTAGTCCAGTAACATTTGAGCCAAGAGTTGGGTGGGCACAGCAGATTGCCCCCAGAGCAAAACCAATGCCGATGTGAAGAGTTCTCCTGCTACAAATAGACAGGGTAATTAAATTATAGCCAAGGCTGAGGTTAGCTCCCACCCAACCAGGAAGATTTTTGGGGAAATGGAGGGTACCCTGGAGTGGCCTCTTCCATTCCTGCCCAGGAAAGGGTGCTGAGACATAGCCCCACTGGCTATGTCTCCCACCCCTATCTGATCAGGAGTGCTTGGGAAGAACACCTAGAAGCTGTATGTCCTAGCAGTGCTCCAGCCAGAGCAAAGCCAATACTAGGCATACTGGGTCCCTGTGCTACAGACAGGCAAGGGGATTAATTCATACCAAAGGCTGAAGATGGTTTCCAGAACCTCCCAACCAGAGAGCCTGTTTGGAAAATTAAGAGATACCTGGAATGGTCCCACCCCTCCCTGCCCATGTAAAAGGGTTGAAACATAGCCCCACCCACTTGTGGCTCCAACCTCATCTGACCAGAAGGGCTGATAACACGTGGAAGCTGTGCCATCAAATGGTGCTTGAGGCAAGAGAAGGGTAGAGAGAGCTAATAGTTTGCAGAGCAAAACCAGTGGATCTGTTTAGCCAGGGAACTTGGGGCACAAGCTGGCTTGAGTTGAGACAACAAATAGTTGGTGTTAGAGCTGCTTTTCCCATTGCACTCCGGCAGGAAAACTAATCTGTAGCCTGTTCATTGCTGAATATAACTTTCAGCTTGCCTGACCAGGGAACCTAAACAGAGCACACTGGATACAGCATCCAACAGCAAAACCTATAATGACGCTTGAACAGAGAGAACAACGCTTGGCTATTCCCATCTGGAGAGTAAAATGTGTGGCCTCACGTGACCAGAAGTTTCAGTGCACATTCTTACCTGGTTCAGCTCCCCAAACAATGAGTCTTTCAAGGCCTGGGTCCCACACTCATGCCCTGCCAAGGCAGAAAATCTAATTCAGCTCCATCTACTACTAAATATAGTACCAAGTCCCAACCATTTAGTAAGCTTGACCAGGTAATCTAGCCATAAAAAAATAAAAATAAAGACTAAAATAAAATTTTTAAATAAAAAAATAAAAGAATGATATTCTGCTCTTTGCAGCAATGTGGGTGGACCTAGAAAATATTATGCTTAGTGAAATAAGTCAGACAAAGACAAATACTGTATGATATCACTTGTGGAATCTAAAAAAAATAATACCAATGAGTGTATATGCAAAACAGAAAGAGACTGACAGATATAGAAAAAAAATTAGTGGTACCAGAGAGGAAAGGGAAGGGGGAGGGGCAAATTAGGGGTATGGGATTAAGGGATGAAAACTATTATGTATAAAATGATAAGAAACAAGGATTAATTGTATAGAACAGGGAAGTGTAGCCATTATTTTGTAATAGCTTTTAATGGAGTATAATCTGTAAAAATACTGAATCATTATTTTGTTCATCTGAACATCTGAAACTAATATGATATTATAAGTCAGCTATATTTCAATTTAAAAAAGAAGAAAACCTGAGGGAATTCTTACCACTAGACCTGCTTTTTGAGAAATGCTAAAAGGAGTTGTTTGAATAGAAGTAAATTGACACTAATTAACCTAACAAAACAGTTAAAAAGGTATTATAAATGATTTTTGTGTGTGTGTGTGTAATATCTTTGTCTGGTTTGGGTATCAAGGTGATACTACCCTCATAGAATGACTTCATAAATTTTCCTTCCTAGGCAAGTTTTTGGAATAGTTTGAGAATGAAAGGTGTTTACTCTAAATATTTGTTAGAATTCACCTCTAAAACCGGATGGTCCTGGACTTTTGTTTGTTGGGAATAATTTTTTATTATTACAGATTCAATTTTATTACTGATAATTGGCTTGTTCATGTTTTCTATTTCTTCTGGTTCACTTTTGGGAGATTATACATTTGCTAGGAATTTGTCCATTTCTTCTACATTGTCCACCTTATTGGTTTATAGTCATTTGTAGGGATCTCTTCTGACCCATCATATTGCCGTGGTTTCTGTTATAAATTCTCCATTTTCTTTCTTTTTTTTTTTTGTGGTACACAGGCCTCTCACTGTTGTGGCCTCTCCCGTTGCGGAGCACAGGCTCCGGACGCACAGGCTCAGCATCCATGGCTCACGGGCCCAGCCGCTCCGCGGCATGTGGGATCTTTGTGCACCGGGGCACAAACCCGTGTCCCCTGCATCGGCAGGCAGGCTCTCAACCACTGCGCCACCAGGGAAGCCCTCCATTTTCATTTTTGATTTTATTTATTTGGTCCCTCTCTTTTTTTTTTTCTTGAGGAATCTAGCTAAAGGTTTATCAGTAGGATATGATTGCCTTGGGTAGTATGGTCATTTTAACAATATTAATCCTTCCAATCTAAGAACATGGTATGTCTTTCCATCTGTTTGTGTCCTCTTCAGTTTCTTTCATCAATGTCTTACAGTTTTCTGAGTACAGGTCTTTTAACTTCTTAGGTAGATTTATTCCTAGATATTTTATTCTTTTGGATGTGATAGTAAATGAGATTGTTTCATTAATTTCTCTTTCTGATAGTTTGTTGTTAGTGTATAGAAATGCAGCAGATTTCTGTATATTAATTTTGTATCCTGCAACTTTACCAAATTTATGATGAGTTTTTATAGCTCAGTGGTAGAGAAGGTGCTCTGATCTTTATGATTACATTCTTTCTACTAACTTTGGGTTTTGTCTGTCCTTCTTCTCATTCAGTTAGGTGTAAGGTTAGGTTGTTTATTTGTTATTTTTCTTGTTGCCTGAGGTGAGCTTATATCTCTTTTATTTACAATTAATTAATGTATTTATTTTTGGCTGTGTTGGGTCTTCTTTGCTGTGCACTGGTTTTCTCTAGTTGCAGTGAGTGGGGGCTATTCTTTGTTGCAGTGCGCAGGTTTCTCATTGTTGTGGCTTCTCTTGTTGTGGAGCATGGGCTCTAGGCATGCAGGCTTCAGTAGTTGTGGCAAACAGGCTTAGTTGCTCCACCGCATGTGGGATCTCCCTGGGTCCAGGCTCGAACCTGTGTTCCTTGCATTGGCAGGCAGATTCTTAACCACTGTGCCACCAGAGAAGCCCAGTGAGCTTACATCTTGATAAACTTCCCTCTTAGAACTGCTTTTGCTGCATCCCATAGGTTTTGGATTGTCTTGTTTTTGTTTTCATTTATCTATAGGTTTTTTTGATTCCCTCTTTGATTTCTTCAGTGATTCATTGTTTGGTCAGTATTATATTGTTTAGCGTCCATGTGTTTGTGGCATTTGCAGTTTTTTTCTTGTGATTGATTTCTAGTCTCACAGCTTTGTGGTTGGAAAAGGTGCTTGGTATGATTTCAATTTGCATAAATTTTCTCAGACTTGTTTTGTGGCCTAGCATGTGATCTATCCTGGAGAATGTTCCATGTGCACTTGAAAAGAACATGTATTCTGCTGCTTTTGGATGGAATGTTATATTTGTATCTATTAAGACCTAGATGTCTGTTTTCTTTCCCAGGTTAGGGAAGTTTTCATCTATTACATCTTCAAAATGTTCTCTGCCCCTTTCTATGTGTCTTCACCTTCTAGGACCCCATAATGTTAGTATGCTTGATGCTGTCCCAGCGATCTCATCAACTGTCCTCAAATCTTTTATTTATTTATTTTTTCTCTTCAACTTCAGTGACTTTCACTATTCTATCTTCCAGTTCACTGATTCATTCCCCTGTATCATCTACCCTACTGTTGATTTCTTCTGGTATATTTTTTATTTCATTTATTGTATTCTTCCACTCTGTTTGTTTCTCCTTTATATTTTCTAACCTTATTAAAAACTTCTAACTTCTCACCCTGTTCATCCAATCTTCTTTGAATTCTTTGAGCATCTTTATAGTTATTACTTTGAACTCTTTACTGGGTAGATTACCTCCCCATTATTTAGTTCTTCTTCTGAGGTTTTATCTTGTTCTTTATTTTGGAACATATTTCTCTGTCATCTCATTTTGCTTACTTTGTTGTTTTAATTTCTATGTATTTTGTAACCTGTTTACCTTTCTTGACCTTGGAGAAGTGACTTTTTGTAGATGTCCGATGCATCTCAGGGGTGTGGTCCCATTTGGTCACCAGAGCTATGTGTTTTAGGGGTTCCCTTATATGGTCTGCATGGTTTTCTCTGTTGTGGTGGGTTGACTGCCATGGGTGGTCTGGTAGGTGTGGATGTTCCCTAGACTGGTTGGTTGCCAGGCCCTAACTTGTGCAGAGGTTGCTGGCCATTGGTGGGTGAGGCCTCATCAGAAGGCAGTTGACTTCAAGGCCCCAGGAGTCACAGGACTATTACTGGCCCAATGGTGGTTGGAACTGGATTCTGGGATGTGTGGTTGTGGGGCTGATGGTTCCAAGTCTAGTGTTGACCTACTGGTGGGTGGTGCCATATCCTGACACAGCTGACTTTGTTGTCTGGGGTGTCCTGAAGCTCATGTTGGCTCACTGGTAGTTGTGTCCAAATCGCAGGGCAGCTGACTGAGGGGCCCATGTTTCCCAGAGTTGGTGTTGCTCTGCTAGTGGGTGGGGCTGGGGTCCAGTGTTTTCTTGGGCTATTGCAGACATGATCATAGGTGGGCTGGTTGTTGAAACAGCAGGATGAGTAGCTGTGGTCGACCTGGGTTGGGTGCCTCCTCACTGGTGGGCGAGGCCAAATCCTGGTGCTACTGCAGGCTCATTGGTAGGTGGAGCTGCATCTAAGGGTCTCTGGCTGCAGGGCCCTGGAAGTCAAAGAGTTTGTGTGTTGGCCTACTACTAAGCAGGGCCAGGGACATGTGGTCCTGTCCCTGGTGTCTTCCCACTGGTGGGTGAAGCTGGTCCCACAGCCAGTGCTGGCCCATTGTTGGGCAGATCCACATCCTGGGGTCTCTGGCTGCAGGTCCCTTGGGGTCCTCAAGGTACTGCTAACACACTGGTATGTGGGGCTGGATCCTGGGCCCTCTGGTGGACAGTCATGTCATAGGAAGGCTGTGGGCCCAGGGTCCTTAAGGAAGCTGGCCTGCTGGTGGGTGAAGCTGTGGCCTCACCCACCTAGTTGCTTGGCATGGCCTGAGGAATCCCAGTTCTGGTGCCTACACGCTGGTGTTTGGGGCTGGGTCCTGATACTGATAACCTATAGGGAGGATTCTGAAATGGTGCTTGTCAGCACCAGTATCTTCATGATAGAAAATGCTCCCTGCCACTAGGCTCTATGTCCCCCGGGTGAACTCTTGCTTCCTGCCTCTCTGGAAGGCTCTCCAAGATCAGTAGGTGGGTCTGACCCAAGCTCCTTTGAAATTACTGTTTCTGCCCTGGGTCCCAGAGCATGTGAAATTTTGTGTGTGCATTTTGAGTGGAGTCTATTTCCCAGAGCCCCCTGGCTCTCCCAAAAGTAAGCCCCACTGGTCTTCAAAGAAAAATGTTCTGGAGGTTTGTCTTCCCAGTACAGAACACCTGGGCTATGAAGCCTGATGTGGGGCTCAGACCTTTTTATCCTTGGGGAAAACCTCTGCAATTGTAATTATCATCCCATTTCACATAAATGGAATCATACAATATGTGATACTTTGACTTTTGTTTCTTTCACTTTGCATAATGCTTTTAAAGTTCATCCATGTGGTAACATGTACCAGTACTTCATTATAGCTAATATTTCATTTTGTGTATATGCCACATTTTTTTACTCATTCATCAGTTGATATATATTTAGGTTATTTCTATTTTTTACTATTAATAATAATAATGCTACTATAAACATTTATGTACAACTTTTTGTGTGGACATATGTTTTCTTTTCTCTTGGATATATACCTAGGAATGGAATTTCGGGTCTATTGGTAACTCAGTCTAAACATTTGGTAACTCCCAAACTGTTTTCCACAATGGCTGCACCATTAGTATTCAAATTTCTCCACCTCCTTGCCAACACTTTTGTGATTTTTAAAATTTATAGTCATCCTAGAAGGTGTGAAGTAGTATCTCAGTGTACTGAGGTATTAAATTTCATTTCCCTGATGATTAACAATGCTGAGAGTTTTTCATGTGCTTATTGGCCATTTGTATATCTTCTTTGGAGAAAGGTCTATCCATATTTCTTGCCCATATTTTATTGCATTGTCTTTCTGTATGTTTATGATTGAGTTGTAATAGTTCTTTGTATATTCTAGATAAAAATTCTTTATCAGATATATAAGCTGAAAAATATTTTCTTTCATTCTATAGGTTATCTTTTCACTTTCTTGATGATGTCCTTTGAAAAACACAAAATGTTTTTAGTTCAATAAAGTCAAATTTATCTATTATTTTTTCTTTTGGCTCTTGTGCTTTTGGTGTCATATGTAAGAAATTATTGACTAATCCAAGATTTCAGCCCATATTTTCTTCCAAGAGTTTAATGATGTTAGCTGTTACATTTAAGTCTTTGATTCATTTTGGGTAAATTTTTGTATATGGTGCAAGGTAGGGGTCCAAATTTATTATTTTGCATTTTAATATCCATTTGTTTCTGCTTTTATTATAAAAATTAATTCTTTCCCTATTGAATCTTCTTGGCACCCAGTGAAAATCAACTGGCCATAGGTATGTGGGACTCTTAATTCTATTTTATTGATCTGTATGTCTATCCTTAGACCAGTACCTCTTGATTATTGTAGCTTTGTAGTAAATTTTGAAACATGAAGTATAAGTTTATCAACTTTGTTCTTTTCTTTCAAGATTGTTTTGTTTTTTTCTGTGTCCCTTTAATTTCCATATAAGTTTTATAATCAGCTTTCAGTTACTGCAGAGAAGCAAGCTCAGATTTTAAAAGGGATTGTGTTGAACCTATAGGTCTATTTGGAACAAGTAATGCCATCTTATAATATTAAATATTGTGATCAATGAGTATGAGGTGTCTTTTTATTTCAGTCTTTTAATTTTTTTCAATAAATTTTGTTTCAGAATATAAGTTTTGCTTTTTTTGTTAAATTCATTCCTGGGTATTTTTCTTTTTGATTATATTATAAATGGAATTATTTAAAATTTTCATTTTCTACTTGTTTATTACCACCCAATCTTCCTCCACCTCATTCTGCCTCCTTGGTGCTATGTGGCAGTGGAGATTCAGCTCTTCATGGGGCTTCACTGACATCAGATTAGGAAGAAAGAGGAGTGCTTACTAGCCCTAGTTTGTACACTTTGTTCTGCCTTGTTGATATTGAGTGGGTGTGGAGGCTCAGCTCTCCACCTCTGGGGTGGGGTTGAGGGTAAAGGCTAATGATGACCTCTTTAATCCTTATTGCTCCTGGGTAGAGGTGGAGGTTTACTTCATGTCTGCATGCTTCTGCTTAGCTGACTCAGTTTCTGGATGGACCCATTGACAGTATCCTCGTGGAGGAGTCAGAGCACTGCCTGCTTAATTTCTTCAGGCAGCGGTGGAAATTAAGTTTCCTGCTGGGTCCCACTGGCACCACAAAGTGAGACAATCTCATCCCCTCTACCTCTGCCTGGTGAGAAATGAAAGATTAGCTTTCTGCTTAGAGGATATAAGATTAGCTCCCTGCTTGGCCCTGCTGACTTCACCCACTGCAAGATAGTTTCACTTGCTTTTTTGGGATGGGGGTGGAGGGAGTGAGGTGGGTTTGAATATCAGCTGGGTATATGACTGTGTTTTCTTTCCATTGTTGTTTAGGTAGAGTAAGGTTAATCCACCCTTTTCCACATCCTTTGGCTACGAGAAACAGACTTTTCATGGAGGGTTTTTTTTTTCTATTGTTGCTGGTTCTAGGTTGAAGAATTCTGGAGAGTCTTGTGTAGGATATATGGGGGGCAATCAGCAAACTCAAGGAATACACTACCATGTCCTGTGGTGTTCCTCAAGTCTCATGGTCCTTAGGAAGCCTGCTTTCTTTACACTTCCCAGATTCTTCTTGTGCTTATAGTTGTTATGTTCAGGACTTTTTGTTGTAAGTGGCAGGACCTAGGGGAATGGAATGACTCCATATTGGTGGAATAGGAAGTTATCTCTTCCATTTTCTAGGAGAAAACATTTAATTACAACTTCACTATTGGTAGGCATCAGGACCAGAAAGGGGGAAAATATTTTTTTACTAAAATGCCTCATCTGACTGTTAACTCATAGAACTCCAGGACTGAAGGTGTTCTTAGATAATCTAGCCTCATTTCACAGTGGGAAAACCAAGGCTCAGAAAGTTGATAAGGATGGCTCTAAATCACACAGAAAATAAGAAATTGTACCAGAACTATTGAAACTAGAACTATTGTACCAGAACAGTAGAAACTAGGCATCTAAGCCCTTTTCATTAAGCCACATTGCCACTCTCATCTAAGTTCCTTATTACCTTTGAATGTCAATAAAAAAAAACCCTCATTTGTGTTGTTTGTCTTAGGTTGTAAGTGATCAGAGGGCACTTATATTTGAATCAGGCTTGACATGGCACCAGGAAGAAGAATGTGCATAATCATTGCTATTTTGATGATGATGAAAGAGACACATTCAGGAGAAAGGAAGAAAGAAGTACAAAGCCTTATTTCCTTTCCAATATCAGTTTAAGAAAGCCATTTACTAATCATCAGGCGATTCATCAAAGCCAAAGTCATCAGGGAGAATTCCAGCATTCCAGCCTTGTGTATGTTCAGCTCAGAGTTCACTACTGTCCACATTTCAGAATCCTTTCATTTAGTCTTTATGATGGTGAGCTTTAGTTTTTTAGGTGAGGATCCTAGACCCTTTCTAAGATGAGATCAGAGATGAGACCCTTTCTTAGAGGTCATAAGAATCTTGAACTCTTACATAAAAGTCTTTATGCTTTCCCATAATATTTTCATATTCATTACCTCACTTGATCTTGAGAGACTGGATGTGAGTCTGGTGGCGAGGGACTTTTATTTTTTATATATCAGATGGGGATTGTAAGGTTATTTCTATTAAGTGAAAGTTCTGAGGTCATAAAGAGAAGAAAAATGTTAGTGTCAAAGCTGGAACTAAATTTTAGCCACCTGACTTTTCACTGCAGTTTGATGTCATATAAAAGAGAAAGTGGGGCTTCCCTGGTGGCACAGTGGTTGAGAGTCCACCTGCTGATGCAGGGGACACAGGATTGTGCCCCGGTCCGGGAAGATCCCACATGCCGCGGAGCGGCTGGGCCCGTGAGCCATGGCCACTGAGCCTGCGTGTCCGGAGCCTGTGCTCTGCAATGGGAGAGGCCACAATAGTGAGAGGCCCACGTCCCGCAAAAAAAAAAAAAAAAAAAAAAAAAAAAAGAGAAAGTGAAGCAGACATGCCCAGAATCTTAATTTCTTAGTGTTTACCAAATCTTCTGAAACAGTCTTTCTGAGTGACTTGGTTCAGCCTGGACAATTATTTCCTGTCTTGCTATTGTGACAGCTAGAGCAAATCCATTTGAAGTGTCATCAACATTGCAAAAAACTAGTCAATATTTTAACGAAGATACCCTTGAAAATTACTATAAATAACAGCAAGTCACTCTTTGAGGGTAGAGATTGCCATGAAACACTACCAATTGATGAAAAGTTCACATCAAAAATTTTAGATTACAGTTCCTAGTAACTAGTAATCTAACACTTGAGGGATTTGAGCTCAGTTGTGGTGTATTAAAGAAAAAGTCAGCAAAAGATAAAGAGAGACAGAGACTGAGAGACCAACAGAGATATAGAGAAACAAAGGCAGAGACACATACAGAAGCTAGGGACAGAAAAAGCAGAGAGTTGTGAAATATGTCAAAGAAAGGAGTAATTAAGACAGCAAACAATGCTGAAGAACAGGGAGAAAATAAGAATGAGTGAAGAGGAAGAAAAAGAGATGGTGAGAAAAAATGCTGGAAGAAAGGGTTGCAAGGAAGTGGAACTAACAGGGAAAAGGAGTATGTAAGAAACAGGAAATATGGAGAAGGAGGAGGAAAATATTTTTTAAAAGTAAGAGATCTGGGCTTCACTGGTGACGCAGTGGTTGAGAGTCCGCCTGCTGATGCAGGGGACACGGGTTCGTGCCCCAGTCCGGGAAGATCCCACATGCCACGGAGCGGCTTGGCCCGTGAGCCATGGCCGCTGAGCCTGTGCATCCAGAGCCTGTGCTCCGCAATGGGAGAGGCCACAGCAGTGAGAGGCCCACATACCGCAAAAAAACAAAACAACAAACAAACAAAAAAGTAAGAGATCTATTAGACATAAGAAGAGAGATCATCTTGCTCTTTTTTATTTTCATTTTTAAAATGCATTTCAGACTTAGAGCTGTGTAATCAGGCACTGAATTGTAGTCATAATCATGGTGTATAGGTGACTGGGAGTGGTGAACAGTGGAGGAATACTAACAAAATTCCCTTGTTTATTTATCACTTTAAAATTTACAAAGCCCCTCAAACACATATCTCATAGAAATGACTCACTTAGGGTACCCAGAATTTATAACCCTTTCCCTTTTTCTTTTCCAGCTGAGCCTCTGAAAATAAAAAGTGAACTTACAGGGTTCTTGTAAGGAAACTGGTTTTAAAATGCAATTCATAGTTACATGTATTTAAATACTACATCGCTGTTTTTCTCTCAAGTTTCCAAATGAAATAAAGTGTTTTGTTGAGTACTAAATCATTTCTGTGATTTATGGGAATTTGGATTTTGTATTATACACTGATAACTCTTCCTATTTCTGATCACAGGACAGGAGTTTCTTTCCATAAATTTTTTTTTTATTCAAAACTATCACATAACAGGGGCTCAGCCTTAGTTCCAGAAACTTCCCTCTATTGATAAAAATATATATATTTCTCTGTTTTACAGATTGTTGTTTTTAAACTTTATTAATGAATAGTTGACAAATATAATTGTATATATTTAAAGTGTATAAAGTTTACAATGTATATGATTTGATAAACATATACATTGGAGAATTACAACATTACCAAGATCGAGATAATTATCACATCCATTCATTACCTCACATAGTTAACATCGTTAACTCTTTTTTTTTCCTCTGCTGGTAACAATGCTTAAGATCTACTCTCAACAGCTTTCAAGTATACAATACTGTATTATTAGCTATAGTCAACGTACTGTACAGTAGATACTCAGAACTTATTCTTTTAATTGAAAATATTTGACCTACATAATCTCATTTTCTTCTTCCCTCAGTTCCTGGTAACAACCACCATTCTGGTTCTCTGTTTCTATAAAATTTACCTTTCCTTCCTTTTCATATTCTGCATATAATTAATATCATACAATACTTTTCTTTTTCTGTCTGGCTTATTTCACTTAGCAGAAGGAAAGAAATAGTAAAGATTAGAGCATGAATAAATGAAATTTTTAACATCTGTATTGGAGAATAATTGCTTTACAATGGTGTGTTAGTTTCTGCTTTATAACAATGTGAATCATTTATACATACACATATGTTCCCATATCTCTTCCATCTTGCATCTCCCTCCCTCACACCCTCCCTATCCCACCCCTTCAGGCGGTCACAAAGCACCGAGCTGATCTCCCTGTGCTATGCGGCTGCTTCGCAATAGCTATCTACCTTACATTTGGTAGTGTATATATGTCCGTGCCTCTCTTTTTAAATTATGGTTTTCTCAGGGTATATGTCCAGTAGTGGGGTTTCTGGCTCCTATGGGAGTTCTATTTTTACTTTTTAAGGAACCCCCATACTGTTCTACATAGTGGCTGTATCAATTTACATTCCAACCAACAGTGCAAGAGGCTTGCCTTTTCTCCACACCCTCTCCAGCATTTATTGTTTGCAGCTTTTCTAATGGTGGCCATTTTGCCTGGTGTGAGGTGATACCTCAATGTAGTTTTGATTGCATTTCTCTAATGATTAGTGATGTTGAGCATTCTTTCATGTGTTTGTTGGCAATCTGTATATCTTCTTTGGAGAAATGTCTATTTAGGTCTTCTGCCCATGTTTGGATTAGGTTCTTTCTTTTTCTGTTATTGAACTGCATGAGCTGCTTGTATATTTTGGAGATTAAACCTTTGTCAGTTGTTTCATTTGCAAATATTCTCTCCCATTCTGAGGGTTGTCTTTTCATCTTGTTTATGGTTGCCTCTGCTGTGCAAAAGCATTTAAGTTTCATTAGGTCCCATTTGTTTATTTTTGTTTTTATTTCCATTTCTCTAGGAGGTGGGTTAAAAAGGATCTTCCTGTGATTTATGTCATAGAGTGTTCAGCCTATGTTTTCCTCTAAGAGGTTAATAGTGTCTGGCCTTATATTTAAGTCTTTATTCCGCTTTGGTGTTAGGTAGTGTTCTAATTTCATACTTTTACATGTACCTGTCCAGTTTTCCCAGCACCACTTATTGAAGAGGCTGTCTTTATCCACTGTATATTCTTGACTCCTTTATCAAAGATAAGGTGACCATATGTGCATGGGTTTATCTCTGGGTTTCTATCCTATTCCATTGATCTATATTTCTGTTTTTGTGCCAGTACCATGCTGTCGTGATTACTGTAGCTTTGTAGTATAGTCTGAAGGCAGGGAGCCTGATTCCTCCAGCTGCATTTTTTGTTCTCAAGATTGTTTGGCTATTCGGGGTCTTTTGTGTTTCCATAAAATTGTGAAATTTTTTGTTCTAGTTCTGTGAAAAAGGCCAGTGGTAGTTTGATAGGGATTGCATTGAATCTGTAGATTGCTTTGGGTAGAATAGTCACTTTCACAATGTTGATTCTTCCAATCCAAGAACATGGTATATCTCTCCATCTATTTGTATCATCATTAATTTCTTTCAGTAGTGTGTTATAATTTTCGGCATACAGGTCTTTTGTCTCCTTAGGTAGGTTTATTCCTAGATATTTTATTCCTTTTGTTGCAATGGTAAATGGGAGAGTTTGCTTAATTTCACTTTCAGATTTATCATCATTAGTGTATAGGAATGCAAGAGATTTCTGTGCATTAATTTTGTATCCTGCTACATTACCAAATTCATTGATTAGCTCTAGCAGATTTCTGGTAGCATCTTTAGGATTCTCTATGTAGAGTAACATGTCATCTGCAAACAGTAACAGCTTTACTTCTTCTATCCTGATTTTGATTCATTGTATTTCTTTTTCTTCTCTGATTGCTGTGGCTAGAACTTCCAAAACTATGTTAAATAATTGTAGTGAGAGTGGGCAACCTTGTCCTGTCCCTGAACTTAGTAGAAATGGTTTCAGTTTTTCACCATTGAGGACGATGTTGGCTGTGGGTTTGTCATATATGGCCTTTATTATGTTGAGGAACGTTCCCTTTATGCCTACTTTCTGCAGGGTTTTTATCATAAATGGTTGTTGATTTTTGTCGAAGGCTTTCTCTGCATCTATTGAGATGATCATGTGTTTTTTCTCCTTCACTTTGTTAATATGGTGTATCACGTTGATTGATTTTCGTATATTGAAGACTTCTTGCATTCCTGGAATAAACCCCACTTGATCATATTGTATGATCCTTTTTATTTGCTGTTGTATTCTGTTTGCTAGTATTTTGTCGAGGTTTTTGCATCCATGTTCATCAGTGATCTTGACCTGTAGTTTTCTTTCTTTGTGACGTCTTTGTCTGGCATTGGTATCAGGGTGATGTTGGCCTCGTAGAATGAGTTTGGGAGTGTTCCTCCCTCTGCTATATTTTGGAACAGCTTGAGAAGATAGGTGTTAGCTCTTCTCTAAATGCTTGATAGAATTCTCCTGCGAAGCCATCTGATCCTGGGTTTTCATTTGTTGGACGATTTTTAATCCCAGTTTCAATTTCAGTTCTTGTGATTGGTCTGTAAATATACTCTGTTTCTTCCTGGTTCAGTCTCAGCAGGTTGTGCATTTCTAAGAATTTGCCCCTTTTTTCCAAGTTGTCCATTTTATTCACATATAGTTGCTTGTAGTAATCTCTCATGATCCTTTCTATTTCTGCAGTGTCAGTTGTTACCTTTCCTTTTTCATTTCTAATTCTATTGATTTGACTCTTCTCCCTTTTTTCTTCGTGATTATGGCTAATGGTTTTTCAATTTTCTCTGTCTTCTCAAAGAACAAGCTTTTAGTTTTATTGATTTTTGCTCTCGTTCCTTCACTTCGTTTTCATTTATTTCTGATCTGTTCTTTCTGATTTCTTTCCTTCTGCTAATTTTGGGCCTTTTTTTCTTCTTTCTCTAATTGCTTTAGGTGCAAGGTTAGGTTGTTTATTTCAGATGTTTCCTTTTCCTTCACGTAGAATTTTATTGCTATAAACTTCCCCTTAGAATTGCTTTTGGTGCATCCAATAGGTTTTGGGTCATTGTGTCTCCATTGTCATTTTTTGTAGTTATTTTTTAATTTCCTCCTTGGTTTCTTCAGTGATCACTTGGTTTTTAAGTACTGTATTGTTTAGCCTCCATGGGTTTGTATTTTCTACAGATCATTTCCTGTAATTGGTATCTAGTCTCATAGCTTTGTGGTCGGAAAAGATACTTGATACAATTTCAATTTTCTTAAATTTACCAAGGCTTGATTTGTGACCCAAGATATGATCTATCCTGGAGAATGTTCCATGAGCACTTGAGAAAAATGTGTATTCTGTTGTTTTGGGATGGAATGTCCTATAAATATCAATTAAGTCCATCTTGTTCAATGTATCGTTTAAAGCTTGTGTTTCCTTATTTATTTTCATTTTGGATGATCTGCCCATTGGTGCAAGTGGGGTGTTAAAGTTCCCTACTATGACTGTGTTACTGTCGATTTCCCCAAATGCTGTTAGCTTTTGCCTTAATTATTGAGGTGTTCCTATGTTGGGTGCATAAATATTTACATTGTTACATCTTCTTCTTTGATCAGTCTCTTGATCATTATGTAGTATCCTTCTTTATCTCTTGTAATAGTCTTTATATTAAAGTCTATTTTTCTGATATGAGAACTGCTATTCCAGCTTTCTTTTGATTTCCATTTGCATGGAATATCTTTTTCCATCCCCTTACTTTCAGTCTGTATGTATCCCTAGGTCAGAAGTGTGCCTCTTGTAGTCAGTATATATATGGGTCCTGTTTTTTTATCCATTCAGAAAGTCTGTGTCTTTTGGTGGGAACATTTAATCTTTTTACATTTAAAGTAATTATCGACATGTATGTTCCTATTCCCATTTTCTTAATTGTTTTGGGTTTGTTATTGTAGGTCTTTTCCTTCTCTTGTGTTTCTTGCCTAGATAACTTCCTTCAGCATTTGTTGTAAAGCTGGTTTGGTGGTGCTGACCTGTCTGCTTTTGCTTGTCTGCGAAGATTTTAATTTCTCTATCTAATCTGAATGAGATCCTTGCTGGGTAGAGTAATCTTGGTTGTAGGTTTTGCTCCTTCATCATTTTAAATATGTCCTGCCACTCCCTTCTGGCTTTCAGAGTTTCTGCTGAAAGATCAGCTGTTAACCATATGGGGATTCCCTTGTGTGTTATTTGTTGTTTTTCCCTTGCTGATTTTAATATGTTTCCTTTGTATTTAATTTTTGACAGTTTGATTAATATGTGTCTTGGTGTATTTCTCCTTGGATTTATCCTGCATGGGACTCTCTCTGATTCCTGGACTTGATTAACTATTTCCTTTCCCATATTAGGGAAGTTTTCGACTATAATCTCTTCAAATATTTTCTCAGTCCCTTTCTTTTTCTCTTCTTCTTCTGGGACCCCTATTATTCGAATTCTGGTGTGTTTAATGTTGTCCCAGTTGTCTCTGAGACTGTCCTCAGTTCTTTTCATTCTTTTTTCTTAATTCTGCTCTGCAGTAGTTATTTCCATTATTTTATCTTCCAAGTCACTTATCCGTTCTTCTGCTTCAGTTATTCTGCTATTGATCCCTTCTAGAGTATTTTTAATTTCATTTATTCTGTTGTTCATCATTGCTTGTTTCCTCTTTAGTTCTTCTAGTTCCTTGTTAAATGTTTCTTGCATTTTGTCTGTTCTATTGCCAAGATTTTGGATCATCTTTACTATCATTATTCTGAATTCTTTTTCAGGTAGACTGCCTCTTTCCTCTTCATTTGTTAGGTCTGGTGGGTTTTTATCTTGCTCCTTCATCTGCTGTGTGTTTTTCTGTCTTCTGATTTTGCTTATCTTACTGTGTTTGGGGTCTCCTTTTTGCAGGCTGCAGGTTCATAGTTCCCGTTGTTTTTGGTGTCTGTACCCAGTGGCTAAAGTTGGTTCAGTGGGTTGTGTAGGCTTCCTGGTGGAAGGGACTAGTGCCTGTGTTCTGGTGGATGAGGCTGGATCTTGTCTTTCTGGTGGGCAGGTCCATGTCTGGTGTGTGTTTTGGGGTGTCTGTGGCCTTATTATGATTTTAGGCAGCCTCTCTGCTAATGAATGGGGCAGTGTTCCTGTCTCGCTAGTTGTTTGGCATAAGGTGTCAGGCACTGTAGCTTGCAGGTCGTTGAGTGTAGCTGGGTCTTGGTGTTGAGATGGAGATCTTTGGGAGATTTTCGCCATTTGATATCACGTGGATCTGTGAGGTCTCTTGTGGACCAGTGTCCTGAAGTTGGCTCTCTCACCTCAGAGGCACAGTAATGACTCCTGGCTGGAGCACCAAGATCCTTTCATCCACATGGCTCAGTATAAAGGGAAACAACATAGAAAGAAAGAAAGAAAGAGGATAAAATAAAACAAAGGAACATAAAATAAAACAAAGTTATTAAAATAAAAATAATTTTTAAGAAAAGGTTTTTCAAAGGTAAAAAAACCACGAAAACGGACAGACAGAACCCTAGGACAAATGGTGAAATCAAAGCTATACAGACAAAATCTCACAGAAGCATACACATACAGACTCACAAAAAGTGGAAAAAATAATATATCTTGCTCCCAAAGTTCACCTCCTCAATTTCGGATGATTCGTTGTCTATTCAGGTTTTCCTCAGATGCAGGGTACATCAAGTTGATTGTGGAGATTTAATCCTCTGCTCCTGAGGCTGCTGAGAGATATTTCCCTTTCTCTTCTTTGTTCACACTTCTCCCAGGATTCAGCTTTGGATTTAGCCCCGCCTCTGCCTGTAGCATGCCTGACGGCATCTCTTCTTCGCTCAGACAGGACAGTGTTAAATGAGCACCTGAATCGTGGGCTCTGGTTCTCTCAGGCCGGGGGCAGGGAGGGGTACGAATGTGGGGCTAGGCTGCGGCAGCAGAGGCCGGCGTGACATTGCAGCAGCCTGAGGGATGCCATGCATTCTCCTGGGGAAGATGTCCCTGGATCCCAGGACCCTGGCAGTGGCGGGCTGCACAGGCTCCCAGAAGGGAAGGTGTGGATAGTGACCTGTGCTTGCACACAGGCTTCTTGGTAGCAGCAGCAGCAGCCTTAACGTCTCATGCCCATCTCTGGGATCCGCACTCTTAACTGTGGCTCGCACCTGTCTCTGGAACCCCTTTAAGAAGCGCTCTTAATCCCCTCTCCTCATGCACCAGGAAACAAAGAGGGAAGAAAAAGTCTCTTGCCTCTTTGCCAGGTCCAGACTTTTCCCAGGATTCCCTCCCAGCTAGCCGTGGTGCACTAACCTCTTCAGGCTGTGTTCTCGCCGCCAACCCCAGTCCTCTCCCTGCGATCCGAGTGAAGCCCGAGCCTCAGCTCCCAGCCCCCACCCTCCCCAGTGGGTAAGCAGAGAAGCCTCTCGGGCTGGTGAGTGCTGGTCGGCACCGATACTCCGTGCGGGAATCTCTCCACTTTTCTCTCCACCTCCCTGTTGATGTGCTCTCCTCCGTGGCTCCAAAGCTTCCCCCCGCTGCCACGTACAGTCTTTGCCCATGAAGTGGCTTCCTAGTGTGTTGAAACCTTTTCTCCTTCACAGCTTCCCCCCACTGGTGCAGGTCTCGTCCCTATTCTTTTGTCTCTGTTTTTTTCTTTTTTCTTTGCCCTACCCAGGTACTTGGGGAGTTTCTTGCCTTTTTGGAGGTCTGAGATCTTCTTCCAGTGTTCAGTGGGTGTTCTATCAGAGCAGTTCCACGTGTAGATGTATTTCTGATGTATATGTGTGGAAGTAGGGGATCTCCATGTTTTACTCTTCCACCATCTTCCTCAACTCTCTTTGCCTTATTTTAGTTTGCTTTCTGTGTTTGATCCATTTTTGATATTTTGGTTTTGTCAGTTTAGTTTTTAGTCTTTGTTTTCATTTTTGGGTTTGTTTATTGGTTTGCTTGCTCTCTTTTTTGTCTTCCTTTTGTGAGTGTGTGTGTGTTTCTTTTCCTGTTTTTGTCTGTTCAGTTTTGCTTTTACCATTTTTCTCAGGTATTTGTTTGTCTGTTTGCTTTCTTTTTTTTTTCCTTTTCTTCCATGCCATGTGGCTTCTGGGGTCCTGGTGTTCCAGCCAGGGATTGAGCCTAAGCCTCTGAGGTGGGAGAGCTAAATCTAGGACATTGGACCACCTGAGAACTCTTGATCCCATGGAATATTAATCGGTGAGAGTTCTCCCAGAAGTCTCCATCTCAACACTACGACATGACTCCACCCAACGTCCTGCAAGCTCCAGTGCTGGACGCCTCATGTCAAACAACTAACAAGAAATGGACACAACCCCACACCTTAGCAGACAGGCTGCCTAAAGTCATAGTAATCTCACAGAAACCCCAAAACACACCACCAGATGTGACCCTCCCCATCAGAGGGACAAGATCCAGCTCCAACCACCAGAACACAGGTAGCAGTCTACCCACAAAGAAGTCTACACAAGCTACTGTACCAACCTCACCCACTGGGGACAGACACCAGAAGTAAGAAGAACTATGATACTGCAGTCTGTGGAAAGGGGAATCCAAAGGCAGTAAGTCAAACAAAATGAGAAAGCAGAGAAGTATGCAGCAGGTGAAGGAGCAAGGTGAAAATCCACAAGACCAAACAAATGAAGAGAAAATAGGAAGTCTACCTGAAAAAGAATTCAGAGTAATGATAGTAAAAATGATCTAAAAACTCATAAATAGAGGACAGAGAATACAAGAAACGTTTAACAAGGACTTAGAAAAATTAAAGGGCAAACAGCGATGAACAACACAATAAGTGAAATTAAAAATACTCTAGAAGGAATAAATACCAGAATAACTGAGGCAGAAGAACGGATAAGTGAGTCAGAAGATAGAATGGTAGAAATAACTGCTGTGGATCAGAATAAAGAAACAAGAATGAAAAGATTTGAGGACAGTCTCAGAGATTACTGGGACAACATTAAATACACCAACATTCGAATTATTGGGGTGCCAGAAGAAGAAGAGAAAGAGAAAGGGTCTGAGAAAGTATTTGGAGACACAATAGTCGAAAACTTCCCTAACATGGGAAAGGAAATAGCTAATCAAGTCCAGGAAGCCCAGAGAGTCCCACACAGGATAAACCCAAGGAGAAACATGTTGAGATAAAATTAATCAAACTAACAAAAATTAAATACAAATAAAAAATATTAAAAAGCATCAAGAGAAAAGCAACAATTAACACACAAGGGAATCCCTGTAAGGATATCAGATTATTTTTCAGCAGAAATTCTGGAGGCCAGAAGGGAGTGGCAGGATATATTTAAAGTGATGAAAGGGAAAAACTTACAACCAAGATTACTCTGCCCACAAGGATCACATTGAACAGAAATATCAAAAGCTTTATGGACAAGAAAAAGTTAACAGAATTCAGCAGCACCATAATAGCTCTACAACAAATGCTAAAGGAACTTCTGTAACTGGGAAACACAGGAGAAGAAAAGGACCTACAAAAACAAATCCAAACAATTAAGAAAATGGTAATAGGAATATTCATATTGATAATTACCTTAAATGTGAATGGATTAAATGTGCCAACTAAAACAGACAGACTTGCTGAATGCATACAAAAACAAGATCCATATATACGTTGTCTACAAGAGACCAATTTCAGACCTAGGGACACATAAAGACTGAAAGTGGGGGGTTGGAAAAATATATTTCATGCAAATGGAAATCAAAAGAAACCTGGAGTAGAAATACACATATTAGACAAAATAGACTTTAAAATAAAGATTGTTACCCGAGATAAGGAATGACACTACAAAATGATCAAGTGTTAAATCTGAGAAGAAGATATAATAATTATAAATATGTATGCACCCAAAACATAAGAACAACACAGTACATAAGGCAATTGCTAACAACTGTAAAAGTGGAAATCAACAGTAACAAAATAATAGTGGGGGGACTTCAACACCTCACTTAAACCAATGGACAGAAAATTAGTAAGGAAATACAAGCTTCAAATCAGGGGTCCCCAACACCCAGGCTGTGGACCAGTACCAGTCCCTGGCCTGTTAGGAACCAGGCCACACATCAGGAGGTGAGCAGTGGGAGAGCGAGGAAAGCTTCATCTACCATTCCTCATCACTCCCCATCACTTGCATTACCGGATGAATCATCCCCCCTGCATCCGTGGAAAAATTGTCTTCCATGAAACTGGTCCCTGGTGCCAAAAATGTTGGGGACGGCTGCTTTAAATGACACAATAGACCAGATAGATTTAACCAATATTTATAGGACATTCCAACTGAAACAAGCAGACTACACTTTCTTCTCAAGTACAAACAGAACACTCTGCAGGATAGATCATATCTTTGGTCACAATTCAAGCCTCAGTAAATTTAAGAAACTTGAAACCATATCAAACCTCTTTTCCAAGCACAATGCTATGAGATTACAAATCAATTACAGGAAAAGAGAACTGTAAAAACACAAACACAGAGGGGCTAAAAAATACGATACTAAATAACCAAAGACACTGAAGAAATCAAAGAGGAAATCAAAAAATACCTAGAGACAAATGGCAACAAAAACACAAGAACCCAAAACCTATGGGATGTAGCAAAAGCAATTCTGAGAGGGAAGTTTATAGCAATAATATCCTACCTCAAGAAACAAGTAAAATCTCAAATAAACAGTCAAAGCTTACACCTAAATAAACAAGAGAAAGAAGAACAAAGAAAACCCTAAGTTAATAGAATGAAAGAAATCGTAAGAATCAGACCAGAAATAAATGAAGTAGAAACAAAGAAAACAATAGCAAAGATCAATAAAACTAAAAGCTGGTTCTCTGAGAAGGTAAATAAAATTGATAATTTTTAACCAGATTCATCAAGAAAATGAGGGAGAGGACTTAAATCAATAAAACTAGAAATGGAAAAGGAAAAGTTACAATGGACACCACAGAAATACAAAACATGATAGGAGACTACTACAAGCAGCTCCATGCCAATAAAATGGACAACCTCAAAGAAATGGACAAATTCTTAGAAAGGTATAACTTTCCAAGGCTGAACCAGGAAGAAATAGAAAATATGAACAGACAAATCACAAGTAATGAAATTGAAATTGTGATTAAATATTTTCCAACATATAAAGCCCAGGACCAGATGGCTTCACATGTGAATTCTATTACATATTAAGAGAAAAGCTAACACCCATCTTCCTCAAACTCTTCTAAAAAATTGTAGAGGAAGGAACACTCCCAAACTCATTCTAGAAGGCCACCATCACCCTGATACCAAAACCAAACAAAAATATTACAAAAAAAGAAAATTACAGACCAAAATCACTGATGAATATACATGCAAACATCCTCAACAAAATACTAGCAAACAGAATCCAACAACACATTAAAAGGATTGTACACGATGATCAACTGAGATTTATCCCAGGGATTCAAGGATTCTTTAATATATGCAAATCAATCAGTGTGATACACCATATTAAAAAATTGAAGAATAAAAACCATATGATAATCTCAATAGATGCAGAAAAAGATTTTGACAAAATTCAACACTGATTTATGATAAAAACACTCCAGAAAGTTGGCATAGAGGGAACCTTCCTCAACATAATAAAAGCCATATATGACAAATCCACAGCAAACATCATTCTCAATGGTGAAAAACTGAAAACATTTCCTGTAAGATCAGGAACTTGCCACTATCATTCAACATAGTTTTGGAAGTCCTAGCCACAGCAATCAGAGAAGAAAAAGAAATAAAAGGAATACAAACTGGAAAAGAAGAAGTAAAACTATCACTATTTGCAGATGACATGATACTATATATACAAAATCCTAAGGATGCCACCAGAAAACTACTAGAGCTAATCAGTGAATTTGGTAAAGTTGCAAGATACAAAATTAATGCACAGAAATCTCTTGCATTCCTATACACTAACAGCAAAAGATCAGAAAAAGAAATTAAGGAAACCATCCCATGCACCATTGCAACAAAAAGAATAAAATACCTAGGAATAAACCTATCTAAGGAGACAAAAGACCTGTATGAAGAAAACTATAAGACAGTGATGAAAGAAATCAAAGACGACACAAATGGATATAGAGATATACCATGTTCTTGGATTGGAAAAATCAATATTATGAAAATGACTGTGCTACCCAAAGCAATCTACAGATTAAATACAATCCCTATCAAATTGCCAATGGCATTTTTCACAGAATTAGAACAAAATAATTTCACAATTTGTATGGAAACACAAAAGACCCCGAATAGCTAAAGTAATCTTGAGAAAGACAAATGGAGCTGGAGGAATCAGGCTCCCTGTCTTCAGAGTATACTACAAAGCTACAGTAATCAAGACAGTGTGGTACTGGCACAAAAACAGAAATACAGGTCAATGGAACAGGATAGAAAGCCCAGAGATAAACCTAAGCACCTATGGTCAACTAATCTATGACAAACTAGGCAAGGATATACAATGGAAAAAACAGAGTCTCTTCAGTAAGTGGTTCTGGGAAAATTAGACAGCTACATGTAAAAGAATAAAATTAGGACACTCCCTAACACCATACACAAAAATAAACTCAAAATGGATTAAAGACCTAAATGTAAGACCAGAGGACACTATAAAACTCTTAGAGGAAAACATAGGAAGAACACTCATGGACATAAATCACAACAAGATCTTTTTGATGCACCTACTAGTGTAATGGGAATAAAAACAAAATAAATGGGACCTAATGAAACTTATAAAGCTTCTGCCTGGGAAAGGAAAACATAAACAAGACGAAAAGACAACCCTCAGAATGGGAGAAAATATTTGCAAGTGTATCAATGGACAAAGCATTAATCTCCAAATTATACAAACTGCTCATGCAGCTCAATATCAAAAAAACAAACAGCCCAATGCAAAAATGGGTGGAAGACCTAAATAGGCATTTCTGCAAAGAAAAAATACAGATATCCAAGCAGCACATGAAAAGATTCTCAACATCACTAATTATTGGGTAAATGCAAATCAAAACTACAGTGAGGTATCACCTCACACAGTTAGAATGGGCATCATCAGAAAATCTACAAACAATAAATTCTCGAGAGGGTGTTGAGAACAGGGAACCTTCTTGCACTATTGGCAATGTAAATTGATACAGCCACTATGGAGAACAGTATGGAGCTTCCTTATAAAACTAAAAATAGAACTATCATATGACCCAGCAATCCCACTACTGGGAATGTACCCAGAGAAACCATAATTCAAAAAGACACATGCACTCCAATGTTCATTGCCGCACTATTTACAATAGCCAGGTCATGGAAGCAACCTAAATGTCCATCAACAGACGAATAAAGATGTGGTACTTTATACAATGGAATATTCCTCAGCCATATAAAGGAACAAAACTGGGTCATTTGTAGAGACCTGGATGGACCTAGAGACTGTCATACAGAGTGAAGTAAGTCAGAAAGAGAAAAACAAATATTGTACATTAAGGCATATTTGTGGAATCTAGAAAAATGGTACAGATGAGCTGGTTTGCAAGGAAGAAATAGAGACACAGATGTAGAGAACAAACGTATGGACACCAAGCGTTGATAGGCAGGGTGAGATGAATTGGGAGATTGGGATTAACATATACACACTAATATGTATAAAACAGATAACTCATAGAGCCTCCTCTATAGCACAGGGAATTCCACTTCACTGTATGGTAGAAACTAACACAACATTGTAAAACTATACCCCAATTAAAAAATGTTTTTGTTTTTAAAAATATTGAAGGAAAGTATTTGCCTTCCCCAAAACCATACTTTTTGCCAGAATAACAATTTTAATCTAAGTATTCATTAGCTCATTAGATTTTGGTGAATCTACTTTGTACTTTGTTAGTATGTGCCAGCATTGTATTCCTTTGTGCATCCATCCAACAGATATTATGTGCAGAACAGTATGCCTGACTCTAAGAGATCCAAATAATGAACCCAGTAAACCCGCTTTTAAACAATGCTCACACATTTTCCTTCACATTGGGATTGGCAGTCAGACTACTATGTGTCTGCAATGCCCATTGCACTCCTTTCATCACCAAGAGTGTACTAAAGAAGAAAAGGTAACCATGTGAGTCATGTGAATCAGTCCTGGTGATTAGGGAGATGATAGATATCTTGCCCTCTTTATAAGACAAAATTCCTACACTGAGTTACTAAAACGTGATATGAGACATTATTGAACTAAAAACGTTACTTGGTACCAACTAAAACTGCTCTAGAACATAAGAAGTGAAAACAATTCATGAAGACTAGAGTCAGAGAAGAATTTCTGGAGAAGATGGGATTTAAACTCATCCTTCAAGGACAGGAAGGATTTGGATTAGTGAAAGGAAGAACATTTCAAGTAAGGTGTGGGGGGGAGAGATGGAACATGTTTACACTCCAAAATTAAGCTCTGTTTATAAACTGATATTTCCTTTTGGCATCTATAATTTTTTGCCTCACACTATTTTTATATCTAAACACTGCCTCAGAAAGAAAAGTCTCCTTATAGTTCTTATAAAATTTAAGTGAATCAGAGAAGCAGAAATTATGGATTCCTTTGACTAAAACATAGCAGTCAAAGCTATTAGTAAAATTTATGAAGATTTCACGAGTAATACTAATATTTATTGCGTATCTTGTATGTGCTAGGAGCTATTTATATACTTACCATGTATTTATTTATGTAACCGTCAAAACAATCTTGTGAGGTATTCGTCAAAACAATCTTGTGAGGTATTACTATCTCCATCTTATAGATGAGAGAACTGAGGCACAATGAGGTTTAAGAAACTTGCCTATATTTCACAATAAGGAAGTGGCAGAGAATTAAAGTGAAATTAAAAGATTCAGTTGCAGGTGGGTTGTCAGCTGATAAGCAACCATAATTCCATCTGCAACCTTAATTCCTCTTGTTCATGTAACATATTCATAGGTTCTGGGGATTAAGATATGAACATCTTTGGGAGAGGCATTATTTTGCCTACCTCACTCCCTAATACACTGCAAAATAGTAACAGGTAGACAAAGGAATAGATCAAATGTTTTGGAAAATAAGGCTGAGAAGGGACCCATCTACTATAACCTGGGTTATATCCTGAGATTAGATTGTGTTCACATTTCCTGGAAGAGATGCTGGATTGTGAGAATGTCTGCATTTTATGAATGTGAATAAAGATTCAGGGTTTGAAACTGTACATGATTCATTTCCCCAAATGGTGAACTTCCCATAAACTTACTCAGGCAAACACAGAGGGCGTATAAATAGTATTCAGACATCTGCATAAGCTTTCTGGATGCTGGTGGGCTCTAATTCAAAAGACTGAATCGTGGAAATATAGGATGTGAGAACTGAAAGGGACCTCAAAGACCAGCTAATACAAGGCTCTCCTTGTACAAGTGACAAGACTAAGACCAAAGAAGGAAAATAGGCCACCCCAGGTAACACATAAGATTGTGGCATAGAGAGTACTAGAATATATTTCTCACTACTAGGTCCAATTACTCGGAACAAAGATGTCATGTTTAGAGGCAGTGCAAGTGCTTTTGAGTCCCTTAAATGATATCATGGAGATGACTGCTTCCTCTAGTCAGTGGTTAAGCCAGCCACCAATGTGGCATTTTCTTTTCTTTTTTTGTATTTCAAATTAGAATAAATAATAATTAAAAGAAAAAAATATTGGAAATTAATTATTAATGCAATACTGCTAAAATCAATACATTCAGAAGTTACTATATATATATATATTTTTTTAACAGTTTTATTGGAGTATAATTGCTCTACAATGGTGTGTTAGTTTTGGATTTTTAACGAAGTGAATCAGCCATAAATATATATATATCCCAATATCTCCTCCCTCTGGCATCTCCCTGCCACCCTCCCTATCCCACCCTTCTAGGTGGTCAAAAAGCACCGAGCTGATCTCCCTGTGCTTTGCAGCTGCTTACGACTAGCTATCTATTTTAAATTTGGTAGTATATATATGTCGATGCCACTCTCTTCGTCCCAGCTTATCATTCCCCCTCCCCATATCCTCAAGTCCAATTTCTAAGTCTGGGTCTTTATTCTTGTCCTGCAGCTAAGTTCTTCAAAACCTTATTTTAGATTGATATATATGTATTAGGATACGGTATTTGTTTTTATCTTCTGACTTACTTCAATCTGTGTGACAGATGCTAGGTCCAACAACCTCACTAAAAATAATTCAATTTCATCTTTTTTATGGCTGAGTAATATTAGATTGTATATATGTACCACATCTTCTTTATCCATTCATTTGCCGATGGACACTTAGGTTGCTTCCATGTCCTGGATATTGTAAAGAGAGCTGCAATGAACATTGTGGTACATGACTCTTTTTGAATTATGGTTTTCTCAGATATATCCCAGGAGTGGGATTGCTGGGTCGTATAGTAGTTCTATTTTTAGTTTTGAAGAAACCTCCATACTGTTCTCTATAGAGGCTGTACCAATTTACAGTCCCACCAACAGTACAAGAGGGATCCATTTTCTCCGTACCCTCTCCAGCGTTTATTGTTTGTAGATATTTTAATGATGGCCATTCTGACTGGTGTGAGGTGATACCTCACTGTAGTTTTGATTTGCAATTCTCTGATGATTAGTGCTGTTGAGCATCCTTTCATGTGTTTCCTGGCTATCTGTATGCCTTCTTTGGAGAAATGTCTATTTAGGTCTTCTGCCCATTTTTTGATTGGGTTGTTTGTTTTTTGCTATTGAGCTGCATGAGCTACTTGTAAATTTTAGAGATTAATCCTTTG
Organism: Monodon monoceros; assembly: GCF_005190385.1. Taxonomy (NCBI): domain Eukaryota; kingdom Metazoa; phylum Chordata; class Mammalia; order Artiodactyla; family Monodontidae; genus Monodon; species Monodon monoceros. Next base: position 49,368,010 of record NW_021703779.1, on the reverse strand, counting down.
TCAGTTGCTTCACTTGCAAATATTTTCTTCCATTCTGAGGGTTTTCTTTTTGCCTTGTTTATCATCTCCTTTGCTGTGCAAAAGCTTTTAGATTTCATTAGGTCCCATTTGTTTATGTTTTTATTTCCATTTCTCTAGGAGGTGGATCAAAAAGGATCTTGCTGTGATTTATGTCATAGAGTGTTCTGCCTATGTTTTCCTCTAAGCGTTTTATAGTGTCTGGACTTACATTTAGTTCTTTAATCAATTTTGAGTTTATTTTTCTGTATGGTGTAAAGGAGTGTTCTAATTTCATTCTATTACAGTAGCTGTCCAGTTTTCCCAGCACCACATATTGAAGAGTCTGTCTTTTCTCCATTGTATATTTTGCCTCCTTTATCAAAGATAATGTGACCATATGTGCCTGGGTTTATCCCTGGGTTTTCTATGCTGTTCCATTGGTCTATAGTTCTGCTTTTGTGCCAATACCATACTTTCTTGATTACTGTAGCTTTGTTGTATAGTTGAACTCAGGGAGCCTGATTCCTCCAACGCCATTTTTCTTTGTCAAGATTGCTAATAGGAGTCTTTTCCATTTCCATACAAATTGTGAAATATTTTGTTCTAGTTCTGTGAAAAACGCCATTGGTACTTTGATAAGGTTTGCATTGAATCTGTAGGTTGCTTTGTGTAGTATAGTTATTTTCACAATGTTGATTCTTCCAATCCAAGAACATGGTATATCTCTCCATCTATTTGTATCATCTTTCATTTCTTTCATCAGTTTCTTATAGTTTTCAGCATACAGATCTTTTGTCTCCTTAGGTAGGTTTATTCCTAGGTATTTTATTCTTTTTGATGCAGTGGTAAATGGGAGTGTTTCCTTAATTTCTCTTTCAGATTTTTCATCACCAGTGTATAGGAATGCCAGAGATTTCGGTGCATTAATTTTGTATCCTGCTACTTTACCAAATTCAGTGACTAGCTCTAGTAGTTTTCTGGTAGCATCTTTAGGATTCTCTGTGTATAGTATCATGTCATCAGTAAACAGTGACAGCTTTATTTCTTCTTTTCGGATTTGGATTCCGTTTATTTCTTTTTCTTCTCTGACTGCTGTGGCTAAAAATTCCAAAACTTATGTTGAATAAGAGTGGTGAGAGTGGGCAACCTTGTCTTGCTCCTTATCTTAGTGGAAATGGTTTCAGTTTTTCACCTTTGAAAACGATATTGGCTGTGGGTTAGTTATATACGACCTTTATCATGATGAGGTCTGTTCCCCCTATGCCTACTTTCTGTACGGTTTTTATCATAAATGGGTGTTAAATTTTGTTGAAGGCTTTTTCTACATCTATTGAGATGATCATATGGATTTTATCCTTCAGTTTGTTAATATGGTGTATCACATTGATTGATTTGCATATATTGAAGAATCCTTGCATTCCTGGGATAAACCCCACTTGACCATGTTGTATGATCCTTTTACAGTGCTGTTGGATTCTGTTTGATAGTATTTTGTTGTGGAATTTTGCATCTATGTTCATCAGTGATACTGGCCTGTAGTTTTCTTTTTTTGTGATATCGTTGCCTGGTTTTGGTATCAGGGTGATGGTGACATTGTAGAATGTGTTTGCAAGTGTTACTCTCTCTGTTATATTTTGTAGGAGTTTGAGTAGGATTGGTGTTAGCTCTTCTCTAAATGTTTGACAGAATTTGCCTGTGAAGCCATTTGGTCCTGGGCTTTTGTTTGTTGGAAGATTTTTAATCACAGTCTCCATTTCAGTGCTTGTGATTTGTCTGTTTATATTTTATCTTTCTTCCTGGTTCAGTCTCGGAAGGTTGTGCATTTCTAAGAATTTGTCCATTTCTTCCAGGTTGTCAATTTTATTGGCATATAATTGCTTTTAGTAATCTCTCATGATCCTTTGTATTTCTTCAGTGTCAGTTGTTACTTCTCCTTTTTCATTTCGAATTCTATTGATTTGAGTCCTCTCCCTTTTTTTCTTGATGAGTCTGGCTAATGGTTTATCAATTTTGTTTTTCTTCTCAAGTAACCAACTTTTAGTTTTATTGCTCTTTGCTATTGCTTCCTTAATTTCATTTTCATTTATTTCTGCTCTGATCATTATGATTTCTTTCCTTCTGTTAACTTTTGCTTTCTTTTTGTTCTTTCTCTAACTGCTTTAGTTACAAGGTTAAGTTTTTTATTTGAGATGTTTCTTGTTTATTGAGGTAGGATTGTATTGCTATAAACTTCCTTTTTTGAACTGCTTTTGTTGCATCCCATATGTTTTGGGTCATTGTGTTTACACAATGATTTGATTTCCTCTTTGATTTCTTCAGTGATCTGTTGGTTATTTAGCAGTGTATATTTTAGCCTCCATGTATTTTTAATTTTTATAGATATTTTCCTGTAATTGATATCTACTCTCGTAGTGTTGTGGTCAGAAAAGATACTTGATATGATTTCAATTTTCTTAAATTTACCAAGGCCTGATTTGTGACCCACGATATGACCTATCCTGGAGAATGTTCCGTGAGCACTTGAGAAGAAATTTTATTCTGCTTTTTTTGGATGGAATGTCCTATAAATATCAATTGTCTATCTTGTTAAGTGTATCATATAAAGCTTGTGTTTCCTTATTTATTTTCATTTTGGATGATCTGCCCTTTGGTTAAAGTGAGGTGTTAAAGTTCCCTACTATGATTGTGTTACTATCGAGTTCCCCTTTTATGGCTGTTATCATTTGCCTTTGTATTGTGGTGGTCCTATGTTGGGTGTATAAATATTTACAATTGTTCTATCTTCTTCTTGGTTTGATCCCTTGATCATTATGTAGTGTCCTTCTTTGTCTCTTTTAATAGTCTTTATTTTGAAGTCTATTTTGTCTGGTATGAGAATTGCCATTCCAGCTTTCTTTTGACTTCCATTTGCATGGAATATCTTTTTCCATCCCCTGACTTTCAGTCTGTATGTGTCTCTAGGTCTGATGTGGGTCTATTGTAAGCTGCATATATATACGGGTTTAGTTGTTGTATCCATTCAGCCAGTCTATGTCTTTTGGATGGAGCAGTTAATCCATTTACATTTAAGGTAATTATCAATATGTATTTTCCTATTACCGTTCTTAGTTGTTTTGGGTTTGTTATTGTAGGTCTTTTCCTTCTCTTCTGTTTCCTGCCTAGAGAAGTTCCTTTAGCTTTTGTTGTAAAGTTTGTTTGGTGGTGCTGAATTCTCTTTGCTTTTCCTTGTCTGTATAGGTTTTAATTTCTCTGATGAATCTGAATGAGATCCTTACTGGTTAGAGTAATCTTGTAGGGTTTTCCTTTTCATCACTTTAAATATGTCCTGCCACTCCCTTCTGGCTTTCAGAATTTCTGCTGAAAGATCAGCTGTTAACTTTGTGGGGATTCCTTCGTATGCTATTTCTTGCTTTCCCCTTGCTGCTTTTAAATTTTTTTCTTTGTATTTAATGTTTGATAGTTTGATTAATATGTGTCTTGGTTTGTTTCTCCTTGTTTCTATCTTGTATGGGACTCTCTGTGCTTCCTGGACTTGACTGACTATTGTCTTGCCCATATTAAGGAAGTTTTCATCTATAATCTTCAAATATTTTCTCAGACCCTTTCTTTTCTCTTCTTCTTTTGGGACCTCTATAATTCGAATATTGGTTTGTTTAATTTTGTCCTAGAAGTCTCTGATACTGTCCTCAATTCTTTTCATTCTTTTTTTCTTTATTCTGCTCTGCAGTAGTTATTTCCTCTATTTTATCTTCCAGGTTACTTATCCGTTCTTCTACCTCAGTTATTCTGCTATTGATTCCTTCTAGAGAATTTTCAATTTCATTTATTGTATTCTTCATCATTTTTTGTTTGCTCTTATTTCTTCTAGGTCCTTGTTGAACCTTTTTGTATTTTCTCCATTCTATTTCCAAGAGTTTGGATCATCTTTACTATCGTTATTATGAATTTTTTTTCAGGTAGACTGCCTATTTCCTCTTCATTTGTTTGGTCTGGTGAGTTTTAGCCTTTCTCCTTAATCTGCTGTGTGTTTGTCTGTTTTCTCGTTTTGCTTAAGTTACTGTGTTTGGGTTCTCCATTTTTCAGTCTGCAGGTTCGTAGTTCCAATTATTTTTGGTGTCTGCTCCCAGTGGCTATAGTTGGTTCAGTGGGTTGTCTAGCCTTCCTGGTGGCGGGCACTGGTGCCTGCTTTCTGGAGGATGAGGCTGGATCTTGTCTTTCTGGTGGGCAGGTCCATGTCTGGTGTGTGTTTTGGGGTGTCTGTGACCTTATAATGATTTTAGGCAGCCTCTCTGCTAATGGGTGTGTTTGCATTCCTGTCTTGCTAGTTGTTTGGCATAGGGTTTCCAGCAGTGTAGCTTGATGGTTGTTGAATGGAGCTTTGTCCTAGCATTGAGATGTAGATCTCTGTGAGAGCTTTTGCCGTTTGATATTACTTGGAGCTGGGATTTCTCTGGTGGACCAATTTCCTGAACTTCACTCTCCCTCTTCAGAGGCACAGGCCTGACACACAGCTGGAGCACCAGGACCCTGTCAGCCACATGGCTCAGAAGAAAAGGGAGAAAAAAAGAAAGAAAGGAAGAAGAAAAATAAAATAAAACTATTGAAATAAAAAATTAAAAAAATATTAAAACATAAATAAATTAAAAGTAATAAAAAAAGAAAGAAAGAAGAGAGCAACGAAACCAAAAAACAAATCCACCAATGATAACAAGCACTAAAACCTATACTAAAACCAACAAAACAAACAAAAAGAACGGACGGAGGGAACCCTAGGACAAATGGTAAAAGCAATGCTATACAGACAAACTCACACAAAGAAGCATACACATACACACAAAAAGAGAAAAAGGAAAAATATATATGCATATCTATGTGTAAAAAAAAAAGGAAGAGAGCAATGAAATCAATAAACAAATCTACCAATGACAATGAACTCTAAATACTAAACTAAGATAAACTAAAACCAGACAAAAATTAGAGGCAGAAAGCAAACCCTAAGCCTACAGTAGCTCCCAAAATTGACCGAATCATTTTTGGGGTGATTCGTTTTCTTTCCAGGTTTTCCAGAGATGCAGGATACATCAAGTTGACTGTGGAGATTTAATCCACTGCTCCAGAGGCTGCTGGGAGATATTTCCCTTTCTCTGTTTTGTTTGCACAGCTCCTGTGGTTCAGCTTTGGATTTAGCCCCACCTCTGCATGTAGGTTGCCTGAGAGCATCTGTCCTTTGCTCAGACAGGACAGTGTTAAAGTAGCAGCTGATTAGGGGGCTCTGGCTCACTCAGGACGGGGGAAAGGAGAGGTACAGAAGGCAGGGCGAGCCTGAGGCGGCAGAGCCCATCGAGATGTTGCAACCGGCTTCCCTGGTGGCGCAGTGGTTGAGAATCTGCCTGCTAATGCAGGGGACACGGGTTCGAGCCCTGGTCTGGGAGGATCCCACATGCCGCGGAGCAACTAGGCTTGTGAGCCACAACTACTGAGCCTGCACGTCTGGAGCCTGTGCTCCGCAACAAGAGAGGCCGCGATAGTGAGAGGCCCATGCACCGCGATGAAGAGTGGCCCCTGCTTGCCACAACTAGAGAAAGCCCTCACACAGAAACGAAGACACAACACAGCAAAAATAAATAAATTAATTAATAAACTCCTACCCCCAACATCTTCTTTAAAAAAAAAAAAAAAAAAGATGTTGCAACAGCCTGTAACGTGCCATGTGTTCTCCCAGGGAAATTGTCCCTGCATCACGGGACCCTGGCAGTGGCAGACTGCACAGGCTCCTGGACAGGGAAGTGTGGATAGAGACCTGTGCTTACACACAGGCTTCTTGGTGGCTGCAGCAGCAGCCTTAACATTTAATGTCTGTCTCTGTGTTCCTCAATGATAGCCGCAGCTCAAGCCAGTCTCTGGAGCTCGTTTAGGCGGTTCTCTGAATCCCCTTTCTTCATACACCCTCAAAACAATGGTCTCTTGCCTCTTAGGAACCTCCAGGCATTTTCCTGGACAACCTCCTGGCTAGCTGTGGCACACTAGCCCCCTTCAGGCTGTGTTCATGCAGCCAACCCCAGTCCTTTCCTTGGGATCTGACCTCTGAAGCCTGAGCCTCAGCTTCCAGTCCCACCCGCCCTGGCGGGTGAGAGACAAGCGTCTCAGGCTGGTGAGTGCTGGTCGGCACAGATCCTCTGTGCGGGAATCTCTCCGCTTTGCCCTATGTACCCCTGCTCTTGTGCTCTCCTCTGTGGCTCTGAAGATTCCCCACCCCCATCTCTGCCAGTGAAGGAGCTTCCTAGTGTGTGGAAACTTTTCCTCTTTCACAGCTCCCTCCATGAGGTGCAGGTCCTATCCCTATTCTTATGTCTCTGTTTTTCCTTTTTTCTTCTTCCCTACCCAGGTATGTGGGGAGTTTTTTGCCTTTTTGGAAGTCTGAGGTTTTCTGCCAGCATTCAGTATGTGTTCTGTAGGAGTTGTTCCACATGTAGATGTATTTCTGATATATTTGTCAGGAGGAAGATGATCTCCATGTCTTACTACTTCGCCATCTTGAAGGTCTACTGAATGTGGCATTTCCTACCACAATTCTCTGGGAATGAAGAAAATATTGACATGAGAACAAAGAAAAGATGAGACCTGGGAGTCAGCACTGCATTGTACATGCCCAAGAGAGGAAATATTGTCCACAAGACAGCTAGTTTTTTGCTGTTAAAAAGGGGTCAGATGACATTGACTAGAATTTTTGCTCAGGAGTCCTAAATTCAGTAGAAAAATGAACCAATAAACAGAAGGTAGAGGAAGGCGAATATTTAGCTATTTAATATAAGGAAAATAAATGGGAAGTTGAATGAGTTGTCTTGGGAGATCGTGAGCTCTCAATTATTGGAGGCATCCAAACAGAGTTTGTATAGTCATAAGCAAAGATTGTTGTATTGGGAGTTTTCTGATTTATTTTGCTAAGAACAGTTTCTTTGAATGAAGGTCTACATGGCTGCTTAACCCAGAATATAAAACAGGTAAATGCAGCTCCTTTAAGAGCCCTGGGAAGCAACCTAATATGGAAGTAAACACCATCCATGCCTTCTGAGGCCTTTTTTGCTCACTATTCTTCTAACCCGAGGTACCCCAGGTGGATTTGGGGGTTAGGTGCTTAGAGGAACTGGGCCAGGCTCATTACAATGGGTCAATTAAAAAAGCATAGGGACTGGCAGTGACAGACACACAGGACGTTTTGGTAACAGACTTGTTGGTTGAATAGTGAAACTATCAAGTACAACTAAGCCAACCTTAAAACTGGAAAAGTCCCACCTAAGTCATCTTCCCAAATGAAGGTTATGAATGCAGCTGTTTTCTCTTAAGATTTTGCTGACCATGCCCAAAGAGTGTCTTATTGATTACTTTGTTCATCATTCATTCATCTAGCAAATGTTTATTGAGCACCAAGTCTATATGAAGTGTTGTGCTAGGCTCTGAGGCTACAATGGGAAGCAAGAAAGATGTGATCCCTGAACTCAGAGGGTTTCCATTATAAGCTGTGAAGACAGGCAGTTAAACAAGGAATTTCAATAAACTCTGGTTAAATACACATTGTGTTTTGGGAGCACATGGAAGGACCACCTAACTGAGAAACACAGGAAGTCAGGGAAGACCACTTGGAGGAAGGGAATTCTAAACTAAGACCCAAAAGATGAGTGGTAAGAATAATAGAGTGAAGAGTGTTTGAGCCAGATAGAACAACATATAAAGTCTGGAGGTAAGAGAAAGCATGTAGTACCTTGGAAAACGGACAAACTGATAGAACTCCAGTATGGGTGGAACACAGAGTATGAGGTGAGGAACGACAAACAGTGAGCTAGAAAGATTAGGTAGGAGGAGCTAAATCACAAAGGGCCATATAAGCCATGCTAAAGAGTTTGACCTTTATCCTAGAGAAAATGAGAAGTCATTAATTTTCTCAATATAACAGTTATAATTTTCTTATACACAGGAATACAAAGAAAGAAACAAAAGTCAGTATATATTCACTTTCTAGATAATCTTTAAAAAAGCAATTAATGTATGAGGTTTGAAAATTCAAACAGTTCAAAGTAAAAAATGAAATTCATGCTCCTCCCCAACTAGGTCACTCTCCCTGAAGGAAAACCACTGTTAAAAATATTTTTGTGATGATTTCCAGAAGAAAAATTCCTTATTCTCCTACATAAGTATATACATAGAAGTATGTGTGTGTGTGAATGAAGGAAACACAAAACGCTCATTGTTCTGTACCTTATCTTTTACTTAATGATATATCTTGGAGATATTTCCATATGTGCACACACACACACACACACACACACACACACACACGAGGAACATTTCACCAGTTTGCTTACCCAAGAGCCCTGTTAATCTCCGTATTACTCTAACTTCAATCAATAAGGCAAGCACTTTGGAGGATTTTAAGTAAGGGGAAAATATACATTTGTGTTTTGGACAAAATAGCTTTGGTTGTTATTTGAAGAGCAGATTTTGGGAGGCAAGAATGAAGACAAAAAGAACAATAAGGAGGTCATTACAGTGATCCAATTAAGAGATGAGCATGGCTCAGATCACGGCTATGGCAGTGGAGATGGAGAAAAGTGGGTGGATTCAAAAGATATTTAAAATATAAATATGTTAAGATTTGTCAATGAAATGGGTGTGGATAGTGATGGAGAAGGCAGGAATCTTTGATGACATTCAGATTTCTGGCTTGAGAAATGGGAGTGGGAGGGAAAATGATATCATTCAGTCATTTATGAAGCTTATCCTGACACACACCTATTGAAAGTGACTTCTTCCTGAGCTTCCCTGGTGGCGCAGTGGTTGAGAGTCCACCTGCCGATGTAGGTGACACGGGTTTGTGTCCCGGTCCAGGAAGATCCCACATGCCGCGGAGCGGCTGGGCCCATGAGCCATGGCCACTGAGCCTGCGCGTCCGGGGCCTGTGCTCCGCAACGGGAGAGGCCACAACAGTGAGAGGTCCGTGTACCGCAAAAAAAAAAAAAATGACTTCTTCCTTCTCTTAATTGTTGTAACACTTTGTATAGGCCCCCCTTCTCTCACTTACTATGTTATTTTATACTAATTAAAGGCTTTATATTCCTTCATTGTTTTATCCTTCTTACTTGTTGCCAGCTCCTTAGTAGCAGAGGTGGGGGTAGGCTGGAGTGAGAAAAGTAGAGAAAGTAAGGAAAAAGAGACTAAAATTTACTGATATCTTACTATGTGACAGGTGCTGCACTAGGCCTTTTTATAGACATTTTTACATTTTATTTTCACAGCCTGATTTTACAGATGACAAACTGAGGCTTGTGGAACTCAGGTATCTTTCCCACGATCACATACTTCAGGGAGAGGCAGAGCCAAGATTCACAGGTTCACTGTCTGTGCCCATAGCCCACAATCAGGAAGCCACATGAGAATATAGAGGAGAGATGGAAGGAGAAGCTGAGGCCATTTATAGAGCTGTTCAAAGATGGCAGCCAGCAAACAAGACATATTAACTGAGTGTGGAGGAGAAAGGGAAGTTTACTCGGGCAAGCAAGAAGGGTCTGAGGTAAAGGGAGTGGGCAAATAGGTGTTGGAAGGACACTCAGAGAGACTCCAGATGAATGAGGTACCAGAAAGCTAAAGGAAATATACTTTTTGACCTAGCGCCAAATATTGGATACCTGAATACCAAGGCTGTTGAGAGCTGTCGAAATCAGTCTACAAGTGCAAGTTAGCTGGCAGGGGGGTGAGCTTCAGAGCCAGAGTCCCTTAGCCCTGAGCAGTGGTTCTTAAAGTGTGGTCTTCAGATGAACAGCAACAGAATCACCTGGGAACTTGTTAGAAATGCAAATTATTGGTCCTCACCCCAGATTTACTGAAGCAGAAATTCAGTTTCTTAACAAACACTCCAAGGGATTCTGGTGCATGCCCAAGTGTGAGACCCACTGCCTTAGAAGACTTAAGAAAGCAACAAGTCGAATTCAAGAACCACAGCTCAAGAACCAGACAGTGTCCCCTGAGGGAGCCAAGGAAACACATCACAGCAGTGTAGATCAATCCTTTCAAAGCATGATAGAGCCTGCTGGTGAGAAGTGGTGGTGGGTAATGAAAAGGGAGAATGGTGTCTTCAGAGGTGTGGTCTCTAGGGGAAAACCCCTTTCTCTTTTCCTCCATGCATCCCTCAGTCTCTTCCCAGAGGCCCTCTTTTTAAAAACTGCTAAGGGCAAGTTCATCAGAGTCCTGAGATAAAGTGGTAGACTGGCTATGCCAGGGCACTGCTCAGGGCTTTTTATTTTCACAAGGCAACTAATGCTGCCACTAAGTTTCACTGTGGGGAAGATGGGAAGAAAAGGAATATCTATTGACAGTCCCTAAGTTATTGAGCACTGTTCCAAGGGTTCATGCAAATTGCAGCTTATTTAATCCTCACAGTGTTTCAGTCATGGAAGTGTTATTGTTCCAGTTTTACAGATGAGGTACCAGAGAGCCGGAAAGGTTAAGTGACTTGCCCAATGTCACACAACTCAGAAGGAGCCAGCCAGGATACAAACCCTGGTGTTTTTGACTCCAAACCCCATGCTTCTCACACTGGATAGCCTTTCCCTAGCATGAAGTTCCCTGTGATCTTCTCATCTTTGTAGACATCCCAGGGCCATGCCCTTGTGATTGTCCATACACAGATAACATGGAAATATTGACTGAGTAAATGAAAAAATGAAGGGATGGGTTAGTAACAGAATTTAAGACTTGAAGAATGCTTAAGCACATTCTGGTCTTGTGCTACTCAAACATGCTTTTAGTGTTAATGAAGGTCCTTACTTGTGCTCCAGGGTTAATCACATTGTCTGCATGGGCAGGCATACAAATGAGTAGGTCCCTGGGTATCCTCATCCCTGCCCATTTCCTTTCTCCCTCCTAACTTGCCTGTAGTGCTCCACAGGAAAGATGAGACTTTCATAGATAGTGGAGGTTTACTATAAGATTCTCTTTGGGGAAATAGTTTTGCCACCAAAAATAATTTTGAAAAATGACAAGTCAAGACTATCTTCTCCATTTTACAGGTGATGGAACTGAGTCCCATAAAGGCAAAGTGACTTATCCTAGATCACTGTGTTTTCTTTTGTAGCATAACTAAAACTTAAAACTAGGATTCTTGAAACACTCTTCCTTTTCTCCCTGAATTAATACATCTTATTTTCTAAGAATCAGGACAGAAGAATTTAGATTTCTTTATTAAACATTTTAAAATGATAACTCATTTTTGAGCATTTACCATGTACCAGTCACTCTGTTAAATAGTTCACATGTAAACTTTTATTTCAGTCCTTATAACAGCCCTATAAAATAGGTACTATTATCCCTATTTTATAGATGTAAAACTGAAGTTTAGAAGAATTAGATGACTTTTCCAAGGTCACAGAATCAGGAAGTGTCAGAATTGGGATTTCAATCTAGGATGTCTGATTCTAGTTTCCACACTCTTAATAATGTTGTCTTATTGTAAATGTCTATATTACAGTTGTTTTCAAACTACAACTCATGGGCCAAATCTTGTCTGCTGCTTGTTTTTGTAAATTAGCTTTTATTGGAATATAAATATACCCTGCATGCTACAATGGCTTATTTTAATAGTTATGACAGACAGAGACTGTATGTTCTGCACATAAGATATTTACTAACTGGCCTTTGACTGAAATAGTTTACCATCCTAGTCTATAGGTATCAACTTAAACCATTTTTAGGTGATCCTTGAGGAAAGGCACTAGAAATATGCCCAGGATTTGCAGAAGTAGGTACTCTGTGCCCTTTCAGTGAACTGCTGAATGAATAATACAGGCTCAGAAACCTAGCCTAGCTGGCCTCCTGCAGTCTTCACTGTGTTGACTCAAGTGTGTCCATAAGACCTGTTTATTGTTGTCTTTTGTGAGTCAGAACACAGGCCTTATCCCTACCCCTCCCTGTCATAAATGCCTTTAAGCCTGGACTTGGATCCCAGCTTAATGGGTTTGGTCTCCACATTCCCACTCTAGCTTCAAGGTCTACATCTGTGCTAAGTTGGGGGAGAGACACATCGTCCCAGGGGCTGCTGTGGCCTGATCCAGCTTCCCTTGATCACTGATAACTTCTGAAGGAGCTGAAGAAATGTGCTTCCTGCCTTCTCCCTATTGGTGCTTCTACTTGGGTTAGCCTGGGGTGCAGTCTGTGGGGGCAGCTCCTAAATGTCTAGGCACCTTTAAGCACCTTCATTGGTTTATGACCCAGACTTTGCCCCACTGACTCAGTCTTTGAAACTCCTCCTCCCTGGACCCTGCTCCAGACACTTTAAATCCAGGAGAGAAAAATGTGTTGAGACTGCCTGGGGAACAACATCTGCTCCTAGCCAAGATTACCCCATCACAAAGTAAGGATACTAGGTGGTGGAACTGCCATCATACCTTTCTCCTTCCTATACCTGGCTCTGGTGGGTAGACACAGTCCTTTCTAAAGAGGCATGGAGTTCTCTACCTTTTCTCCACGAATTACTCTGCACTCATTCTTTTCTTACACTTTGCATCTTTAAAACCTCTTTTTCTTCTACTCTTAATATCAAGAATGTGCCTTCTAGATATCCTAGATATGTAAATTTATAGAGCTGAGAGGGTCCTTACCTAGTTTAAGGTCCTCATTGTACAAATGGAAAGACTGAGGCCCAAAGAAGAGAAGGGCCTGAGCCAATGCCACATATCTGATTACTGCAAGAGCAAGCGGGGGTTGGAACCTAGGTCACTTGACTCAGACCAGTGATTTTTCATTACTGTCTCTTTCTAACAGGGACAAAGATGGACTCTGGTTTTAAACAAATCCAGACTCCAGCTTCACCCAGAAATTTTGGGCCCCGTTTTGCTATTTTTATTAGTTCCTTTTTTATTAAATTTAATATTTCCAATTCTTCTGGGTCTTCTTAGTTTTTAGGATGTTGACCTATGTTAATCCAGGCTATCTTGTAGCTACATCCGGTCTCCTCGATGGAAAATGTGAGTAATACAGCCCTGGGGTTTCACCCTAGCAGCTGATAAAAACGGCAGAGGCAGAGTTAATGTACATTTTAAAAAATCTAGCAGTGACTGGTGGACTGCAGGCACTCAATAACTGTGAAATCACTTCCTTCTTTGCAAAAGGGCTCTCTGTGATTCTCCCTGAAGTAGCACAGTGTGGTCGTGTGGTGGCTAAGAGTCTAGACAGACCCAGTAAAATTCACCCCCTCCACCCCCCCACCCCCCATCCCCCACCCCACCCCACCCCGCCTTTTACTTCTTAATTGTTTGACTTTGAACTGTTACTTTCTCTCTCGGAGCCTGCTTTTCTTCCGCTGTAAAATAAGGAGAATTAGCATATTCATTTCACAGAATAATTGTGAAACTTAAATGAGAGAATGCATGAAAAGTGGTTAACATAGGGACTGGCATGTAGAAAGCTCTTTGTTTTATTACCAGTTTTATTTTTCTCTATTACCAAGCAACCATGGCCTCAGAATATTAGGAGGGCTGATAACTGTACTTCACAACAAGGGAAAATGTTGATGGGGATGGGGGCTCTTTTCACATCTTGTAACCCTTGCAGAGGGCCCAATTCCTTAAATGAGGCTGTTGGAATCCTTCTGTGAGCTTTGACTGGCTACAGTGACAGTGCATTTCCTTCCCCCTCTCAGCAAATACCAACTAGCAAGCTGAAATAAGAGAAGTGCAGCCCACCCTCTTGTAATTCCTCTGGAGATCCTAACCGGGATTTGGAAAACACCGGATATGGTCAAAGAACCGTCCCGGGTTTTGTACCAAACCAGGCCCAGAACAAGACATTCCAGCAGTTTAGTTTCTGGAAAAGAGGTCACCTAGAACTGTCCCAGCCTCCATTCACCCCTTCCCAGTAATACCAGCCAAATTGGAGCCCCGGACTTTATTTATGAGAAAGGCTCTGTAACCCAGGATACAGACTGAGCAGGGCTGGCAGACTCCTGCTGGGGTCTGCAGCTTAGCATCACTAGGCCACTGACATGAATATGGAAGTGTTTTCTGCAGCAAAGGTAAGATTTTTTCCCCTCTCTTTCCAAACTCTACCTTGCCTCCCTTTCTTTGAAGAAAACCTTTATTCAGCTTGGTTTAGGGGAATCCTGGGCCACTAGAAGAGAAAGTCAGTGGTTGAGAAGTTGGAGGAAGCATGGCTTGGTGTGCAGGAAAGTTAAAGTGGACAATACGCTCTCTTTGTTCCTCTCACCAAAATGGCCAGGACCACACTGGCTCAGCTGTTTCAGAGACGATCCTGGAGTTGTAGAGAGTAGTTAATTTTCCTGTTGAAATAGTGTGCTCATTTTCTGTCTCACAGTTTGTGGAGTTTATTGAAGTAATGGGTCTGAGGACTACATAAATGAGAAGCTCAAGCACTTAAAAATGATCATTTAGTTTCATACTTTGAGATCCAGATTGGCACAAAGTAAGGCAGTAAATTATAGCTGAACTAAGCTATCAGCTTAAAATCTGAATTACTTCTCACATTTAGTGCCTAAGTAGAAGAAATATTTTAGAAAATATGGGTTCAAATTCTGGCTTTGCCAGTAACTGGCTGCTTGACTTTGAGCAAACCCCTTCATCTCTCTGGTCTCAGTTTTCTATATGTCACATCAGGGATTGAAAAAGTATAGTTTCTAAAGGTCTTTATGGATGTATGTATCTAAAATACATTCCATTTTTTACTGAGCATCTACTGTATTCTAAGCCCTTTGCTAGGGGCTCATATATCCATTATTTTGTTTGAGCCTCAAAACAATCTTGTGAAATAAATATTACCCCCAATTGGATGAGAAAACTGAGGCTCAAATAGGTGAAAGTGACTTGTTGAAAGGTCACATAGCTATTACAGGCAAGAAAGAGAATTTGAATCCAGCTTTTCTAGTTTCAAATCAGTATACTTTCTATTATACCACAACTGGGGTGTGAGGAAATAAAGAAACTTCCTTAATACAAATGCAAATATGTAGTGAAATCATATTGTCCCAGGAACAGTATGGTGATAATATACTGGACATGATTGCCAGGCTAGAGGATCTTAGGTTCTAGTACTAGCTCTCAGGATTTCAGGTGAGTCTCTTCCTCTGTGGGCCTCCATTTTCCCACCTCTGACATACTAAGATACAGTGATAATGATTAAAAAATAATATAAATTGTACTTGTACTACTCTTTTGAGACTTTAAACACTCTCCCCATTTTCCCTTCCAGTAAAGTCCCATACCCTCTGAAGGTGAGAAAATCCCCTATTTTGAGTCACAAGGTAAATAAAAAACCACACAGCATTAAGAAAGTGGAGGACCAAAAGGTCAATCTTGATGGAGGGTTCTATTAGTAAGACTTCTGAAATTGGAGATGAAACCTCAAGGATAGCTCAGCATTTCTGTGTCCAGCTGAGTGATACTTTGTCTAGGATGAGAGTGTCCAGACCAGTCTATTCAAACTCAGAGTGAAGAGCATTGTCTCATTAAAGGATCAACTTACAAATTCTAGGGAAAACAGCGATGCAAACTATCATGGATGATGGAGACCAGGCCCAGGTAACATTGGGATGCCAGGAAAGGAAGTTTTGACTAGTCTCAGTGTACACTGACTAAACTATGTCTAATTAGAAGTATCCCAGAAATCCCTTCTCTCTCTCTCTCTCTCTCTCTCTCTTTTTCTCTCTCCTCCTTTGAGCACCTCTTCCTTTTGCCCTCTTTTTTCACTTTCCTCCAGGATTCTTGCTCACTTTATTTCATTTCTCCTTTTACCTTTCCCTTTTATTTTTCCTCCTCAGTCTGGCCTTTCTATAAGACATTCTCCTGTGGGCTCAGCTGAAAAAAAATAGCCCTGTCCAAGTGAAAAGTTTATATAGGGCTTTCAAATCCTTCATCTCATTTTATTTTCATAGCAAACTAATAGGGAGTCTGAAGCAGAGATTATCTCCATTTAAGAGATGAGGAAATCAAGGCTCAAGAAACTAGGTGACTTTTTCCATGTCATACAACTAATAAATGATGAATTCATAACTAGAATCTATTTTCCTAGAGTCTAAAGACTTTCAATTTTACCATGAAATATCCAAGTGATTCTAAAAGAATGTTATGGGCTTTCCCTTTCTTCTGTTTTATAATGATAAACCAAGTTTAAAAAAACAACAATAAAAGTAGCAACAACAAATGCAGCTTTAGGAATAAAAAGGGAAGTTAGTGACTAGAAGAAATGAAAACTTATACTTATTAGATACCTACTAAGTCCTTGGTGCTATTTCTTTCAAACGCAGCTGAAAACAGCACTCAAACCTAAGTTTATCTGACTCAAAAGTTCTGGTTCTTTTTATATATCATTTTCCTTCCAAAGAAATTAATCTCAGCCATATACATGTGCCTATATGCTTACAATGTGCTATTGTATATAGGAACTCATGAGTGTGTATGTGTTATGGCTATCCATAAAATGTTAAAGCTTTGTGAATCTGGCAATTTTCATTTCTAAAGCTATTTCCTTGTCTGTAATAATCATAGCCACGAATACTTTTTGATCTCTTCTGCACTTGAGTACTTAATTGTGTTCTATTCATTTACAGATCTTAATTCATTTAATCCTCACAACTACTCTGAGATGTAGCAAATAATATAAATTCTATTTCAAAGATCAAGACACTATGGCTTGAGAAGTGAAGCAGTTTATCAAGTCACAGAGCTAGGAAAAGCGAAGCCAGGATTTGTTTAGGCAATCTGATTCCAAAGCCTGTGTCCTCAATGCAAAATGGGGAAGAAAATCCTTATCTCACAAGAATGTGAGAATTAAATAACATGGAAGATATGAAAAACATACTGTACAGTGGAAAGTGCTAGGCAAATGCTAAGTTGCATTTTTTCCCAGGTTCTATTATCTAGTCCTTTTGGTCATTAGTCACCCTTTGAATGATTTTTCATTTATTGCTGAAGTTCTATACCAGTCTTTTCTGGGAATATTTCCAAGTTAACCATGTGCTTCTTCAATTGTAGAACTCTTACCTGGGACAGTTTTCTCTCTATGTTAGTTTAAGGCACAACAGCCTTGCTGACACCTCTTTGATAAGGAAGCTTGAAGGAGGTGCATGTTGCATTCAGATTCTCATTGAATCAAGGACACTCCCTCCTTGCTGAGGACATGCTATTTGTGTATCCATATGTGGTACTATATGTTGGTGCATGTGAATGCACCTGTATTTCATCAGTGAATGTGAGAGCCAGAAAGACTCTTTGAGAGCTCTTTATATAAAACATTTTTGTAGTTCTGTGTTTTTGCATTTCATTATATTCCCGAAGATCCATGACCCCCCAAAAGTAAGTTATAGTCCAGCTCTATTATATTATAGATGAGAAAACTGGGGCTCACTAAGGTTACTCTTTGAACCAGTGGCGAACTTGACTAAAGTCAACTGGTGGGAAAATGTATGTCTATGTTGTTTTATGTCACTTTAGCAGTAGCTGTTTATGTTACACCTACAGGGCCCCCATCACCATATCTGCCAGTAGATACACAAAGACCTCTAATATGTGACATCCACGCTCAAGAAGTTTATAGTCCAATCTAGTAAATAAAGACAGTTCATGAGGCAGCTTATGAGACAAAGAAAATAATAATACAAAGTTTGACTTCATGTATTTGGGTGTTATAGAGAGTAAATAGTTCTTCAGAGAACAGTGATATGGAGAGGCTAGAGTGGGCCTTCTGGAGCAGTTAGGATTTAAGTTAGCCCTTAGAGTTGAAATATAGAACATAAGATGTGTGGGAGACAGTAAGGATAAATTAACAAACTGTCACCAGAATGGAGAAGGAAGAGGAAGAAAACCAACATTTACTGTCTGTTATGTTCTAAGTACTAATTGTACTAGGGACTTTACATGTAATTTTCTAATTTACTTCTCCAAGGCTTATATTATTAGATATATTTTATAGATAAGAAAACAGGTCCAGAGTGGCTAAATATCATCCAAGGCTACACAATTGGTCAGTAGGAAAGCCAGGTTTTAGGAAGAGGAATCCAAGAACAGGTCCTCCCACATATCAAGGGCTTTCTTCCAAATGTCATATGAAGACTGGGGATTACACACTTGGGCCACTACTTTATGTGGAGGGGTCTGAGAATATGTAGGGAAATCTATAGTTCTGTTTATCAATCAGGGTAAATATCTGGGGATTTCCTATCCACGTGTGAGTCTGTGCATATTTTTGATTTTCTATTTTTGATTAATTGTCCCTAATATCATGTGCTTAGGTTGAGGATTTAGTGAAATAATTTATATATAAAAAAGTGAGCATCACGTTTAGTGTGTAGTAATTTCTGCATGAATGATAGTTACCATCATTATTATCATCATCATGAATTATATTGATTAGATGTATCTCTGCCCATATGAATATATGTGTCTGTTTCTGGAAGTGATCACAACTACATATGATTGCATGTTTCAGAGTGTATGGGGTTTTCTCAGATATAACTATAGCTATAGGCATATACAAGCATATCTTGGAGATATTGTGGGTTTGGTTCCAAACTACAGCAATAAAGTTAATATCATAATAAATCTTCACACAATTATTTGGTTTCCTAGTGCATGTAAAAGTTATCTTTATATTATAATGTAGCCTATTAAGTGTGTAATAGTATTACATCTTTAAAAATGTACATACTTGAATTTAAAAATATTTTACTGCTAAAACATGCTAAACATCATCTGACAATACAGAATTGCCACAAACCTTCAATTTGTAAAAAACAGAATGTCTGTGAAGTGAAATAAAGTGAAGCACAATAAAGCAAGATATGTCTGTACATGTTTTCTGTGTGTGCAAGTATATTTTGTGAAAAGTAGTATAGTATGGTAATTACGAACATGTATACCTGAAACTAACATACTATAGTAAGTCACCTATACTTCAATTAAAAAAAAAAAGCATAGACACTGGACCCATACTTCCCTGAGCTCACAACCCAACTCTACTAATTGTTAACTAGGTAAACTTGGACAAATTATCTTATACTGCTGTTCTGCGGTTTCTCCTTCTATAATATGGGGATGATAATGGCATCTGCTTCATTGTGTTGCTGTGAGGATTGAATGATTTAATCTGTAAAGCACTTAGAACAATGTCTGACATGTCATGCACACACTATAAATATTTATTTTTATTATTTTTTAATTGAAGCATAGTTGATTTACAATGTTGTGTTTGTTTCTGGTGTACAGTAAAGAGATTCAGTTTTATATATATATATATATATATATATATATATATACTTTTTCAGATTCTTTTCCATTGTAGGTTATTATTATTTTGAAAGTGACTAAGGTTCTATGTGACACTGTGGTTCTAGTGTGGATGAAAGTGTCTGCATCTCTGCTTTTAGATAAGACTGCATGTGTCTATGTATATGCATGCAAGTGTATGTATATTTGTGTTTATGTTATGTCGCCTGTGTTTCTGGGATTGACTGTGGCTGTGTATAGTATGACTGAGTGCTTCATATCAGCCCCCAAAAGTCTAACTGCCTGGCTGATGTATCAGAATGAAAGGTTAGAAGCTTAGTTCTAACTCTGACTCAAGATTGGACACATTAAATGGATTTGTGCATGGCAGAGAACCAGCAGAGAACATTTCTTCTGATAAATGTGCTAAGTTCACAGCTCAGTGTATTTTCACAAACTGAAAGTACCCATGTAACCAGTAAGTAAATCAAGGAACAGAACATTTCCTAGAAACCTTCCTCCTCTGTCTTACTAGTCACTGATCCCTACCTTAAGAGAAAACATTATCCTGGCTTCTAACAGCATAGATTAGTTTTGCCTGATTTTGTACTTTATATAAATGAAATCATACAATGTGTACCCTTTGTGTCTCGTTTCTTTCTGCACCATTGTATTTGTGAGAGGCATCCATATTTTCATGTATAGTGTTAGTTTGCTCATTACCATTGCTATATAGAATTCCATTATATGAATAAAATATCATCTACCTATCCATTATAGTGTTCATGGACATATTGACTGTTTCCAGTTTGGGTCTATGAACATTCTAATAAATGTATTTTGGTGAATTCTCATTTGTTCTTAAACACAGTTCATAGAGGATGGAAAGTGACAATGGTGAAAACAGAGACACAGGGAGAATTAGTGACCTGATTTGGGTACCGAGTGAGTCAGTGGCTCATTCGGGTTACTGATGCCTGTTCCCTAATTTTTGGGCCAGAGTATATTCTTCTTTCTACATTGCTGAAGAAAATGAATCCAGATTTCTCTTCTGAAGAAAGTGATACACAATTGTCAGTACAAGTGATTTTTAACTTTGCCCTCCCAATTCCAATGTGTAGAGATCCTTGAACACTTGTTGAAAGGAAACAGGTAAGGCAGAGATTCTAGGCTAATCGGTTTTTGTTTTCTCAGTCACTCAGTCTGGCTCTTGCCTCTTTACTTTTCGAAACACATGCAAAGCCCCTTTGTTCTCTTTCTTCTATACCAACAGCTATTCATTTGCCTGTTTCCCAGAGTAATGTGGGCCATGGAGCCAGGCCATCTTCTATGGGCTCTGCTGTTCGTGCAACCCTTGTGGCCCCGACTGACTGATGGGGCCACTAGAGTCTACTATCTGGGCATCCAGGACGTGCAGTGGAACTATGCTCCTAAGGGAAGGAATGTCATCACGAACCAGCCTCTGGACAGTGACACGTAGGTTTAATCTCTTGTGGAATTAAAGATGGAGTTAGGGAGGGGCACTCTTGAGGTCAATAGGTAGCTCTTGAAGACCTTTCCCCAGGGTGTGGTTGCAGTCAGCTCCTGATCTCTCTGGGCCATAAGCCCAATGATACATTTCCTGAGAAGACAACTAGTTGACTCAGGAGCCAGTATCCCATATGGAGTTCGCTTTTCCACAGTGAGATGCCTAAGTATTTTTAGGGTCCTAAAGGTCATTCCATATTGCCTTGATTCTAAGGTGATATCCACAATGCTCTTTTAATAATAGGTATTTAGCTTTTAAGCAAGAAAAAACATGATATATATACAGTGTCTGTAAGATGTGTGTAGTATATGTATGCTGCCATAGTTCAGTGGAACTATACTGATTTAAGATATGTAAAAATGAGAAAAAATAAGATCAGCCTTACAATCAAGGAAATAACAGCAATAGCTATCACTTATGTAACACTTTGTGACAGGTACTGTACTAGAAATTTATATACTTTGTCCCACCTAATTCTTACAGAAACTTTAGGAGGTGAGTATGAATATTCTCATCTTATAGATGAAAAAACTGAGGCTCAGGGAGATCAAATGACTTGCTCAAGTCCAAGAGCTAGTAAACAGACATCTAGGATTTGAACCTGGGTAATGTGGATGCAAAGCTGGTACTCTTCTCACCATTCTGCCTCTCACAGATCCTACAGGATTAACCTTTCTTTTTTTTTTTTTTTTTTTTGCGGTACGCGGGCCTCTCACTGTTGTGGCCTCTCCCGTTGCGGAGCACAGGCTCCGGATGCGCAGGCTCAGCGGCCATGGCTCACAGGCCCAGCCGCTCCACAGCATGTGGGATCTTCCCAGACTGGGGCACGAACCCGTATCCCCTGCATTGGCAGGCGGACTCTCAACCACTGAGCCACCAGGGAAGCCCAGGATTAAACTTTCTTGATCTTAGAGCTTTGCAGGTGTTCCACAAATACCGATTGAAAAAAATCGAATTTATGTATTAAAAAATCTTTTGTGATCATGAATTGATTTGTCTCTCCAAAGCCTCAAAGTTTTCCAAAGTTGACTGTAACATCTCAGAGCTCTCTAGGAAGAATTAGAGTAAGAAAAACAGCTCTCTTTTTTAACAAACCATTTTTCTACTCATCTAGTTTTGGAGTCACAGAGTCTGTATTAAAATTATCTTTGAGGGATAACTTTGTTATCCCCTTCTCCAATACCTTGAAGTAATAGTTAATATTTATTAAGATTTTACTATTTTCCAGGCACTTTTCTAAATTCTTTATGTATTTTAATTATTTTAGTCACCAGTAATCTCCATTTTACAGATGGAGAAATTATGCATAGAGAAGTTAAGTAACCTGCTCAAAGTCCTACAGATTTGGAAATGGCAATATTGGCATTTAATTGAAACTCTCTGGCTCCAAAGTTTGTGAACTTAACCACTATGTTATAAGACTTCCCATATACAGAAGGGCAACACTAAGTTAGGCCACCTGGATAGGGAGTTGATCACTTAAAAAGAGTCTGTCCATAGTTGGTTGCCTCCACATTATTATATATTAGGATTTACTGAGTGAAATTGTCTATTTTGTAGGTTAAAATTGCTCAAATATCAGCAAATTCATATGGCTTAACTTAATACTTCTCATTGTCTAACAATTAGATTCTAACGTAAAGATTTCATGTTTTGATCAGTACAATCCCATTTCCTCTTGTTTTGCCCTAAACAAAGATGGACACATTTTGATCAGCCACCTCTGGAAAAAGGCAAAATTGTGGCTTTCTCTTTCCTTCCTTCCCAGAGTAGCTTCCAACTTCCTGAAGTCTGACAAGAACCGAATAGGGAGCAGCTACAAGAAGACCATCTACAAGGAATACAGGGATGGTTCATACATGGATGAAATGGTTCAGCCAGCCTGGCTGGGCTTCCTGGGGCCAGTGTTGAAGGCTGAGGTGGGAGATATTATTCTTATCCACCTGAAGAATTTTGCCACTCGTCCCTACACAATCCACCCCCATGGTGTTTTCTATGAGAAAGACTCAGAAGGTAAATCAGCCCATCATTTTTCTCCTACCTGCAACAAATATCGCTTTTTCTTTATTGCCATCTGAGGGAGAGGAGCTGGGAATGAAGATAGTGTTCCTTTTTGATCTGAAGTGGCAAGGACTCTCCTCAGAGAAAATATGGCTGGGTACTGTTATCAGTTCTGCTATTCACACACTGTGCCACTTTGGGCAAGTCACTGTCCCTCTCTGAACCTCAAATTCTTCATTAAGAATGTAGAGATTCAATTTACCTTTTATCACAAAGAATTACTTGAATGGCATTTCCGTAAAATATTTGACTGTGTTTTGAAAAGAGAGGAGTGTTCTGTGAATGTAAGGGAGCATTATTCTTGTGCCACAGTCTTCCAAAAGGCCCATTGTTTTTCTTAAGAGGGAGATCGGTTTACTCATCTGTATCTCCTACTATCCCAGGCCCAATGGCCTATAGTACTGACACAACGGTGAGTGAGGGGAATAGAGAGCAAACTCAGAAAGTCTTGACTTGACCATTAACTCCCTGTGGACAAGTTATTTTTCCTCTGTTTTTTCTTTCATAACATGGGAATAGATCAATTGATCACTAAGTTGCCTTTAAATGGAAATTCTGTGATTGTCTGCTTTCTGTTTTTCAAAGTGAGTGCTTGAAGGAAGGGAATATTTTCTTCTCTCTTGCCTCCATGTTATCGGCTTTGCACTAGAGCCTTACTAGGTTAGGCTGTATAGCACTTTCTATGGTCATAGCTCCTTCCCCAAGGGCTGCTAGCATTCTACCCACCGTTGATTTGAGGTCTAGGTTTCTTGGCTAGATATTACCTGAATCTGTGCCTTCCTTAGGTTGTGAGGAACACTGTGCTGAACTTTAGAACTCTACCTTCCACAAGACTGGAACTAGGTATTCCATACGTCCCTCTCCTGGCTTCTACATCTGCCAGGCTCCTTCTCACTCACCCTGGGACTAAACATATGCAATTTCATTTTCTAGGATCCTTATATCCAGATGGTTCCTCTGGCTGGCTGAAAGCTGATGACTCTGTTCCCCCGGGAGGCAGCCACATCTACAACTGGACCATTCCAGAAGGTCATGCACCCACTGATGCTGACCCAGCGTGCCTCACCTGGATCTATCATTCTCATGTAGATGCTCCACGAGATATTGCTACTGGCCTCATTGGACCCCTTATAACCTGTAAAAGAGGTATAAGCCCCAAATGTGAGCTGTGAGATACAGTTTGAGATATCTAGGGGAAGCAGTGATATTGTTGACTCACCTACATATTAAGCAGCAGGCTGGGGAGTGTTAATTTAGCACCCTAGTTTATTAACAGGAATAAATCCTGCCAAACTCCCTTTTTCACTGTTTTTTCTATTTCACTACTTTTTTTCTAAAAACAAACAAAAAACAGAAACAAAATACTTAAAAGCACTTTGCTACTTTCTTTTTTTCTTATTTTACTTAAAAAACTCGAATTAGTAATGATGGATGTCAAGTTACATAAGACTAAGGTATGTGTTAATAGCCTGTTGGATAGGATTGAAAGTGTAGTCATCAGAATTTGGGGAGGATTGTGGGTTTCGTTTGAAATATGGTATGTTTAAGGTGTAGTTAGGCCTGAAGACCTGTGTGTTACAGGAGTGTGTTTAGATCAAGGCCCTGAGTTGAAGACATAGGCAGGGATGGTGGGAAGGAATTATTCTAGATCCTATGTACCTCATCTTCAAGTCACAGGCTCAACTGAATTGGTGGTTTCATGTGGAGAATTTAGAAATACATATTAGCAGCAGAAGGCTCTACCTACTTTTCTGTTGCTGATAGACTCTTAAGGCCCCTCTCTATCCTTTACTTATGAGTACCCCTTACAGCTAACTGTTGCTAAATAAACGGTTTTTTTTAACATCTTTATTCTAGTATAACTGCTTTACAGTGGTGTGTTACTTTCTGCTTCATAACAAAGTGAATCAGTTATACATATATATATGTTCCCATATCTCTTCCCTCTTGCAACTCCCTCCCTCCCATCCTCCCTATCCTACCCCTCTAGGTTGTCACAAACGACCGAGCTGATCTCCCTGAGCTATGTGGCGGCTTCCCACTAGCTATCTATTTTACGTCTGGTAGTGTATATATGTCCATGCCATTCTCTTACTTTGTCACAGCTTACCCTTCCCCTTCCCCATATCCTCAAGTCCATTCTCTAGTAGGCCTGGGTCTTTATTCCCAACTTACACCTAGGTTCTTCATGACTTTTTTTTCTTAGATTCCATATATATATGTGTTAGCATATGATATTTGTTTTTCTCTTTCTGACTTACTTCACTCTGTATGAGAGACTCCAGATCCATCCACCTCACTACAAATAACTCAATTTCGTTTCTTTTTATGGCAGAGTAATATTCCATTGTATATATGTGCCACATCTTTTTTTTTAACAGCTTTATTGGGGTATAATTGCTTTACAATGGTGTGTTAGTTTCTGCTTTATAACAAAGTGAATCAGTTATACATATATATATATGTTCACATATCTCTTCCCTCTTGCAACTCCCTCCCTCCCACCCTCCCTATCCTACCCCTCTAGGTTGTCACAAACGACCGAGCTGATCTCCCTGAGCTATGTGGCAGCTTCCCACTAGCTATCTATTTTACGTCTGGTAGTGTATATATGTCCATGCCATTCTCTTACTTTGTCACAGCTTACACTTCCCCTTCCCCATATCCTCATGTCCATTCTCTAGTAGGTCTTGGTCTTTATTCCCAACTTACACCTAGGTTCTTCATGACTTTTTTTTTTCTTAGATTCCATATATATGTGTTAGCATACGGTATTTGTCTTTCTCTTTCTGACTTACTTCACTCTGTATGACAGACTCGAGGTCTATCCACCTCATTACAAATAGCTCAATTTCGTTTCTTTTTATGGCTGAGTAATATTCCATTGTATATATGTGACACATCTTCTTTATCCATTCATCTGTTGATGAGCACTTAGGTTGTTTCCATCTCTGGGCTGTTGCAAATAGAGCTGCAATGAACATTTTGGTACATGACTCTTTTTGAATTTTGGTTTTCTCAGGGTATATGCCCAGTAGTGGGATTGCTGGGTCATATGGTAGTGCTATTTGTAGTTTTCTAAGGAACCTCCATACTGTTCTCCATAGTGGCTGAACCAATTCACATTCCCATCAGCAGTGCAAGAGTGTTCCCTTTTCTCCACACCCTCTCCAGCATTTAATGTTTCTAGATTTTTTGATGATGGCCATTATGACCGGTGTGAGATGATATCTCATTGTAGTTTTGATTTGCATTTCTCTAATGATTAATGATGTTGAGCATTCTTTCATGTGTTTGTTGGCAATCTGTATATCTTCTTTGAAGAAATGTCTATTTAGGTCTTCTGCCCATTTTTGTATTGAGTGTTTTTTGTTGTTGTTATTGAGCTGCATGAGCTGCTTGTAAATTGTGGAGATTAATCCTTTGTCAGTTGCTTCATTAGCAAATATTTTCTCCCATTCTGAGGGTTGTATTTTGGTCTTGTTTATGGTTTCCTTTGCTGTGCAAAAGTTTTGAAGTTGCATTAGGTCACATTTGTTTATTTTTATTTCCATTTCTCTAGGAGGTGGGTCAAAAAGGATCTTGCTGTGATTTATGTCATAGAGTGTTCTGCCTATGTTTTCCTCTAAGAGTTTGATAGTTTCTGGCCTTACATTTAGGTCTTGAATCCAGTTTGAGTTAATTTTTGTGTATGGTGTTAGGGAGTGATCTAATTTCATACTTTTACATGTACCTGTCCAGTTTTCCCAGCACCACTTATTGAAGAGGCTGTCTTTTATCCACTGTATATTCTTGCCTCCTTTATCAAAGATAAGGTGACCATATGTGCATGGGATTATCTCTGGGTTTTCTATCCTGTTCCATTGATCTGTATTTCTGTTTATGTGACAATACCATACTGTCTTGATTACTGTAGCTTTGTAGTATAGTATGAAGTCAGGGAGCCTGATTCCAGCATTTTTCATTCTCAGGATTGCTTTGGCTATATGGGGTCTTTTCTGTTGCCATACAAATTGTGAAATTTTTTGTTCTAGTTCTGTGAAAAATGCCAGTGGTAGTTTGATACGGATTGCATTGAATCTGTAGATTGCTTTGGGTAGTAGAGTCATTTTCACAATGTCGATTCTTCCAATCCAAGAACATGGTATATCTCTCCATATCTTTGTATCATCTTTAATTTCTTTCATCAGTGTCTTATAATTTTCTGCATAAAGGTCTTTTGTCTCCTGACGTAGGTTTATTCCTAGATATTTTATTCTATTTGTTGCAGTGGCAAATAGGAGTGTTTTCTTAATTTCACTTTCAGATATATCATCATTAGTGTATAGGAATGCAAGAGATCTCTGTGCATTAATTTTGTATCCTGCTACTTTACCAAATTCATTGATTAGCTCTAGTAGTTTTCTGGTAGCATCTTTAGGATTCTCTATGTAGAGTATCATGTCACCTGCAAACAGTGACAGCTTTGCTTCTTCTTTTCTGATTTGGATTCCTTGTATTTCTTTTCTTCTCTGATTGTTGTGGCTAAAATTTCCAAAACTATGTTGAATAAGAGTGGTGAGAGTGGGCAGTCTTGTCTTGTTCCTGATCTTAGTGGAAATGGTTTCATTTTTTCAACATTGAGGACGAAGTTGGCTGTGGGTTTGTCATATTTGGCCTTTATTATGTTGAGGAAAGTTCTCTCTGTTCCTACTTTTGCAGGGTTTTTTATCATAAATTGGTGTTGAATTTTGTCAAAAGATTTCTCTGCATCTATTGAGATGAACATATGGTTGTTCTCCTTCACTTTGTTAATATGGTGTATCACGTTGATTGTTATGTGTATGTTGAAAACTCCTTGCATTCCTGGAATAAACCCCACTTGATCATGGTGTATGATCATTTTAATGTGCTGTTGGATTCTGTTTGCTAGTATTTTGTTGAGGATTTTTGCATCTATGTTCATCAGTGATACTGGCCTGTAGTTTTTTTTGTTTGTGACATCTTTGTCTGCTTTTGGTATCAGTGTGATGGTGGCCTCATAGAATGGGTTTGGGAATGTTCCTCCATCTGCAATATTTTGGAAGAATTTGAGAAGGATAGGTGTTAGCTCTTCTATAAATGTTTGATAGAATTCATCTATGAAGCCATCTGGTACTGGGCTTTTGTTTGTTGGAAGATTTTTAATCACAGTTTCAATTTCAGTGCTTGTGATTGATATGTTCATATTGTTTATTTCTTCCTGGTTCACTCTCAGTACGTTGTGCGTTTCCAAGAATTTGTCCATTTCTTCCAGGTCGTCCAGTTTATTGGCATACAGTTGCTTGTAGTAATCTCTCATGATCCTTTGTATTTCTGCAGTGTCAGTTGTTACTTCTCCTTTTTCATTTCTATTTATCTGAGTCTTCTCCCTGTTTTTCTTGATGAGTCTGGCTAATGGTTTATCAATTTTGTTTATCTTCTCAAAGACCCAGCTTTTAGTTTTATTGATCTTTGCTATCATTTCCTTCAATTCTTTTTCATTTATTTCTGATCTGATCCTTATGATTTCTTTCCCTCTGCTAATTTTGGTTTTTGTTGTTGTTCTTCTTCTTTCTCTAATTACTTTAGGTGTAAGGTTAGGTTGTTTCTTTGAGATGTTTCCTGTTTCTTAAGGTAGGAATGTATTGCTATAAACTTCCCTCTTAGAACTGCTTTTGCTGCATCACATAGGTTTTGGGTCGTTGTGTCTCCATTGTCAATTGTTTTTGATTTCCTCTTTGATTTCTTCAGTGATCTCTTGGTTATTAAGTAGTGTTTCATTTAGCCTCCATGTATTTGTATTTTTTACAGATCTTTTCCAGTAATTGATATCTAGTCTCATAGCATTGGGATTGGAAAAGATTCTTCATACGATTTCAATTTTCTTAAATTTACCAAGGCTTGATTTGTGACCCAAGATATGATCTATCCTGGAGAATGTTCCATGAGCACTTGAGAAAAGTGTGTATTTGGTTGCTTTTGGAATGAATGTCCTATAAATATCACTTAAGTCCATCTTTTTAATATATCATTTAAAGCTTGTGTTTCCTTATTTATTTTCAGTTTGGATGATCTATCCATTGGTGACAGTGGGGTGTTGAAGTCCCCTACTCTGATTGTGTAACTGTTGATTTCCTCTTTTATGGCTGTTAGTATTTGCATTATGTATTGAGGTCCACCTATGTTGGGTGCATAAATATTTACAATTGTTATATCTTCTTCTTGGATCAATCCCTTGATCATTATGTACTGTCTTTCTTTGTCTCTTGTAATAGTCTTTATTTTAAACTCTATTTTGTCTGATATGAGAATTGCTACTCCAGCTTTCTTTTGATTTCCATTTGCATGGAATATCTTTTTCAATCCCCTCACTTTCAGTCTGTATGTGTCCCTAGGTCTGAAGTGGGTCTCTTATAGACAGCATATATATGGGTCATGTTTCTGTATCCATTCAGCCAGTCTGTGTCTTATAGTGGGAGCATTTAATCCATTTATATTTAAGGTAATTATCAATATGTATGTTCCTATTCCCATTTTCTTAATTGTTTTGGGTTTGTTATTGTAGTTCTTTTCCTTGTCTTGTGTTTCTTGCCTAGAGAAGTTCCTTTAGCATTTGTTCTAAAGCTGGTTTGTTGGTGCTGCACTCTCTCAGCTTTTGCTTGCTTGTAAAGCTTTTAATTTCTCCATCAAATCTGAATGAGATTCTTTCTTGGTAGAGTAATCTTGGTTGCAGGTTTTCTCCTTCATCACTGTAAATATGTCCTGCCATTCCCTTCTGGCTTGCAGAGTTTCTGCTGAAAGATCAGCTGTTACCCTTATGGGGATTCCCTTGTGTGTTATTTGTTGCTTTTCCCTTGCTGATTTTAATATGTTTTCTGTGTATTTAATTTTTGATAGTTTGATTAATATGTGTCTTGGCAGGTTTCTCCTTGGATTTTTCCTGTATGGGACTTTCTGTGCTTCCTGGACTTGATTAACTATTTCCTTTCCCATGTTATGGAAATTTTCAACTATAATCTCTTCAAATATTTTCTCAGTCCATTTCTTTTTCTCTTCTTCTTCTGGGACCCCTATAATTCGAATGTTGTTGCTTTTCATGTTGTCCCAGGTGTCTCTGAGACTGTCCTCATTTCTTTTCATTCTTTTTTCTTCATTCTGCTCTGCAGTAGTCATTTCCAAAATTTTATCTTCCAGGTTACTTATCCGTTCTTCTGCCTCAGTTATTCTGCTATTGATCCCTTGTAGAGTATTTTTAATTTCATTTATTCCATTGTTCATCGTTGCTTTTTTCCTCGTTAGTTCTTCTAGGTCCTTGTTAAATGTTTCTTGCATTTTGTCTATTCTATTTCCAAGATTTTGGATCATCTTTACTATCATTATTCTGAATTCTTTTTCAGGTAGACTGCTTATTTCCTCTTCATTTCTTACGTCTGGTGGGCTTTTACCTTGCTCCTTCATCTGCTGTGTGTTTTTCTGTCTTCTCATTTTGCTTATCTTACTGTGTTTGGGGTCTCCTTTTCACAGGCTGAAGGTTCGTAGTTCCTGTTGTTTTTGGTGTCTGTCCCCCATGGCTAAGTTTGGTTCAGTGGGTTGTGTAGGCTTCCTGGTGGAGGAGACTAGTGCCTGTGTTCTGGTGGATGAGGCTGGATCTTTTCTTTCTGTTGGGCATGTCCGTGTTTGGTAGTGTGTTTGGGGATGTCTGTGGCCTTATTATGATTTTAGGCAGCCTCTCTGCTAATGGATCGGGTAGCATTCCTGTCTTGCTAGTTGTTTGGCATAGGGTGTCTAGCTCTGTAATTTGCTGGTCCTTGAGGGAAGCTTGGTCTTGGTGTTGAGATGGAGATCTCTGGGAGATTTTCGCCATTTGATATTACATGGAGATGGGAGGTGTCTTGTGGACCAGTGTCCTGAAGTTGGCTCTCCCACCTCAGAGGCACAGCACTGACTCCTGGCTGGAGCACCAAGAGCCTTTCATCCGCATGGCTCAGAATAAAAGTGAGAAAAAGTAGAAAGAAAGAAAGAGGACAAAATAAAATAAGATAAAATAAAGTAAATTTATTTAAAAAACTAATTATTAAGGGAAAATTTTTTTTAAAAAGTAAAAAAAAATCATACAGAAAGACGGAATCCTAGGATAAATGGTGAAAGCAAAACTATACAGACAAAATCTCACACTGAAGCATACGCATACACACTCACAAAAAGAGGAAAAGGGGAAAACATAATATATCTTGCTCTGAAAGTCCACTTTCTCAATATGGGATGATTCGTTGTCTATTCACATATTCCTCAGATGCAGGGTACATGAAGTTGATTGTGGCGGTTTAATCCGCTGCTCCTGAGGCTGCTGGGAGGGATTTCCCTTTCTCTTCTTTGTTCGCACAGCTCCCGGGGTTCAGCTTTGGATTTGGTCCCGCCTCTGCGTGTAGGTCGCCTGAGGGCGTCTGTTCTGTGCTTAGACAGGATGGGGTTAAAGGAGCAGCTGATACGGGGGCTCTGGCTCACTCAGGCTGGGGCGAGGGAGGGGTTCGGCTGTGGCGTGAGCCTGTGGCGGCAGAGGCCAGCATGACCTTGCAGCAGCCTGAGGCGCTCCGTGCATTCTCCCGGGGAACTTGTCCCTGGATCACCGGACCCTGGCAGTGACGGGCTTCACAGGCTCCCAGGAGGGGAGGTGTAGTTAGTGACCTGTGCTTGCACACAGGCTTCTCGGTGATGGCAGCAGCAGCCCTAGCATCTCATGCCCGTCTCTGGGGTCAGCGTTGATAGCCGCGGCTCACGCCTGTCTCTGGAGCTCCTTTAAGCAGCGTTCTTAATCCCCTCTCCTCGCACACCAGGAAACAAAGAGGGAAGAGAAAGTCTCTTGCCTCTTCGGCAGATCCAGACTTTTTCCCAGACTCCCTCATGGCTAGCCATTGTGCACTAACCCCTTCAGGCTGTGTTCACGCCGCCAACCCCAGTCCTGTCCCTGCGATCTGACCGATGCCCAATCCTCAGCTCCCAGCCTCCGCCCTCCCCGGCATGTGAGCAGACAAACCTCTGGGGCTGGTTAGTGCTGGTTGGCAACGATTCTCTCTGCGGGAATCTCTCCGCTTTGCCCTTCACACCCCTGTTGCTGTGCTCTCCTCCGTGGCTCCAAAGCTTTCCCCCTCAGCCACCCACAGTCTCTGCCCATGAAGGGGCTTCCTAGTGTGTGGAAACCTTTCCTCCTTCACAGCTCCCTCACACTGGTGCAGGTCCCATCCCTATTCTTTTGTTTCTGTTTTTTCTTTTTTTTAAACCCACCTAGGTACGTGGGGAGTTTCTTGCCATTTAGTAGGTCTGAGGTCTTCTGCCAGCGTTCAGTGGGTGGTCTATAGGAGCAGTTCCACGTGTAGATGTATTTCTGACTTATCTGTGGGGAGGAAGGTGATCTCCGCGTTTTACTCTTCTGCCATCTTCCTCTGCTTCCAAGAAAGAAGGTTCTTAAAGGCTCTTTTCTTACTTTCCCTAGGAACCCTGGATGGGAATTTCCCTCCTCAGCGGCAGGACGTGGACAATGATTTCTTCCTCCTCTTTAGTGTGATAGATGAGAACCTTAGCTGGCATATCAATGAGAACATTGCCACTTATTGCTCAGACCCTGCCTCAGTTGACATAGAAGATGAGACCTTTCAGGAGAGCAATAGGATGCATGGTAAGGTGGGAGTATGTGGCCACACTATGACAGTGAACATTGATGGAGGGTCTCCACTGGGCCTAGCATTTGGTGGATGTTTTCACATACCTTGTTCCTTTTAATTCTCACAAAGACCGTGAGTAGTAGATGGTTTTCCCGTTTCACTCATGAGGAAACCGAGGCTCTAGGATTACACAGAAAATAAATGTCACAGCTAAAATTCCAACCCTGGTCTGTCTGACTGCGTAGGCTATGCTCTTGCCATTAGGTACCCTGCTTTCTAAAGTGGAATAGCCCATGTTGTGGACTCCAAAGTCATATACTATATGCTCAGGTCACTTTGGTGAGGATTGCCTACTGATATAATTAGTGAACACTTCTTTGTTCTAAAAAGGATGCAAACTGTTAAAATTACACATTTTGTAGAGAAAATAAATGACTTCTCATAAGGGAGTTGACCATCTTAATTAAATTTAAAACAAACTATAGGCACGAAAGCCTGGGGCATGGACAGAGAACTGAGTTTAGAAATGAAAGTAAGTGATTTTGCTTTCATTTATTTTTGGGAGTGATTTACTTGGTGACAGAGGTGGGCGCAAAATGAGAGAGTCCCGAGGGGAGGTGAAAACTCAGAGGGAAGATGCAAAGTATGGCTTGGACAGCTCAAATTTCCCTTAGTTTTAAACCAATTGCTTGTAATAACTATGATAATTAGTTAGCTAACTTGACAGCTGTCCTGTGGAAATTTCAGAAGGAAATTGGCTTAGATGGAAAGAAAGTTTGTAAAATAAACTTCATTTCTTAGAAAGCTTCCTCAGATTTCTGGGTTGGAATCCTGGCTCTACCACATAATAGATTTGTGGTCTTGGGAGAGAAGTAACTTTAGCTCTCTGAGCTTTGATTTTCACATTTTTTTACATAATAACAGTGAATTCTGCCTCTTTCCCAGGGATGTTTGTAAGATTTATATAAGATAATACATATGGTCAGCACAGTGTGCTCTTTGAATCCTCATCTAAATGTTATCTATTATTATTGTCTGATGGTAAGGCCTCTCTCATTGGGCTGTCCTTTCCTAACTCTGATATTTTCTTTTGCAGCAATCAATGGCTTTGTCTTTGGAAACTTACCAGATCTGAGCATGTGTGCACAGAAGCGTGTGGCCTGGCACTTGTTTGGCATGGGCAACGAGGTAGATGTCCACACAGCTTTCTTCCATGGACAGATGCTGACCATCCGAGGCCACCGTACTGATGTGGCGCATATCTTTCCAGCCACTTTTGTGACTGCTGAGATGGTACCCCGGGAACCTGGCACCTGGTTAATTAGCTGTCAAGTGAATAGTCACTTGCAAGGTGAGATCCAACATCTCTGATCTTTCAGATACAGGACATAGGTGGCAGTGATGATTATCAGGAGGCTGGGTTTCTGACCTGGAGACATAAAATTGGTCTTTCAGGTGAGATAGTTGGATATAAATGATGAAACATTAGACTAGAATTCTGGGATTCCAGATTCTTTCCTGGCTCAGCCATTAAATTGCAAGTTGACCTGGGGCATTACTCTCTGAGTTTCATCTTCCCCATCTCTAACATAAGATGGTATAGGAATGGATGAGTGAACTTTTAATCTGCCTTTTTTTTGCTCAGAATTCTAAGGAATTAAGACCTGATAGTATTTGCTGCTGATTGAACAGGGAGTGAAGGAGTAATTAGTTAAAGAAGAGTAAGACTTTTTCAGGAGATCATGGAGTATTGTGGGCAAGTAGTGACACTCTAGTTAGAATCCAACAGCAATAGGTTTAGAAGGTTTGGTTTTTAGAAGAAGAATGGTTGAGGTAATGGCCCTGTGCAGTGAGAAACATCAGAGGAGCAGAGGAACCTATGAGACAATGGAAAGAGCATTAGGTAGGTGATTAGAAGGTTCAAGTTGTCTCAGCTCTGTGGAAAACTGAAGAAATCACTATGTGATTTTGGAAAAATCGCTTCCCACTTCTATGCTTCATTTGCTATATATATATATATATATATAATGGGGGATTGGGTTTAAATAGTTTCTAAGATCTTCAGCTCTCACTTTCTAAAATTATTTGAAGTATGGTAAATCAAGTGAAAGTCATGAAAATGATATGTGAGTATGTGAAAGTGGATTTGAGTAGGTGAGGAATTATAGACTGGTGGGATATTGATTCTGGAACGGTAAGTTTGACCCAATAGGAGCCAGGTATTCATGTTCCATTGTCCAGGGTCTGCCCTCAGTACCAGATGTACCTGGATAAGAGAGTATGAATGTGGATGGAGGTTAGGGATGCAGTGCAATAGTGAAACAAACATAAGCCTTAGAGCCAGACAAGCCTGGATTCAAAACCTGGTTCCACCAGTTAGTTACCTTTGATAAGACATATCACTTTTTTGAGTCTATGTTTCCTCATGAGGATTGCAATAATGATTCCTACCATATAAAGTTGTAATGAGGTTTCAGAGAGATAATGGGATTTTGAATCTTAGAGACAGGGGAATGATGAGACCAAGATCCTGGATACAAGAGAAGAAAATGAGTACTCAAATTTACAGTTAAAATATAGGCACTTAAATCTCAACTGTACCTCTGACTAGCTATGTAATCTTGGGCAATTTACTTAACCTCTCTGATCCTTAATTTTCTTAATCTTCAAAAGGGGACATTAAAAGTCTGCTTCATAGGCTAGTTATGAGGACTGAAGGAGATAACATATGTAAATCACCTGACACAGGGCCTGGCATATAGTACACATTCAACAAAAATGAATATCTTTACCTCCTCCTTCTTCATACCTCTGATTTCTGATTTCAAATTTCAAATCTCCTTGGGATGTTGTGAGACTCAAATGAGATAATGTACCTGAATGACCTCTAGAATTAGCCAAGCAAATATAACACAGCATCATCCATTACCATTATGCCTCAATGTAACATCTTCCACATTTGGAAACACTACTTAGAATCTAAATTTTCCTGACAGTCCCAAGTGTGAAGCTTCATCTTCATGTGTAGATGATGTTCCATTATTTTGGGGGCTTCCCACTTTACAAATAACCTACTCCTCTTTTTAAAATTTGATGCTCCCATGGGCCTAGTGTGGTAGATTTCCCTATTCTCCCCATTTACAAATCAGGGGTTAAGCTCAGGTCTAGGAAGTGACTTGCCTAAGGTCCTATAGATAAGGATAAGTCTTGGACTTGAACTCAGGTATTTTGACTTCAAGCTCTGTGATGTTGCTACAGTGTAAGCATTTTGCAGAGGCAAGAGCAAGGGTCTGGTAGATGAGTCAATGGTGGTGAGCAGGTGGAGATATTTCAATTCCCACATAGGCTTTCTCTCTCCCAGCTAGGCTCTTTAGGAGTGAGAGAAAGTAGCCCATTTGGAGGCAGGGGTAAAGAGCCTAGTGGAAGGTGGAAGGGGGAAACATTAGGAGAAGGAGAAAGCTGAGTCAGCTGGGTAGAAGATGTTTTGGGTGGAATGGAGCTAGCCATGATGTTCTTCCTGCAGATGGCATGCAAGCACTCTACAAGATCAAGTCTTGCTCCATGGCACCTTCCATGAATCTACTCACAGGCAAAGTCCGGCAGTACTTCATTGAGGCCCATGAGATTCAATGGGACTACGGCCCAATGGGGCATGATGGGAATACGGGGAAGAATTTGAGGGAGCCAGGCAGGTAAGAGGTAGTGTATTCCCTCTCCCTACTCCTGGGCCCAACCACACACACCTATTATTCCCTCTCAGAAATCTCTCACTTCACTTGGGGATCACAATCATTGTTTGTCTGAAGTTACATGACACAACTGATAGCCAAATTCTTGTAGCCCCCAGAAGTGCTTGCTCTTGGGGAGCTATAAAACTTTTTGTATGGTTATGTCATATTCCCAGCAAAGAGTCCAAGCAGAAAAGAAGGTCCAGGTGGGACCGGATCATTTAAAATGGCATTTCTCCAACTCTAATTTACTAATTATTTACCTCTTTGCTCCTTCCTTTCTTTACCATAGTCTGAAGGAGACATTTAAGCTGAAGTGTAAAATGCACTCTGAGAAGTGTAGGAAGAGGGGAAACAACATGCCTGTGGCCATTCCATGCTCATCCTTTTGGAGGAATTTCTCCAAATTCTCATGCCTCATCCATGACTCAGATGTGGGCAAGATAGAGTAGAAGGTTAGTGCCCTAATCAGTTGCTAAGCCTTAAGTTATACTGACTCACTGGTCTATCAGTGATTCAAGGTTTTTCAAAAGAGGCACTTGATAGATGACTAAGAGAGTTTATGGAGAAATATTCTAGGACACCCAATCATGTTTATTCTTCCAGTAGGACATAATGGAATGAATCTGCAGAAAACATAGGAAAGTAGGCACTTGGGTGTCAGCATTGCTTCTAAGAATCTGAAGCTCGTCTTGTTAAGTTAGTGGGTTTTCATTTTTGAAAGAAAGATATTATTGATTAAGGGAAGAAAGGATCTTGAGTACCTGAGGATGATTAAGGACAGATGTAAGACTACTTAACTCTGGAGAACAAAACTGATCCCAGTGTCTAGAACTTACAAGCAAGAAGATTTCAGCCTATTTCTATACGACAGTGAAAGGAATTGCTTTCTCTGAAAATAAGTTCCCTGATCTTGGAAAGGCTCAAGCAGAAGCTGTGTATTGTTAATTTGTGTTGTCACCAGAGGAAATACCTTCAGTGGGTGGAAGTTAACCTGGATGATCTCTGAGGTCCTTCCTAATCACAAAGATCCATAACTTGATGAGAAAAAGGGTGAGATGGAAACCTATTTGACACATGGCTAAATAATTTGAAATTTGCCTCCTTATATGCCAGTGGCTCAGATAAATTCTTCCAGAAGAGCTCCAGCCGAATCGGGGGTACTTACTGGAAAGTTCGATATGAAGCCTTCCAAGATGAGACATTCCAGGAAAAGGTGCAGCTGGAGGAAGATAAGCATCTTGGAATCCTGGGTGAGGAATCCTTAACTTGTGAATTTAATTGACTAGAGCCAGAGAATTGGGAAGGGCTTAGAAACTGGAGGCTGATGACAGCTCAGAAACACACTCTAGACCAACATTTCCCAAAGTGAGTCCCAAGAGATGAGTGTTTTGTGAGAAAGGGTTATAGGTCTGAATTTGTCTGCAAAACACTAAGTTAAACAGTCAAATAGTGTTCTTTGATGCAGGGCTTCCCAGAGCCTTGAATTTATTTTTGTTCATCATGAATCTCCAAGATGGGAGTAGAGTATATAGCATTTCTTATATTTGCTTTGCTACTGAAACCTTTTTTCATTGAACATCTTCTGATAGCAGTGTTGTACATATCACACTTTTTAATTTTTTTTATTTTGCGGTACGCGGGCCTCTCACTACTGTGGCCCCTCCCGTTGCGGAGCACAGGCTCTGGACGCCCAGGCTCAGCGGCCATGGCTCACGGGCCCAGCCACTCCGCAGCATGTGGGATCTTCCTGGACCGGGGCACGAACCTGTGTCCCCTGCATCGGCAGGCAGACTCTCAACCACTGCGCCACCAGGGAAGCCCCATATCACACTTTTAAACGTTATTCTCTAGGTGTATTTCTGAAGGGCTATATAAGGCAGTAAGACTGTTCATGTTCTTGGCAATACGGGACCAGGAGCAGATTGGCATGACATGCAGACATGCTTGCTATGGTGAGGGATGTGGAACAAAGCTTAGGGCCTGACCTTAGAGAAGGTATCTAGAAGGCCTAAAGCACAGTATAGCACTGAATTACTATAGGAAGGTTTGGTGTGGCTTAGTCACTTGGTAGAGCAGGAAATAAGATATATCAGATGGGAAAAAACTTTGAAAATGAAATAAAGTAATGGACCATATTCTGGGGATAGGTTTGTGCCAGTTGATTTTAGGAGACCTGAACATGGACAATTGCTGTTTCATTAGCTGGATAGGGAGATATAAGGAGAAGAAACCCACCTGGGTTTGGGAAAGAGGGTGGGTGGCGAGTAGTAAGGAGCTATCATTAGCTGGTATTCAGTATTGGTCCCCAGTCCTTGTTTTTCTTCAATATTTTATTGTGGTAAAATATGCATAACATAAAATTTACCATCTTAACCATTTTAAAGTACACTCTTCAATGGCATTAAATGCATTCATAGCATTGCACAGCCATCACCACCATCCATCTCCATAACTCTTTTCATCTTGTAAAACTGAATCACTATACTCATTAAAAATAACTACCCATTCTTCCCTCCCTCCAGTGCTTGGCAACCACCATTCTACTTTCTGTCTCTATGATTTTGACTACCTTAAGCACCTCATATAAGTGGAATTTTACAATGTTTGTCTTTTTGTGACTAACATTTCACTTAGAATAATGTCCTCAAGGTCCATCCATGTTGTAGTATATTGCAGAATTTCCATTGTAGTTTTGCTTATCCACTCATCTATTAATGGACACTTGGTTTGCTTCCACGTTTTAGCTGTTTAGAATAATGTTGCTATGAATATGGGTGTACAAATGTCTCTTTGAGACATGCTTTCAATTACTTTGGGTATATACACAGAAGTGGAATTGCTGGGTCTTATGGTAATTCTAGTTTTAATTTTTTGAGGAACCACCATGCTGTTTTCCACAGTGACTGCACCATTTTACAATCCCACCAACAGTGCATAAGTGTTCCAATTTCTACACATCCTTGGCAACACTTATTTTCTGATTTTTTTCATAGTATCCATCCTAATGGGTGTGAGGAGTTGGCTTATTGTAGTTTTGATTTGCATTTCCCTGATGATTAGTGACGTTGAGCATCTTTCCATGTGCCCATTGGCCGTTTGTATATCTGCTTTGGAAAGATGTCTATTCAAGTCCTTTGCGCAACTTTAGTTGGATTATTTTTTTGTTGTTGAGTTTTAGGAGTTCTCTATATATTCTGGATATTAATCTCCTGTCAGATGTATGATTTGCAAATATTTTCTCCCATTCTGTGGGCTGCCTTTTCACTCTGCTGGTAGTGTCTTTTGATGCACACTTAAAATTTTTTTTCATGAAATACAATATGTTTATTTTTTTTAGTTACCTGTGTCTTTGGTGTCATAGCCAAGAAATCATTGCCCAATCCAGTATCCTGAATATTTTGCCCTATGTTTACTGACAAGAGTTTTATTGTTTTAGGTACATTTAGACCTTTGATCTACTTTTATTTAATTTTTGCATATGGTGTTAGGTAAGGGTTCAACTTCATTCTTTTGCATATTGAAATCCAGTTTTCCCAGCACCATTTGTTTAAAAGACTATCCTCATATGTGCAAGGGTTTATTTCTGGGCTCTCTATACTATTCCTTTGGTCTCTATGTCTGTCTTTATGCCAATATCACACTGTTTTGATTACCATAGCTCTGTAGTAAGTTTTAAAATCAGGAAATGTGATGTCTTCTAGTTTGTTCTTTTTTCCCCAAGATTATTTTGCTATTTGGAGTCCCTTGAGATTACATATGAATTTTAGAAAGGGTTTTCCCACTTCTTCAAAATCATCATTGAGATTTTGATAGAAATTTCACTGAATCTATAGGTAGCATTGACATTTTAACAATATTAAGTCTTTTGATCTATGAACATGCAATGTGTTTCCTTTTTTTGTGTGTGTGGTATGCGGGCCTCTCACTGTTGTGGCCTCTCCCGTTGTGGAGCACAGGCTCTGGACGCGCAGGCTTAGCAGCCATGGCTCA
This sequence comes from Monodon monoceros, assembly GCF_005190385.1. Taxonomy (NCBI): domain Eukaryota; kingdom Metazoa; phylum Chordata; class Mammalia; order Artiodactyla; family Monodontidae; genus Monodon; species Monodon monoceros. The sequence goes on along the minus strand of NW_021703779.1, from coordinate 49,327,782 downwards.
TGGGCCTAGCCACTCCACGGCACGTGGGATCTTCCCGGACCAGGGCACGAACCTGCGTCCCCTGCATCGGCAGGCAGAGTCTCAACCACTGCACCACCAGGGAAGCCCTGTTTCCATTTTTTATATCTATTTTATTTCAGCAATGTTTTGTAGTTTTCATTCTACAAGTTTTTCACAACCTTGGTTAAATAAATTCTAAGTATTTTATTCTTTTCATGTTATTATAAATGGAATTCCTTTTGTAATTTCTTTTTCAGATTTTTCAATGTTAGTGCAACTGACTTTTGTGTGTTGATTTTGTATCTCACTACTTGCCTAATTCATTGATTCTAACAGTTTTTTGTGGGCACTTTAGGATTTTCTAAATAAGTATGATAAAGATCTTATCATCTGCAAACAGATAATTTTACTTCTTCATTTCCAATTTGGATATCTTTTATTTCTTTTTCTTGACTAATTGATCTGGCTAGAAGCCCCAGTAATATGTTGAATACAAGTGGTAAAAGCAGGCATCCTTGCTCTTTCCTGATCTCAGAGGAAAACTTTTCAGTCTTTCAACATTGAGTATGATGTTTGCTGTGGGTTTTTCATATATGGCTTTTATTATATAGAAGTAGACTCCTTCTATTCCTAGTTTCTGGATTTTTTTTTAATTATTAAAAGGTGTTGAATTTTGTCAAGTGTTTTTTCTGCATCAATCAACATGATCATTATTTCCCTTCATTTTGTTAACATAATATATTACATTGATTAATTTTTGTACGTTGAAACATTCCTGCATTCCAGGAATAAAACCGACTTAGTCATGGTGTGTAATGGTTTTTTTTTTTTGCTTTTTTTAGAATTGAATGTATTTTTATTTTTTTTAACATCTTTATTGGAGTATAATTGCTTTACAGTGTAATATTTTTAATATGTGGCTGAGTTTGTTTTGCTAGTATTTCATTGAGGATTTTTGCATCAGTGGTCATAAGTAATATTGGTGTGTGGTGTTCTTATAATATCTTTGCCTGGCTTTGATATCAGTGTAATGCAATGCTGACCTCATAGAATGATTTAGGAAGTATTCCCTCCTCTACAATTTTTTTGGGAATATTTGAGAATTGGTATTACTTCTTTAAATGTTTAGTAGAATTCACGAGTAAAGCCATCAGGTCCAGGGCTTTTCTTAATTCCCAGATTTTTGATGACAGATTCAATCTCTTTATAGGTCTTTCAGATTTTCTATTACATTATGATTAAGTCTTGGTTGGTTTTCTGTTTTAGGAATTGTCTATTTTATCTAGGTTTTCCAATTTGTTGGTTTACAAACAAATTATAATCTTTTTAATATTTCTTATAATCTTTTTATATAATCTATTATAAACATTTTTTTCTTTACTTCTTAGAATCAGTAGTAATGTCCCCAATTTCATTTCTGATTTTAGTAATTTGAATCTCCTATACTTTTTTCTTACTCCATCTAACTAAAGATTTTTCAATTTTGTTGACCATTTTGAAGAACCACTTGTGGTTTCATTGATTTTTTTTTAATATGTTTATTGGAGTATAATTGCTTTACAATGTTGTGTTAGTTGCTGCTGTATAACAAATTGAATCAGCTATATGTATACATATATCCCCATATCCATTCGCTATTTCATCTCCCTCCCACCCTCCCTATCCAACCGCTCTACAGTGACACAAAGCACAGAGCTGATATCCCTGTGCTCTGCAGCTGCATCCCACTAGCTATATATTTTACATTTGGTAGTGTATAGATGTCCATGCTACTCTCTCTTTTCACCCAGCTTACCCATCCACCTCCCCATGTCCTCAAGCCAATTATCTAGGTCTGTGTCTTTATTCCTCTCCTGCCCCTAAGTTGTTCAGAACCATTTTCGTTAATTACATATATATTTGTTAGCATACGGTATTTGTTTTTCTCTTTCTGACTTATTTCACACTGTATGACAGTCTCCACGTCCATCCACCTCACTGCAAATATCTCAATTTCAATTATTTTTATGGCTGAGCATTATTCTATTGTATATATGTGCCACATCATCTTTATCTATTTATCTATCAATGGATATTTAGGTTGATACCATGTCCTGGCTTTTGTAAATAGTGCTGCAATGAACATTGTGGTATATGACAATTTTTGAATTATGGTTTTCTCAGGGTATATGCTCAGTAGTGGGATGGCTGGGTCATATGATAGTTCTAGTTTTAGTTTCTTTAAGGAACTTCCATACTGTTCACCATAGTGGCTGTATCAACTTACATTCCCCCCAACAGTGCAAGAGGGTTCCCTTTTCTCCACACCCTCTTCAGCATTTATTGTTTGTAGATTTTTGATGATGGCCTTTCTGACTGTTGTGAGGTGATATCTCACTGTAGTTTTGATTTGCATTTCTCTAATGATCAGTGATGTTGAGCATCCTTTCATGTGTTTGTTGGCAATCTGTATATCTTCTTTGGAGAAATGTCTATTTAGGTCTTCTACACATTTTTATATTGGGTTGCTTGTTTTTTTGCTGTTGAGCTGCATGAGTTGCTTGTATATTTTGGAGATTCATCCTTTGTCAGTTGCTTCATTTGCAAATATTTTCTCCCATTCTCAGGGTTGTCTTTTCATCTTGTTTATAGTTTCCTTTGCTGTGCAAAAGCTTTTAAGTTTCACTAGGTCCCATTTGTTTATATTTATTTTTATTTCCATTTCTCTAGGAAGTGGATCAAAAAGGATCTGCTGCAATGTATGTCACAGAGTGTTATGCCTGTGTTTTCCTCTGAGGCTTTTATAGTGTCTGGCCTTACATTGAGGTCTTTAATCCATTTTGAGTTTATTTTTGTGTATGGTGATAAGGAGTGTTCTAATTTGATTCTTTTACATGTAGCTGTCCAGTTTTCCCAGCACCACTTATTGAAGAGGCTGTCTTTTCTCCATTGTATATTCTTGCCTCCTTTGTCAAAGATAAGGTGACCATAGTCCATTGGTTTATCTCTGGGCTTTCTATCCTCTTCCATTTATCTATATTTCTGCTTTTATGCCTGTCCCATACTGTCTTGATTACTGTAGCTTTGTAATATAGTCTGAAGTCAGGGAGTCAGATTCCTCCAGCTTGGTTTTTCTTTCTCAATATTGCTTTGGCTATTCGTGGTCTTGTGTGTTTCCATACAAATTGTGTGTTTCCATACAATTGTGTGTTTCCATACAAAATTCTACTTCTGTGAAAAATGCCATTGGTAGTTTGATAGGGATTACATTGAATCTGTAGATTGCTTTGGGAAGTAGAGTCATTTTCACAGTGTTGATTCTTCCAATTCAAGAATATGGTATATCTCTCCATTTTACATCCTACTACTTTACCAAATCATTGATCAGCTCTAGTAGTTTTCTGGCGGCATTTTTAGGATACTCTATGTACAGTATTATGTCATCTGCAAACAGTGACAGTTTTACCTCTTCTTTTCCGATTTGGATTCGTTTTATTTCTTTTTCCTCTCTGATTGCTGTAGCTAAAACTTTGAAAACTATGTTAAATAATAGTGGTGAGAGTGGGCAAACTTGTCTCGTTCCTGATCTTAGTCAAAATTGTTTCAGTTTTTCACCATTGTGAATGATGTTGGCTGTGCGTATGTTATGTATGGCCTTTATTTTGGTGAGATAAGTTCCCTGTATGCCTACTTTCCAGAGGGTTTTTATCATAAATGCATGTTGATCTTAGTCAAAGATTTTTCTGCATCTATGGAGATGAACATATGATTTTTATCCTTCAGTTTCTTAATATGGTGTATCTCATTGATTGATTTGCATATATTGAAGAATCCTGCATCTCCAGGATAAACCCCACTTGATCATGGTGTGTGATCCCTTTAATGTGCTGTTGGATTCTGTTTGCTAGTATTTTGTTGAGGATTTTTGCATCTATGTTCATCAGCAATATTGGCCTGTAGTTTTTGTTTGTGTGTGTGTGTGTGTGTGTGTGTGGCATCTTTGTCAGGTTTTGTATCAGAGTGATGGTGGCTTTGTAGAATTAGTTTGAGAGTGTTCCTCCCTCTGCTATATCTTGGAAGAATTTGAGAAGGATAGGTTAGTTCTTCTCTAAATATTTGATAGAATCCGCCTTTGAAGCTATCTGGTCTTGGGCTTTGTTGGAAGATTTTTAATCATGGTTTCAATTTCAGTGCTTGTGATTGGTCTGTTTATATTTTCTATTTCTTTCTGGTTTAGTCTCGGAAGGTTGTGCTTTTCTCAGAATTTCTCCATTTCTTCCAGATTGTCCATTTTATTGGCATATAGTTGCTTTTCGTAATCTCTCATGATCCTTTGTATTTCTGCAGTGCCAGTTGTTTCTTGTCCTTTTTCTTTTCTACTTCTATTGATTTGAGTCCTCTCCCTTTTTTTCTTGATGAGTCTGGCTAATGGTTTATCAATTTTGTTTATCTTCCCAAAGAACCAGCTTTTAGTTTTATTGATCTTTGCTATCGTTTCCTTCATTTATTTTTCATTTATTTCTGATCTGATCTTTATGATTTCTTTCCTTCTGCTAATTTTGGGGGGTTTTTTTGTTCTCCTTTCTCTAATTGCTTTAGGTGTAAGGTTAGGTTGTTTATTTTTCTTGTTTCTTAAGGTAGCATTGTATTGCTATAAACTTCCCTCTTAGAACTGCTTGTGCTGCATACCATAGGTTTTGGGTCAGTTTGTTTTCATTGTCATTTGCTTCTAGGTATTTTTTGATTTCCTCTTTGATTTTTTCAGTGATCTCTTTGTTATTAAGTAGTGTATTGTTTAGCCTCCATGTGTTTTTAATTTTTACCCATTTTTCCTGTAATTTATATCTAGCCTCATAGAGTTGTGGTCATAAGAGATACTTAATATGTGTTCAGTTTTCTGAAATTTGACAAAGCTTGATTTGTGTCCCAAGATATGAGCCATCCTGGAGACCGTTCAATGAGCAGTTGAGAAGAAAGTGTATTCTGTTGTTTTTGGATGGAATGTCCTATAAATATCAATGAAGTCCATCTTGTTAAATGTATCATTTAAAGCTTGTGATTCCTTATTTATTTTCATTTTGGTTGATCTGTCCATTGGTGAAAGTGGGGTGTTAAAGTCCCCTACTATTATTGGGTTACTGTCGATTTCCCCTTTTATGGTTATTAGCATTTCCCTTATGTATTGAGCTGTTCCTATGTTGGGTGTATAAATATTTCCAATTGTTATATCTTCTTCTTGGATTGATCCCTTGATCATTATATAGTGTCCTTCCTTGTCTCTTGTAGTAGTCTTTATTTTAGAGTGTATTTTATCTGATATGACTATCAGTACTCCAACTTCCTTTTGATTTCCATTTTCATGTAATATATTTTTCCATCCCCTCGCTTTTAGTCTGTATGTGTGCCTAGGTCTGAAGTGGGTTTCTTGTAAACAGCATGTATATGGGTCTTGTTTTTGTATTCATGTAGCCAGTCTTTTGGTTGGAGCATTTAATCCATCTACATTTAACGTAATTATTGATATGTATGTCCCTATTATGATTTTCTTAATTGTGCTGGGTTTGTTTTTGCAAATTTCTTCCTTTTCCTGTGTTTCCAGCCTAGAGAAGTTTCTTTAGCATTTGTTGTAAAGCTGGTAGGTTATGCTGAATTCTCTTAACTTTTTATTGTCTGTAAAGCTTTTAATTTCTCCATCGAACCTGAATGAGATCCTTTCTGGGTAGAGGAATCTTGGTTGTAGTTTTTTCCCTTTCATCACTTTTAATATATCCTGTCACTCCCTTCAGGCCTGCAGAGTTGCTGCTGAAAGATCAGTTGTTAACCTTATGGGGATTTTATTGTATGTTATTTGTTGCTTTTACCTTGCTGCTTTTAATATTTTTTCTGTGTATTTAATTTTCGATAGTTTGATTAATATATGTTTTGGCGTGTTTCTCCTTGGATTTATCCTGTATGGGACTCTCTGTACTACCTGGAATTTATTGACTCTTTTCTTTTCCATATTAGGGAAGTTTTCAACTATAATTCTTCAAATATTTTCTCAGTGCCTTTCTTTTTCTCTTGTTCTTCTGGGACCCCTATCATTTGAATGTTGATGTGTTTAATATTGTCCCAGAAGTCTCTGAGACTGTCCTTAATTCTTTTTGTTCTTTTTTCTTTATTCTGCTCTATGGTAGTTATTTCCACTATTTTATCTTGCAGGCCACTTATCTATTCTTCTATCTCAGTTATTCTGCTATTGATTCCTTCTACAGAACTTTTAATTTCATTTATTGTGCTGTTAATCATTGTTTGTTTGCTCTTTAGTATTCTAGGTCCTTGTTAAACGCTTGTTGTATTTTCTCCATTGTATTTCCAAGAGTTTGGATCATCTGCTATCATTACTGTGAGTTGTTTTTCAGGCTGAGTGCTTATTTCCTCTTCATTTGTTTGGTCTGATTGGTTTCTATCTTGCTCTTTCATGTGCTGTGTATTCCTCTGTCTTCTCATTTTGCTTAACTTACTGTGTTTGGGGTCTCCGTTTCACTGGCTGCATGTTCGTAGTTCCCATTGTTTTTGGTGTCTGCCTTCAGTGGGTAAGGTTGTTTCAGTGGGTTGTGTAGGATTCCTGGTGGAGGGCACTGGTGCCTATGTTCTGGTGGATGAGACAGGATCTTGTCTTTCTGCTGGGCAAGACCACGTCCAGTGGTGTGTTTTGGGGTGTCTGTGAACTTATTATGATTTTAGGTGACCTCTCTGCTAATGGGTGGGGTTGTGTATCTGTCCTGTTAATTATTTGGCCTATGGTTTCCAGCACTGCAGCTTGCTGTTTTTTTGAGTGGAGCTGGGTCTTAACATTGAGGTGGAGATCTATGTGAGAGCTTTCGCCTTTTGATATTAGGTGCGGCCGGGAAGTCTCTGGTAGACTCATATCCTGAACTCAGCTCTTCCACCTCAGAGGCTCACACTGGAGCTCCAAGACCCTCTCAGCCAGTCAGCTCAAAGAAAAGGGAGAAAAAAATAAAATAAAGAAAAATAAAATATTTAAAAGAAAAAAATATTAAAAATAAAAAGTAAAAAATATTTTTAAAAAAGAGGGAAAGAAGAGAGCAACCAAACCCAAAAACTAATCCACCAATGATAACAACTGCTAAAAACTATACAAAAAGAAAAAGAGAAACGGACAGAGAGAAGAACCCTAGGACAAATGGTAAAAGCAAAGCTATACAGACAAACACACACATAAAAGCATACACATACACACTCACAAAAAGAGAAAAAGGAAAATATATATATGTTAAAAAAAGGAAGAGAGCAACCAAATCAATAAACAAATCTACCAATGATAATAAGCTCTAAATACTAAACTAAAATAAACATAAAACCAGAAACAAATTAGATGCAGAAAGCAAACTCCAAGTCTACAGTTGCTCCCAAAGTCCACTACCTCAGTTTTGGCATGATTAATTGTCTATTCAGGTATTCTGCAGATGCAGGGTACATTAAGGTGATTATGGAGATTTAATCCACTGCTCATGAAGCTGCTGGGAAAGATTTCCCTTTCTCTTATTTGTTCGCACAGCTCCAGCTTTCGTTTTGGCCTCGTCTCTGTATGTAGGTCTCCTGTGGCCATCTGTTCCCCACCCAGACAGAATGGGGTTAAAGGAGTGGCTGATTAGGGGGCTCTGGCTCACTCAGGCCAGGGGGAGCGAGGGGTCCGGAATGCAGGGCGAGCCTGAGGCGGCAGAGGTTGGTGTGATGTTGCAACAGCCTGAGGCACACCATTTGTTCTCCCAGGGAAGTTGTCCCTGGATCACGGGACCCTGATAGTGGCGGGCTGCACAGGCTCCTGGGGGGAGAGGTGTGTGTGTGTGGATAGTGACCTGTGCTTGCACACATGCTTCTTTTTTTTTTAACATTTTTATTGGGGTATAATTGCTTTACAATGGTGTGTTAGTTTCTGCCTTATAACAAAGTGAATCAGTTATACATATACATATGCTCCCATATCTCTTCCCTCTTGTGTCTCCCTCCCTCCCACCCTCCCTATCCCACCCCTCCAGGCGGACACAAAGCACCGAGCTGATCTCCTGTAGCAGCAACCTTAGTGTTTCATGCCCACCTCTGCTGTCCACACTGATAGCTGCATCTCGCGCCCATCTCTGGAGTTCATCTAGACAGTGCTCTGAATCTCCTCTCCTCGCACACCCCAAATCAATGGTCTCTTGCCTCTTAGGCAGTTCCAGAATTTTTCCCAACTCCTTTCTGGCTATCTGTGGTGCACTAGCCTCCTTCAGGCTGTGTTCATGCAGCCAACCCCAGTCCTCTCCCTGGGATCTGATCTCCAAAGCCAGAGCCTCAGCTCCCAGCCCTCTCCTGCTCCAGTGGGTGAGCAGACAAGCCTCTCTGGCTGGTGAGTGCTGGTCAGCACTGATCCTTGTGTGGGAATTTCTCTGCTTTGCCCTCTGTGCCCCTGTTGCTGTGCTCTCCTCCATGGATCCAAATCTTCCCCACTGTCCACCCACCATCTCTGCCAGTGAAGGGGCTTCCTAGTGTGTGGAAGCTTTCCCTCCTTCACAGCTCCCTCCCAGAGGTGCAGGTCCCATCCCTATTCTTTTGTCTTTTTTTCCACTTTTCTCTTTTGCCCTACCCAGGCACATGGGTAGTTTCTTGCCTTTTGGGAGGTCTGAGGTCTTCTGCCAGCATTCAGTAGGTGTTCTGTAGGAGTTGTTCTACATGTAGATGTATTTTTGATGTTTTGTGGGAAGGAAGGTGATCTCCACGTCTTACTCCTTCACCATCTTGAAGGTTCTCCATATTTATTTTCATTGACTTCTAAAATTGTTTTTCTATTCTCTATTTTATTTATTTCTGCTCTAATCTTTATAATTTCCTTTCTTCTGCCAGCTTTGGGTTTTGTTAGCTTTTATTTTCCTAGTTCCTTAAGTTGTAAAGTTGGGTTGTTGGTTTGTGAACTTTCTTGTTTCTTAAATGTGTTTATAGGTATAAGTTTCCCGCTTAGCACTGCTTTTACTACCTCTCATACCTTTTGGTATGTTGTGTGGTCATTTTCATTTTCCTCTACATATTTTGTAATTTCCCCTATGATCTCTTTTCTGATATTATGGTTGTTTAAAAGTGTGTTGCTTAATTTCCACAACTTTGTGAATTTTCCAGTTTTCCTTCTGTTATTGTTTTCTTACTTTATCCCATTGTGGATGGAGACAATACTTTATATGATATATTTTTAAGTCTATTGAGATTAAGCTGTGGCCTAACTTATGGTTTATCTTGGAATGTGTCCTCTGTGCACTTGAGAAGAATGTGTATTCTGTTCTTGTTGGGTAGAGTGTTCTGTATATATTATATCTACTTGGTCTATCGTGTATTTTGTCTTCATTTCATTGCTTATCTTTTGTATAGTTGTTTTTTCCATTATTGTAAGTGAGGTATAGGTTCCTAGTCTTTGAACAGAGGTGCAACATTAGGAGTAGCAATTGAGTAAAAACTAAGCCAGAAACCCTGAACTAGGGTTAGAGCCACTAGAAGTACTCAAGGTATTGTCTTGGTATTTCTTGTTGATCTCAAAGTTGTTCCAGGCTAGGTTAGATGTGGTAGGTAATGGAAGAAAGGTAAGTGTAGAAGTGATGGCTAGACTACCTAGTCCAGGACCTGACTAGAAGTTATAATAATTTCATCTGTTTCAAGTCAGTTTAGGATTGAGGCAAGCTCATATTTTTAGTTGAGTTCTACCAGGAAATGCAGTTGTGGGAACTGGGATTGGACCTGACAGTGGAGTAGGAGAAAACCCTGACTTCAGGACCTGGTTCTCTTCCTAATCAATCATTTGAATTTGGGCAGATCAGTTCCAACTCTCTGAGCTGCAGTTTCCTCATCTGAAGAATGATGATATCATCTGCTTTTTATACCTTTGAATGGTGATTGAAGATCAAAATGAGGTGGTGGACTTTAAAATGCTTTTTATAACTGTAAATTGCAATATACTTGAAAAAGATTATTCTTATTATTGCAGAGGAAAAACTTCTCTATCTTTTTCACTTCTTTTTTACTTTTCTTCCCTCTCCTACTTCCATCCTACCTGATCATCCTGTTTACATTACCATTGTCTCTCCTTCCCATTTTCCAGGGCCAGTGATCCGGGCTGAGGTGGGTGACACCATCCAGGTGATCTTCTACAACCGTGCCTCCCAGCCATTCAGCATTCAGCCTCATGGGGTCTTTTATGAGAAAGACTCCGAGGGAACTGTGTACAATGATGGTGAGCAGGCAGGGTTTCAAGTAATGTGGGCTGCAGATAATAACAGGTACCTCTAGAGTACAAATAAATAAAGGAGTGAAAGAGAAAAAAAGGCAGAACTAACTGCCATGGACGGATGTTGTTGAATGAATGTATGATATTTTAGTGAGACAGAGCTGGGATCAATAAGAGACAACTACTTTTAAATATATTTAAATATATTCTGATTATGAAAGTACATGTATTATGGAATTTTGATAAACATGGAAAATTATAAAATAAATAAAGTTCATTCATAAGTAAATTGCCAATATATTTTATATACCTTTTAACATTTTTCTGTGTTTATACAAATTTATATATTTAAAAATTTGTGATGATATATTTTGTATAGTTTGGTGTCTTACTATTTTCACTTACCATTATATTGTGTCCATTTTTTATGTCATTATAATCTTACAAACATTTTAATGACTATATAATACTCTAACACATAGATTTTACCTTATCTTCTATTATTTGGACATGTAGGTTGCTTTCATTATTTTTTAATATTGTAAATCATGTTGCAATGAATGAATATATATATTTGGTTTGGACTACTACCTTAGGAAAAAATCCTAGAAGTGGGATTATTGGGTAGTTAATTTCTTGTTTTCCCTGAGAATAATATTAACACCTGCTAACCTCAAGCCAAAAATACCAAAAAATACTGAAAGCATAAAGGGCAAACTTACAGACAAATCTGGAATAAAAGAACATTCTACAATGCAACTGGTCTAGTATCTTCAAGAAATCAATGCCATAGGGAAAAGAATTAAAGAGACAACACCAAGGGCAATGTGCAAACCTTGTCTGGATGTTAGATGGTATTAGGGTATTTTCTTAGGTCTGGTAATGTTATTATGGTAATATAGCAGATGCTTACTGATGTATTTAGAAGTAAAATGTCATTATGTTTGCATTTCACTTCCAAATGATTTAGAAAAAGTAAGCATACACATAGATTTAGATAAATTAAAGATGGCCAAGTCTGTGATAAAATAGATAACCAACAAGGACCTACTATAAAAATAAATAAATAAATAAATAAATTTAAAAAAATACAAAGAGAAAAAAGGTGGCCAAATGTTAACAATCAACTCCAAGTGGTAGGGTAATTATCGCACTAGCCTTTAAGGTTTTTTGTATGTTTAAAAATTTAAAGAGTTAGGAACAATGAATGAATAAGAAAAAATAAGTTAAATCCATCCTAAATTATACCACCATATGATAAATTATACTACAAATATCCTTATGTATGCTTCTTTGCCTACTTTTATGATTACTTCATCAGAATATATATTTAAGATGTGGAATTATATCAGAGGGTGCACACATGAAAATTTCTGATACCTATGTCCAAATTGCTCTCTGGAAAAATTTGCAGTCACATCAATTTGGAATTCCATCAACAGTTACCAAGAGGGAGGACACATTTTCTTACAACCTCACCAGCAGAGGGCAGCCATTTTAATCATTGTCAAAATGTCAGTCTTGTAAGCAAACAACAAAATTCACTGTTACTTCTATTTGCATTAGGTTGAACATTCTTTTCAGTATTTATTTTGTATCTTACTTTTTTTGTGGACATAAACTTTTTAAGGCTTTTGATACATTCTGTCAACATTTTTTCTAAAATGGTTATTTTATTTACACTTACCCTTTTTATAGGTGAGTGAGAGGAGTAAGTGCCATTTGAACCACTTATCACCAGAACTGATTATTATAATTTGTAAAATTTTGTTAATTTTAGGCAAAAAAATTATATTTTGTACAGGCAAAAAAATTATATGTTCACTTGTACTAATTTGATTACTAATAGGTTTGAACATATAAAATAAAATTTCTGTGCATTGCCTGACCATGACTTGTGTCTATTTAAGGAATTACAGCCTTATTATCATATATACACACACACACGCACACACATACATACAAAACATATACACGTCCATACATACATGAATACACATAGAGAGGAAAATATGTTCAACAATTAGAAACATTCTAAGATGAAACAGGCTATGATGGTAGGTAGTGAGTCTTCTATCTCTGGATACTTTTAAGCAGAGGTAGGACTACAAGAGGAGATGAATGTATGTTTTTAAGTGAGGGATATTCCAAATAAGTTTTAAAAGTTCTTTCAATCCTTGGGTCCTATGAGTTTGGAAAACTGAAACCTAGGGAAATTTAAATTTTCCCAGTTCATATCACAAATAGTGGCAGAACCAGAAACCAAACTGTAGTCTCTTGACTCCTACTCAGAACCTTTTTTAATATTCTATATTTTATGTTGCTGCTTCTCCTACTGCTACTCCAAAATGCCTTTGTAGATTATGATCTTTACTTCACTGTTTGGAGATGATGATACTCACTCTAGCCAATGTGAGTAATGAATTCTATGTCTTTTCCTATAGGCTCATCCCACCCTGGCTTGGTGGCTAAGCCCTTTGAGAAAGTAACATACCGCTGGACAGTCCCTCCCAATGCTGGCCCCACTGCTCAGGATCCTGCCTGTCTCACCTGGATGTACTTCTCTGCTGCTGATCCCATAAGAGATACAAATTCTGGTCTGGTGGGCCCCCTGCTTGTGTGCAAGGCCGGTGCCTTGGGTGCAGATGGCAAGCAGGTATTGCCATGGTTTCTGGCTGGAAAGCCTGCTGAGAAGATGATGAGGTTGGGTTGCTGAATAGGAGTTAAGCATGGAACTGGGTTCTAGTAGTGAAGGAATAAAAACAAAAGTTATTGAATCAGAAATTAATAGTCGGTGACTTCATGCTATCTTGCATGCTATTCTTTTGTTCACAAACACATATCTTCCTTAGTCTCTATTCCTTTCTATTTTATATTCTCCCAACATCTCCTCATTGTTTTAACCTCAGTGGCCCTTAAACCTTGCTCCTAATTCCTAACTCTGCCCTACTATTTTCTTGCCTTCTTTCATAACCAGCCCATAAATCTTAGCTGTTTAACCTTGAGCAAATTACTTAACCTCTCTTTGTCTCAGTTTCCTCATCTACAGTAAAGGGTTAACAATAGAAGAAGGTATCTTGAGTTTCTGTGAACACTAATTAAAATAATCCATATAAAGTGCTTGGCACAGTGTCTGATACCTAGTAAAGACTCAGTAAATGTTAGCAGTAATAATAATAATAATACTAAAATTAATAATAAAATAATAGTAAGTTAGTAATTAGTATAATGATTTTTTCTTTTATTTTCTAGCTTCTCCATTCCCATAGAATCCTCTGTCACCCCCTCCCCGATCTCCCAGCCGTCTTTCCCCACTCCTTCCCTTAATTGATTCCAGGCTCTCTTCTATCACACTCTGTACCTCTTCATCAATCTTGTGCACAATCTTGTGCCTCTTCCCTGCCTTCTTTCATACATCCCTCCCCTCCAGTCTTATCACTTTATTCTAACCCCCTTCACCCACCTGCAATTTGAAGTTACCTGAGGAAAAACTTTACAGCAACAACTGCAGCTCTAGGCAGGAGATATGGGCTTGGATCTGTGTTTGGAAAAGGAAATGGAAAATAATCAGGGATCATTGGGTTCTGGAGCTGCACAGTCCACAACTGCTGAAACTGTGGTTATTCCCACTCTGTTTTCTTCCACTGGGACTACAGAAAGGAGTGGATAAAGAATTCTTTCTCCTTTTCACTGTGTTGGATGAGAACAAGAGCTGGTACAGCAATGCCAATCAAGCAGCTGCTATGTTGGATTCCCGACTGATCTCAGAGGATTTCAAGGGTTTCCAAGACTCTAATCGGATGCATGGTATGGGGAGTGCTTTTACACTAAGCTTCAACTGAGAGATTATAAGTAAAATCTAGCCTAGATTTAATCATGATCCATTCCTGTAAACATTGATCCTATCGGTCATCTCTTCCCAAGAGACAAGCTACATCAAGGTATTAAACCTAAGACAACATATCTTATACTTAGTCCCTTCTTGTGCTTTGTTCTGTGTTACACAGTATGGGAGACACTGGAAAAAGATACTGTAAAATGAGGATTGCACACAAAGAATCTGCTAGAGAATGAGGAGAGTAAGCTGGGATGATACCTTTCCAGTCTTATCTCCTTCTTTCTTATCACCCGCTATTCTTGCTTCCCAACCCCATACTCCAGCCAAATAGGGATATTTTCTCTATATAGACATACCTTGTACTTTCTGAGTCCATGCTTTTGTAATGATTTGTCCTCCACTTGAAATACCCCTCCTTACATTTTTGCTCTTAGCCAGTGGAAATTCTTCTCATTTTCTAAGGCCCTACTCAAAAGCTACCTCCTCCTCATTTCTTATTACCAAGTCCCAGGATGATGACACCCTCTTACTAACTACTATTGTATTTTTATCAGACTCTTTCAATAGCAAGTTCCATACACTCCAAAATATTGTAGTTATTTGTTACGTGCCTTTTGACTTCTGCTAGAGTGTAGTCTCCTTAAAGGTGAGTATTGTTTGTTGTTTATCTGTGTATCTTTTACATGGTCTAATATATAGTAAGTAGTTATTGAACTAGTGAACTACTAAATTAATGAATAGGTGGGTGGGTGAGTGAATTAATGGGGAGTCATGGTCCAAGTTTGTAAGGAACTCTCAGCATTCTGCAATGAAATGAAACTAACACCCATGAAACAATTATAGAATATCCAAGACAGACTATAATTAAGTGCTAAATTGTGTGGAACAGCTTTTAAGTGACATAGCATTCAGAAAAGGAGAACATCAATGAGGAACAATCCAGTTAAAGGATTCCTGGAAGAAGGAAGTGCTTGACTGAGCCTTGAAGTCTGAATAACTTTGCAATCAAACATTATAGGTAGGGGAAGCAGAATCAAGCAGTTAGCGATGGTTCCATCAGCATCCCAGGGGATTATCAAATAAAGTTACTCATTAAAGCTGGTTCCAGTGGATGTAGGAACATTGAAAAGGGATCAGCTTCAAGCAGGTCTCCCTGTATTTTTGAGCGGAGTATGCAGGGTGGGAGAGGGTCAAGAACGAGTGTGTTGTCTTTTGGCTCTATCTCTTGCTTCTCATTACCAGTCAGTTACATCAGTTGGAAAAAGTAATACAGTCTACAAACCAAGTTTATTCCAGTATGAATTTATTTGACAACTGATAAGTACTAGGTAACATGCGAGGTGCTTGGAAAAAATGATGTGCTTCATGCTAGGTCAATCTAGTGTGGGAGATAAATTTGTACGTAAATCACTGGACTCTGTGGTAAGTGACATTTCAGAATTTTGTGGGGAGAAAAGTTTCAAGGAAGCCAGAAAGAGTGTAAAAACTGCTTTACAGGGTAGATGATATTTGAGCTAGTGCATGATGGATATGTAGTAATTTGCTGTAGAGAGAAACCAGAGGGAAAGTTTATTCCAGGCAAAGGGAACAGCCTGTGAAAAATCAACAAGTATTTTCTACGTGCCTACCATGTTCAAGGTCCTGGGAATACAGAGGCAAATAGAGCTCGCAGGATAAAGGTGTGCATGTGTGTGTGAAAGAGAGTGAGAGGATAGGATATAGGTAGGAGTACCAGGGAGGAGGCTTTCGTGTGGGAGTTCAGGCCAGAGATGTTGAGAGCCAGAAATAAGGCAGTGGGAGTGAAGATGAAAAGGAGGAAACAGATTGAAAGCTGAGGAAGGAACCTTGGGGAACTCCAACACTTTACAGAGGCATGGAGAATGAGTAAAAGATGGAGGAGGAACATTCAGAAAAGTTATAAGAGAACCAGGGACATATGGTGCTGTAGAATCCAAGGGAGGAGGGTTTCAAGAAAGTGGGAATAGGAAAGATTAATACGTGTGTGTGTGTGTGTGTGTGTGTATGTAAGTGTGTGAAAGAGTTGTGGGAGTGGGGAGTAGTCCAGTTGTGCCAGGATGTGAAGTATGGTGGAGGAGGGGCAGCAGGTAAAGCCAGAAAGGACAATAGGGCCCTCGTCCCAAGAGGCAGATCTTCATAAGTAGAACTAAAGTGGCTTAGGGAAGAAGGCAGAGGAGTTGAGAATGACTCAGAAATTTCAAGTTGTGGGAAAACAGTACAGAGCTGATGCCATGCTGCTGGCTGGTGCCCAAGTAGTCTGGTCTCACCTCCCCATCCTGTCTTGTGTTTTTGTTTTCCAGCCATTAACGGGTTTCTGTTCTCTAACTTGCCCAGGCTGGACATGTGCAAGGGTGACACAGTGGCCTGGCACCTGGTTGGCCTGGGCACAGAGACTGATGTGCATGGGGTCACGTTCCAGGGCAACACTGTGCAGCTTCAGGGCATGAGAAAGAGTGCAGCCATGCTCTTTCCTCACACTTTTGTTATGGCCATCATGCAGCCTGACAATTCTGGTAAGTGCTTTAGCAGCTGGCCTAGGCTGAGGAACTTTATTGGGCATTGGACTGGGTGAGGTGGGAGGCTGGTGAAGAGAAAAGGAAAGTCATGTTGAGGGTACTTGTGAACTTTTCAAAACAGTTGTGTCTTCTCCTTCCTCAATGTGTACTCCATGTTTTGGTTATTTGGGTTCTCTTCTCAGTTGCAGGCAGAATAAAGAGCTGAGGAAGCTCTTTTCTGAAACAACAGGAGAGAAGTAGGGATGCTGCCCAGTATCAGGGCAATTCTTGTATAGGCAGAGGGTAGACTTGGTTGCATAGCCCCTTGGCCATGTAGAGATTCTATAGATTTAACCCTTGCACTGGAAAAGAGGTCCATGAGATGTACCTATAAGTGCTTCCAACTCTGATACTCTATGAGGAGTTTTGCAAACTTCTGGTGGGAGTGGGGGGCGAAGTGTGCTGTAACATTTGCAGCCTAGGAATCAGAACACAGGAACTTCTAGTCCAGGCTCTTTCACTAACTTGCTGTCCAATTTTTGTCTAATTACTTCCCCTCTCTGTGGCTAGATTTCTTCCTTCTTTTTATTTTTTGTTCTTTCTTCCCCTTCTCTCCCTCTCTTCCTTTCTTCTCTTTCTTCCTCTGTCCCTCCTTTCTTCCCTCTCCTCCTCCCTTTCCCTCTCCCTATCCTTCTTTCATGATGAAATTTGACTAGAATGTTTCTCCAGATTCCATCTGTGTCTGATATTTCATAACGTAGCAGTCATTTCTCTTTTTTTGTACATTTTGATTATGTTTTTAGCATCTTTATTGGAGTTTAATTGGGTTACAATATTCTGTTAGTTTCTTCTGTGTAACAAAGTGAGTCAGCTATATGTATACACATATCCCCAAAACCCCTCCCTCTTGAGACTCTCTCCCATGCCTCTACGTGGTCACAAAACACCGAGCTGATCTCCCTGTACTATGCAGCTGCTTCCCACTAGCTATCTGTTTTACACTCGGTAGTGTAGATATGTCAATGCTACTCTCTCACTTCGTCCCAGCTTAACCTTCCCCCTCCCCGTGTCCTCAAGTCGATTCTCAACGTCTATGTCTTTATTCCCGTCCTGTCCCTAGGATAATCAGAACCTTTTTTTTTCTTTTTAGATTCCATATATATGCGTTAGCATGTGGTAATTTTTTTCTCTTTATGACTTACTTCACTCTGTATGACAAAATCTAGGTCCATGCACCTCACTACAAATAACCCAATTTCGTTTCGTTTTATGGCTGAGTAATATTCCATTGTATATATGTGCCACATCTTCTTTATCCATTCATCTGTCAATGGACACTTAGTTTGCTTCCATGTCCTGGCTATTGTTAAATAGTGCTGCAGTGAACATTGTGGTACACGATTATTTTTGAATTACGGTTTTCACACGGTATATACCCAGTAGTGGGATTGCTGGGTCGTATGGTAGTTCTATTTTTAGTTTTTTAAGGAACCTCCATACTGTTATCCACAGTGGTAGTATCAATTTACATTCCCACCAACAGTTCAGGAGTGTTCCCTTTACTCCATACCCTCTCCAGCATTTATTGTTTCTAGATTTTTTGATGATGGCCATTCTGACCAGTGTGAGGTGATACCTCATTGTAGTTTTGATTTGCATTTCTCTAATAATTAGTGATGTTGAGCATCTTTTCATGTGTTTCTTGGCAATCTGTATATCTTTGGAGAAATGTATATTTAGGTCTTCTGCCCATTTTTGGATTGGGTTGTTGTTCTTTTGCTATTGAGCTGCATGAGCTGCTTGTATATTTTGGAGATTAACCCTTGTCAGTTGCTTCATTTGCAAATATTTTCTTCCATTCTGAGGGTTGTCTTTTCATCTTGTTTATGGTTTCCTTTGCTGTGAAAAAGTTTTTAAGTTTCATTAGGTCCCATTTTTTTTTAATTTTGTTTTGTTTTTATTTCCATTTCTCTAGGAGGTTGGTCCAAAAGGATCTTGCTGTGGTTTATGTCATAGAGTGTTCTGCCTGTTTTCTTCTAAGAGTTTTATAGTGTCTGGTCTTATATTTAGGTCTTTAACCCATTTTGAGTTTATTTTTGTGTATGGTGTTAGGAAGTGTTCTAATTTCATTCTTTTACATGTAGCTGTCCAGTTTTCCCAGCACCACTTATTGAAGAGGCTCTCTTTTCTCCATTGTATATTCTTGCCTCCTTTATCAAAGATAAGGTGACCATATGTGCATGGGTTTATCTCTGGGGTTTCTATCCTGTCCCATTGATCTATACTAAAACAGAAATATAGTAATTTCTCTTTGCAGTGCCTGAGGTATATCCTTTTTTCCAGGCAGTAGGTGGCAATGGTGTTGGTAAGAAAAATCTGTCAGTTAAATGCAGTTCCCACGAAAGTTTTATTTTAGTTCTGTAAATTCCATTCATATTTGAGGAAAAAAAATCCTTAAACAAAGGAAGTTTCCTTGACAAATTAATAATTTCAGCCTGGCACTGGGTTTGACAAAAACTTGACAAAAAACATCACTTGGGTCCTCACTTCTCCCCATCTACCTAGGATACTTTCTTGGTCAAGAAGGGTTGTTGTTAGCAAATTAGAAATAACCATTAATGGGGCTGAAAGGGACAATAGAATTAAGTGCTTGTAGTGAGTGCTAGGGTGGGGAACTTCTGAGAAAGAAAGACCCATCTCTCTAGCCTTGGTCCCAAAGTCAAATCCTAGGTTTAATATCCTTCCTATGAAATTATCCAGGCTACCCAGCCAGGTTTATATGCCTCTGTGGGGCTCATTCTTACTCTGGATGAGTGAAATTATTTTTGTGCCATACTAAGGCCCAAGGAGAGTGACTGTAGATGGCTTAAAAACATGGGAGGAGAGGCAGTGAATGGGTTTATAAGAGTAAAGTCTTAAAAGGTTAATCTTGGTCAAGATTTCTGAGTTTTCTTATTAGAAAAAGCCCAAGCTCTTTTTACCTTTGCATTTTCCAGTCCTTTCAAACTCTCCTCTTTCTGAACAATCCTCGAGTCATAGAATGTTTGAACTGGTACAGCCCCTTCGAGATCATCTTTCACTTATTTTGCTAATGGGTGGAAGAGACAGAGATCTGGAGGGGGGAAAATGATTTTCTCATGTTAGGAACGTCAGCTCTAAATTTTTTTCCTCTTGCCCCTTCTCCATCAACCCCTGTTGATTCTTACTCCTAGGTAATCTCTTTAATCTGAAGTCTCCTTCATTCTACCTTGAGAGCTTAGTCTCTGATTAAGACTGAGAGGGACCATTGTAAGTAGCTCCCCAAAGACAGAACAAAATTTCCAAGTTAATGGAAAAGCCAGAACCAGAATCTGGCTTTGGAATTCTAGAAAAAGGGGTAGCAATGAAGATTGGTAAATATAAATATGCAATTAAGCAGTTTTGCAGATGACTTAAAGCATTACCATGGAGATTCAACATGTTGTTTGCTGGATGCTTACAATTATGTTTAACAAAACAGAAGAATAAATTCCCAGAAAAAAATGCAGCAAAATGCTAGAAGTGTGAGTGTTGTGGGTTTATCGGTGACATTTTTAATCCTGTTTTTGCTTTGCTTTAAAGTCTAATAATATTTTAATTTTCAAATATTAATTACCTTTAATAGAAATGATGATTTTGCACTTAAAAATGTCCCGAATAATACACCTCAGCTTTTCCGAAAGAACCACTGATACTAGAGCTTTGATATCCAGGGAAAGTGGCAGAAAAAGAGGCTAGAGCTTGTAATGTGCTCTTTTCCACCAATTTCATGTTAGATTTCTCAGCAACAAAGAGAACATTTATTACTTCACATTATTACTTCACATTTCTTGTGAAGTCCAAGTGGTGTGGACTTTACAGTAGATAGCTGTGGGTAGAAATATAAACATTGGAGGAAAAGTCCAGGCTAGAGAGAGAGATTTGAGTATTTTCATAGTTGAAGTCCTTTAGCATGTAAAGTTATAGGAAATAAAACTTAAAGCAAAAATCAACATTTAAGTGGTAGAAGGGAGAAGACAAACCAGGTTAAGGAGACAGAAAAAAGATTGGTCACAGAGGTAGGAGGAGACTCATATGCCAAAGGCAGAAAAGCGTTGAAAAAGAAGCAACTTGGGGACTTCCCTCACGGTCCAGTGACTAAGACTCAACACTCTCAATGCAGGGGGCCTGGGTTCAATCCCTGGTCAGGGAACTAGAACCCACATGGTGCAACTAAAGATCCCATGTGCTACAACGAAGACCTGGTGAAGCCAAATTAATAAATAATTTTTTTTTTAAAAAAGAATCACCTTGGACAACAATGTCCATATGAGATGATGTGATAGTCCTAGGTCATATGATTCTCCCAAAAAGACTTCTATTTTTTCCCATTCCCTCCAGTGATCTTCAGACTTTCTTCTCCATACCAACCCCTAAGCTATGACGTTTGGACAGTGTATACAGTCATTCATTTGCACAGAAATTCATTCACTCAACACATATTTATTGCACACATTCCATGTGCTAAGACTGGGATAGAGAGGTGAAATGATAGACATGATACTTACTCCCAGGGGAGATCTACAACAAACACACACACATAAAATAATAAGATAATTTCAGATCATGATATATGTCATGAAGGAAATAAAATACAATGGTGTGATGAACTGATTGGAGCTTTAGAGAAGTTATTTAGGGAAGACCACTCTGAGATTGTGACATTTAAGATCTAAGTAATGGGGGGGAAGGAGCTAAATGAAGATCTCTGAGCAGAATATTCCGAGCAGAGGGACAATCAAGTGTAAATGTCTCAAGGTGGGAATAAACGTGGTTTGTTCAAGGGTCAGAAAGAAGGCCAGTATGGTTGGAGTGTAGTGAGCAAGGAGA
Organism: Monodon monoceros; assembly: GCF_005190385.1. Taxonomy (NCBI): domain Eukaryota; kingdom Metazoa; phylum Chordata; class Mammalia; order Artiodactyla; family Monodontidae; genus Monodon; species Monodon monoceros. The sequence continues at coordinate 49,306,313 of NW_021703779.1, read as the reverse complement.
AGCCGACATCGTATGAAATCATAGAGGTTGGCAAGAGTCATATTATATAGGGCCTTATAGACCACAGTCAGGAACTTGAATTGTATTCTGAGTATGAATGGAGCATTTAAACAAGGGAGCAATGTGCTCTGGATCATATTTGTTAAAGAGGACCCTGTATCTTGTTTGGAGAATGTTTGAGGTGGGAGGGAGAAACAGAGAAGACAGTTGTGAGACCATTGAAGTTTTCCAGGTGAGAGACGATAGTGGCTTTGACTAAGAAAGTGAGAGTGGAAAAAGAAGGATGACTGTGAGGGAAGAGATGATAGGATTTATTGATGGAATAGATTTGGGGTATAAGGGAAATTGAAAAGTCAGAAAGTAGATATGGAAAGAAAATATTAGATTTTTTCAAGAAGTTTATAAACTAGTGGAAAGGACTGTTTTTTAAAGAGAGAAGCACTTAGTCCTTAACCATGTGATTTAGATGTAAAGTGTTTTAAGAGTAGAGAGGCCAAGAACATAAAGTCCAATGTGGGCCAGAGTAGTCAGCGAGGACTTTCTGGAAGAGATGAAGCATGAATTGGGTCTTGGAGAATAAGTGAACTCTTATAGATATTTATGGGGAAGGGGATGGGCAGGTCTATTCCAGAAAAGTAAAAATAACATGAGTGAAAATTCCAAGATAAGAATGAGATATGTGAGAGGGGCAATCAGGGACAGATTTAGTTAAAGCACTGATGAGTTTGGGACAGAGTGGTAAGTGAGATTGCATCAATAGTTTTCAGCTAGTTCATAGAGGCCTTTAAAAGCTAGGAGGAATTTGTAGTGGTGGTATAGGCAATCAGCAGTAAAGGAAGTAATACTGGGGAAAATGTAAAAAAGTTAGTTTCTCCTGATCAATAGTCTATGAGCCTATGTGTCCTTGACATAGAAATCTGGATCTTGAGATTAGATCCAGGCAGCTCTACAATTCAGACATTTAAGACTGATACCCAAACATTTCATTGTAAAAAACCTAGGGAAAGCCATTCCAAAGCTCTCTGATGTAAGAATTCTTGTGATCAAGAAATTCATATATATATATATATATATATAAGCCCACATTTATTTCTTTGAGACTTGGTAGGAAGGGAGAAAATTGGTCAATTTCTTCCTTCAAATAATAATTACAGCTTTATTTACTTACTTATAGTTTCACTTATTAAACATTTACTCTATAATGTGCCAAGCAATATCTACATATTATTGTGTTTAATTCTAAAAAAATCCTATTAAGTAAAATGTCCCCCACTTTACCATGAGGAAACTGAAACACACAGAGGCTTAAAATTTTCCTGAAGGTTATATAGATAATAAGTGTCAGATAGGGTGACTGACCATCCTGGTTTGCTCAGAACTGAGGAGTTTCCAGGGACATGGGACTTTCAGTGCTAAAACTAGAGAAGCCCTTGGTAAACAGGGAGGAGCTGGTCATTCTAGTGGCAGGTTTAGTTTTAAACCCAGACAATGTAGCTTTGGCACCAGAGCTCTTAAACTCTGTGCTCATTGCTCTCAATAAACTTGTAATAATCTTTTATCTAATGCATGGAAAAACCTTATCTAAAACTACCCACTCTCTGCAATATGCCTAGAGAGAAGTAAGAACTCCCTCAGACACTATACAGGGGTGTTTTGATTCAGGTTTTTCTCTCTGTTCCTACCTCAGGGACATTTGAAATTTACTGCCAGGCAGGCAGCCATAGAGAAGCAGGGATGAGGGCAATCTATAATGTCTCCCAGTGTCCTGGCCACCAAGCCAACTCTCGTCAACATTACCAAGCTGCAAGGATCTACTACATCATGGCAGAAGAGATGGAGTGGGACTATTGCCCTGACAGGAGCTGGGAACTAGAATGGCACAACCAGTCTGAGAAGGACAGGTAAGGCTTCAGAAAAGAAGTGATCACACTTTCAAAGACTCTGGACCATTTTACTGAAATGGAGGAGGATACCGAAATTCTGAGCTGAGGAGGCACTTATCTAAAGTCAACTAATAAGATACCAACAAATCTAGAGGAAGGACTAGAACACAGGTAAGCTGGTACTCAGTGCTTTGTCTATGTTGTTATACTGTAGAGCTGAAGTAAAACCTTGCCCACATCCTCATGCTCTCAGTCTTGGCATCCTTTCCTCTGGTTAGCCAGAAGCACTGATATTGGGACTTAAATTTTATAGGGAATTTACTCAAGGGACTGAATGTCCCCAAGCTCAGATGTCCCTAGACAAAATGTCATTAAGATAGAGGCTAAGCTGTATAGAAGAAAAAGGCCAAAATAGAGTGGCTTAAATATGTTAGAATTTTATTTCTTGCTTAAGTACAAATATGAGCAGTTCGGGACCAATAGGTTAACTAGTCACCCATAACACTTGCATTCATCTCTGGAACTAAGACATCTCTTCCAGTTGTAGTCACTCCCAGCTATCAAGAAATGGAAACTAAATCCATGGCAAGCAGCATTGTCTGTGAAGCAATGACCTGAAGTTGTAATACATTACTTTCTCTGAAACCCCATTATCCTGAACTTATTCATATGGCCATACCTAGCTGCAAGAAAGTCCAGGAAGTGTAATCTCTGGTTAGGCAACCATGTGCTCAGCTAAAACCTAGGTGATTCTATTACTAAAAAGGAAGGAGGGGAGAATGGAAATTATGGTACAGTTTAGCAATTTCAACTATAGCTTATTTTTGGTGTTCTCACTACCCTTTGCCAATCTTTCTGTTGGTTTTTGAAGGTTGAAGCCTTCTTGCTAACTTGTACTGCAAGTTACAAAAAATTAATTCCCTTTTCTGGACTCTGGCTTACTCATCTTTAAAGTGATGTAGTATAGTTGAAAGAACTTGAGCAGCCTTTAATCCAAGCCCTGGCTCCCTTTCTGGCTGATAGTATCAGTACCTGTCACCTCTAGATCACTGGATTCCACCTCTAGGACATACATACCTCATCAGCCTATTGGGACGATCAAATGATAAAATGAATAGTAAAGTTCTCTGTAAACAGGAAAACATCCCATAATGAGAAATCTGTAAGATTTCATTTTCTTCCTACCTCTCCCTACCCCTTATCCACCAGCAACAGAAGCAGTTAGTATTCTCCATTCTCCTACCACCTGTACCTTGTTCTTTGTCAGACTAATTCCATCTAATACATCATTAAGGTTGGAGCTAGAGTTCACGGCTCTGATTCTTACCAGATTAATTTTACTATAAATTCATAACTGGATGATGGCAAACAAGGAAATATAAATAAATATTGAAATATGCCATCTTTAACTGCAGATATGCAGCCAAAGTGTGTAATCTGATATTAGAATGAATAGGCCTCACCTTCTTATACCTGTGACATGAGGTTGGGTCTGACATAGCTTTCCCATACTTGAAAATGAGGGGTTAAGGGCAAGGTGCTGATGCCACTCTTTGGATTCCTCTAGTTATGGTCACATCTTCCTGAGCAACAAAGATGGACTCCTGGGTTCCAGATACAAGAAAGCTGTATTCAGGGAATACACTGATGGTACATTCAGGGTCCGACGGCCAAGGACTGGATCAGAGGAACACTTGGGAATCTTAGGTAAGGGAATTCCACTTCCCTCCTAGTGTCTAGAAACCTGTTATGCGCTTAGGGAGGTCATGTCATATCAGGAAGGCCTCTCCATTCCCCATTATCAGTTTTCCTTATAGTGGAACTATGGTCATATTTTATAAATCATCCATGAAAATAAGCAATCATATGGGGGTAATTCATGAATTCTGCTGCAACCTAAACCAGGTATTTCCAGGCCTCTATATCTAGGGATCTGTAAGGGTGATGATTTTTTTTTTCAATGCTAAAAGCAAGGGAACTTAGGAACATCGAAGAGTAGGAAAAATGGTACAGGGAACTAGTATTACACTCACACCCTTGAAATTATTGCTGTAGTTTTTTCACTTTCATAGGAGCCAATGAGTTTCATCATTCTTATCTTCACACAGAAGGGACCCACTGGTCCTTGAAGGGAACCCAGCAATTCTGTACTCTGTGTCAAACTCTCACTCCTTACCAACAATGATTCCACAGAGCCCTGAATATCTAGAAACTTGGGCTATTATACAGAGTTGGAGTGGGAAAAGTAGGGATAATTGGAGGCATAATCTTGTTGAAGTACCTTTACCCTGTGGGTAGCAGTATCAACTCAAGGACTTCTGAATTTAAAAATGGAGTCAATCATGACTTTCAGTTTTGGGACCCTTTCTCCGGGCAAACTCCTAAATCTAGGGAGCTCATATGTATATCCCTTTTTTAATGTCTTTAATGTCCCTGTTCCACTATTCTACTAATGAGACTTTTCCTTCTTTTGTGTATACTAGGTCCACTTATCAGAGGAGAGGTTGGTGATATTCTAACTGTGGTATTCAAGAACAATGCCAGCCGGCCCTACTCTGTGCACGCCCATGGAGTGCTAGAATCTAGCACCGGCTGGCCACTGGCTGCTGAGCCTGGTGAGTGGGAACACTTAGTGAAGGAACACGTGAAGCATCTCTGTTTCAGCCCTCTGGCTTGTTCCTTTAAAAACTATATATATATATATATATATATATATATATCCTTAGCGAACAGAAACAGGAATATTAACCAGAACTAAGCCCCAGTCTGAATTTGTCCCTATGAAACACTCAATTTTTCAATCTCAGAACAGACTGTTCACCTAAGGTATTTTGTGTGTGTGTGTGTGTGTGTGTGTGTGTGTGTGTGTGTGTGTGGCTTAAAACAATACAAATTTATTATCTTCTGGTTCTGTAGGTCAGAGGTCTGACATGGGTCTTCCTGGACTAGAGTCAAGGTTTTGGCAGGGCCTGTGTTCTTTTCTAGAGGATCTAGGGAAGAATCCATTTCTTTGTCCTTTCCAGCTTCTGGAGGCCACCCACATTCCTTGGCTCACACCCGATTCCCCCAGCTTCAAGCCAACAGCAGTGGGTTGAATCTTTTTCACATTGTGTCACTATAACACTGATTTTCTGCCTGCTTTTTCCATTTAAAATATTTGTGGCAAAACAAACATAAAATTTGCTATCATAACCATTTTAAGTGTACAGTTCAGTGGCATTAAGTACATTCACATTGTTGTGCAGCCATCACTGTCATCCAGCCATAGAACTGTTTTCATCTTGCAAAACTGAAACTCTATACCCATTAAATAGTAACTTGCCATTCCCCCTTCCCCAGCTCATGGCAACCAACATTCTACTTTCTTGTCTTTATGGATTTGACCTAGGTAGCTCATGTAAGTAAAGTCATACAGTACTTGACCTTTTCTGACTAGATAACTTCACTTGGCATAATGTTCTCATGGTTCATCCATGTTGTATTGTGTGACAGGGTTTCCTTCTTTTTAAGGCTGAATAATATTACACTATATACATATATATATATATATATATATACACCCCACATATATATGTGTATATATATATATATATATATATATATACACAAAACATTGTTTTTTAAGGTATGTAAATTTTATTTTATTTTATTTTTTTATTCTTTTTTTAACACCTTTATTGGAGTATAATTACTTTACAATGGTGTGTTAGTTTCTGCTTTAAAACAAAGTGAATCAGTTATACATATACATATGTTCCCATACCTCTTCCTCTTGTGTCTCGCTCCCTCCCACACTCCCTACCCCACCCCTCTAGGTGGTCACAAACCACCGAGCTGATCTCCCTGGGCTATACAGCTGCTTCCCACTAGCTATCTATTTTACGTTTGGTAGTGTATATATGTCCATGCCACTCTCTCACTTTGTCACAGCTTAACAGCCCCCTCCCCATATCCTCAACTGTAGTAGGTCTATGTCTTTATTCCCGTCTTACCCATAGGTACTTCATGGCCTTTTTATTTATTTATTTTTCTTAGATTGCATATATATGCATATATATATGTTAGCATATGGTATTTGTTTTTCTCTTTCTAACGTACTTCACTCTGTATGACAGATTGGAGGTCCATCCACCTCACTACAAAAAGCTTAATTTCATTTCTTTTTATGGCTGAGTAATATTCCATTGTATATATGTGCCACAACTTCTTTATCCATTCATCTGATGATGGACACAGGTTGCTTCCTTGTCTTGGCGATTGTAAATAGAGCTGCAATGAACATTTTGGTACATGAATCTTTTTGAATTATGGTTTTCTCAGGGTATATGCCCAGTAGTGGGATTGCTGGGTCGTATGGTAACTCTATTTTTAGTTTTTTTTTTTTACATCTTTATTGGAGTATAATTGCTTTACAATGGTGTGTTAGTTTCTGCTTTATAATAAAGTGAATCAGTTATACATATACATATGTTCCCATATCTCTTCCCTCTTGCGTCTCCCTCCCTCCCACCCTCCCTATCCCACCCCTCCATGCGGTGACAAAGCGCCGACCTGATCTCCCTGTGCTATGTGGCTGCTTCCCACTAGCTATCTACCTTACGTTTGGTAGTGTATATATGTCCATGCCTCTCTCTCGCTTTGTCACAGCTTACATTTCCCCCTCTCTATATCCTCAAGTCCATTCTCTACTAGGTCTGTATCTTTATTCCTGTCTTACCCCTAGGTTCTTCATGACATTTTTTTTCTTAAATTCCATATATATATATATATATATATATATATATATATATATATATATATA
>NW_021703779.1:49135797-49299619 GCF_005190385.1 Monodon monoceros | reverse complement strand
ATATATATATATATATATATATATATATATATATATATATATATATATATGTTAGCATACAGTATTTGTCTTTCTCTTTCTGACTTACTTCACTCTGTATGACAGACTCTAGGTCTATCCACCTCATTACAAATAGCTCAATTTCGTTTCTTTTCATGGCTGACTAATATTCCATTGTATATATGTGCCACATCTTCTTTATCCATTCATCTGATGATGGACACTTAGGTTGTTTCCATCTCTGGACTATTGTAAATAGAGCTGCAATGAACATTTTGGTACATGACTCTTTTAGAATTATGGTTTTCTCAGGGTATATGCCCAGTAGTGGGATTGCTGGGTCATATGGTAGTTCTATTTGTAGTTTTTTAAGGAACCTCCATACTGTTCTCCATAGTGGCTGAACCAATTCACATTCCCACCAGCAGTGCAAGAGTGCTCCCATTTCTCCACACCCTCTCCAGAATTAATTGTTTCTAGATTTTTTTTTGATGGCCATTCTGACCAGTGTGAGATGATATCTCATTGTAGTTTTGATTTGCATTTCTCTAATGATTAAAGATGGTGAGGATTCTTTCATGTGTTTGTTGGCAATCTGTATATCTTCTTTGGAGAAATGTCTATTTAGGTCTTTTGCCCATTTGTGGATTGGGTTGTTTGTATTTTTCATATTGAGCTGCATGAGCGGCTTGTACATTTTGGAGATGAATCCTTTGTCAGGGGCTTCATTTGCAAACATTTATCCCATTCTGAGGGTTGTCTTTTGGTCTTGTTTATGGTTTCCTTTGCTGTGTAAAAGTTTTAAGTTGCATTAGGTCTCATTTGCTTATATTTGTTTTTGTTTTCTTTTCTCTAGGAGGTGGGTCAAAAGGATCTTGCTGTGATTTATGTCATAGAGTATTCTGCCTATGTTTTCCTCTAAGATTATGATAGTGCCTGGTCTTACATTTATGTCTTTAATCCATTTTGAGTATATTTTTGTGTAAGGTCTTAGGGAGTGTTCTAATTTCATACTTTTACATGTACCTGTCCAGTTTTCCCAGCACCACTTATTGAACAGGCTGTCTTTTCTCCACTATATATTCTTGCATCCTTTATCAAAGATAAGGAGGCTATATGTGTGTGGGTTTATCTCTGGGCTTTCTATCCTGTTCCATTGGTCTATATTTCTGTTTTTGTGCCAGTACCATACTGTCTTGATGAATGTAGCTTTGTAGTATAGTCTGAAGACAGGGAGGCTGGTTCCTCCAGCTCCATTTTTTTTTCTTTCTCAAGATTGCTTTGGTATTCAGGTTCTTTGTGTTCCCATGTAAATTGTGAAATTTTTTGTTCTAGTTCTGTGAAAAATGCCAGTGGTAGTTTGGTAAGGATTGCATTAAATCTGTAGATTGCTTTGGGTAGTAGAGTCATTTCCACAATATTGATTCTTCTAATCCAAGAACATTGTATATCCCTCCATCTGTTTGTGTCATCTTTAATTTTTTTATTCAGTTTGTTATAATTTTCTGTGTACAGGTATTTTGACTCCTTACTTAGGTTTATTCCTAGATATTTTATTCTTGTTGTTGCATTGGTAATGGGATTGATTTCTTAATTTCACTTTCAGATTTTTCAACATTAGTGTATAGGAATGCAAGAGATTTCTGTGCATTAATTTTGTATCCTGCTACTTTACCGAATTCATTGATTAGCTCTACTAGTTTTCTGCTAGCATCTTTAGGATTCTCTATGTATACTATCATGTGATATTCAAACAGTGACAGCTTTACTTCTTCTTTTCCGATTTGAATTCCTTTTAATTCTTTTTCTCCTCTGAGAGCTGTGGCTAAAACTTCCAAAACTATGTTGAATAATAGTGGTGACAGTGGGCAACCTTGTCTTGTTCCTGAACTTAGTGAAAATGGTTTCAGTTTTTCACCATTGAGGACGAAGTTGGCTGTGGGTTTGTCATATATGGCCTTTATTATGTTCAGGAAAATTTCCCTGCTTTCCCTGAGGAAAGCAGGGCTTTTATCATAAATGGGTGTTGAATTTTGTCAAAAGCTTTCTCTGCATCTATTGAGATGATCATATGGTTTTTCTCCTCTTTTTGTTAATATGGTGTATCACATTGATTGATTTGCGTATATTGAAGAATCCTTGCATTCCTGGAATAAACCCCACTTGACCATGCTATATGATCCTTTTAATGTGCTGCTGGATTCTGTTTGCTAGTATTTTGTTGAGGATTTTTGCATCCATGTTCATCAGTGATATTGGCCTGTAGTTTTCTTTCTTTGTGACATCTTTGTCTGGTTTTGGTATCAGGGTGATGGTGGTCTCGTAGAATGTGTTTGGGAGTGTTCCTCCCTCTGCTATATTTTGGAAGAGTTTGGGAAGGATAGGTGTTAGCTCTTTTCTAAATGTTTGATAGTATTCGCCTGTGAAGCCCTCTGGTCCTCGGCTTTTGGTTGTTGGAAGATTTTTAATCACAGTTTCAATTTCAGTGCTTGTGATTGGTCTGTTCATATTTTCTATTTCTTCCTGGTTCAGTCTCGGCAGGTTGTGCATATCTAAGAATTTGTCCATTTCTTCCAGGTTGTCCATTTTATTGGCATAGAGTTGCTAGTAGTAATCTCTCATGATCCTTTGTATTTCTGCAGTGTCAGTTGTTCCTTCTCCTTTTTCATTTCTAATTCTATTGATTTGAGTCTTCTCCCTGTTTTTCTTGATGAGTCTGGCTAATGGTTTTTCAATTTTGTTTATCTTCTCAAAGAACCAGCTTTTAGTTTTATTGATTTTTGATATCGTTTCCTTCATTTCTTTCTCATTTATTTCTGATCTGACCTTTATGATTTCTTTCCTTCTGCTAACTTTTAGTTATTTTTGTTCTTCTTTCTCTAATTGCTTTAGGTGCAAGGTTAGGTTGTTTATTTGAGTTGTTTCCTGTTTCTTAAGGTAGGACTGTATTGCTATAATCTTCACTCTTAGAACTGCTTTTGCCGCATCCCATAGGTTTTGGGTCATCGTGTCTCCATTGTCATTTGTTTCTAGGTATTTTTTGATTGCCTCTTTGATTTCTTCAGTGATCACTCTGTTATTAAGTAGTGTATTGTTTAGCCTCCATGTGTTTGTATTTTTTACAGATCTTTTCCTGTAATTGATATCTAATCTCATAGCGTTGTGGTCAGAAAAGATAATTGATACAATTTCAATTTTCTTAAATTTACCAAGGCTTGATTTGTGACTCAAGATATGATCTATCCTGGAGAATGTTCCATGGGCACTTGAGAAAAATATGTATTCTGTTGTTTTTGGATGGAATGTACTGTAAATATCAATTAAGTCCATCTTGTTTAATGTGTCATTAAAGCTTTTGTTTACTTATTTATTTTCATTTTGGATGATCTGTCCATTGGTGAAAGTGGTGTGTTAATGTCCCCTACTATGATTATGCTAATGTCTTTTATGGCTGTTAGTATTTGCCTTATGTATTGAGGTGCTCCTATGTTGGGTTCATAAATATTTACAATTGTTATACCTTATTCCTGGATCGATCCCTTAATCATTATGTAGTGTCCTTCTTTATCTCTTGTAATAGTCTTTTTTTAAAGTCTATTTTGTCTGATATGAGAATTGCTACTCCAGCTTTCTTTTGATTTCCATTTGCATGGAATATCATTTTCCATCCCCTCACTTTCTGTCTCTATGTGTCCCTAGGTCTGAAGTCGGTCTCTTGTAGACAGCATATATGTGGGTCTTGTTTTTGTATCCTTTCACCCAGTCTCTGTCTTTTGGTGTGAGTATTTAATCCATTTACCTTTAAGGTAATAATTGATACATATGTTCCTATTCCCATTTTATAATTGTTTTGGATTTGTAATTGTAGGTCTTTCCCTTCTCTTGTGTTTCTTGCCTAGAGAAGTTCCTTTAGCGTTTGTTGTAAAGCTGATTTGTTGGTGCTGAACTCTCTCAGCTTTTGCTTGTCTGTAAGTGTTTTAATTTCTCCATCAAATCTGAATGAGATCCTTGCTGGGTAGAGTATTCTTGGTTGTAGGTTTTTCTCCTTCATCACTTTAAGTATGTCCTGCCACTCGCTTCTGGCTTGCAGAGTTTCTGCTGAAAGATCAGCTGTTACCCTTATGGGGATTCCCTTGTGTGTTATTTTTTGTTTTTGCTTTGCTGCTTTTAATATGTTTTCTTTGTATTTAATTTTTGTTAATTTGCTTAGTATGTGTCTTGGCGTGTTTCTCCTTGGATTTATCCTGTATGGGTCTCTCTGTGCTTTCTGGACTTGATTAAATATTTCCTTTCCCATATTAGGGAAGTTTTCAACTATAATCTCTTCAAATATTTTCTCAGTCCTTTCTTTTTCTCTTCTTTTTCTGGCAACCCTATAATTTGAATGTTGGTGCGTTTAATGTTGTCCTAGTGGTCTCTGAGTCTGTCCACAGTTCTTTACAGTCTTTTTCATTTATTCTCCTCTGAAGTAATTATTTCTACTATTTTATCTTCCAGGTCACTTATCTGTTCTTTTGCCTCATTTATTCTGCTATTGATCCCTTCTAGAGTATTTTTAATTTCATTTATTGTGTTGTTCATCGTTGCTTGTTTCCTCTTTAGTTCTTCTAGGTCCTTGTTAAATGTTTCTTGCATTTTCTCACTTCTGTTTGCAAGATTTTGGATCATCTTTACTATCATTATTCTGAATTCTTTTTCAGGTAGACTGCCTATTTCCTCTTCATTTGTTAGGTCTGGTGGGTTTTTACCTTACTCCTTCATCTGCTGTGTATTTTTCTGTCCTCTCATTTTGCTTATCTCACTGTGTTTGGGGTCTCCTCTTTTCATTCTGCAGGTTCATAGTTCCCATTGTTTTTGGTGTCTGTCCCCAGTGGCTAAGGTTTGTTCAATGTGTTGTGTAGGCTTTCTGTTGGAGGGGACTAGTGCCTGTGTTCCTTTGGCTGAGGTAGGATCTTGTCTTTCTGGTGGGCAGGTCCACGTCTGGTGGTGTATTTTGTGGTGTCTGTGGCCTTATTATGATTTTAGGCAGCCTCTCTGTTAATGGGTGGGGTTGTGTTCCTTTCTTTCTAGTTGTTTTGCATAGGGTGTCCAGCACTGTAGCTTGCTGGTCGTTGAGTGAAGCTGCGTCTTGGTGTTGAGATGGAGATCTCTGGGAGATTTTCACCATTTGATATTATGTGGAACTGGGAGGTCTCTTGTGGATCAGTGTCCTAAAGTTGGCTCTCCCACCTCAGAGGCACAGCACTGACTCCTGGCTGGAGCACCAAGATCCTTTCATCCACATGGCTTAGAAGAAAAGGGAGAAAAAGTAGAAAGAAAGAAAGAAAGAAAGAAAGAAAGAAAGAAAGAAAGAAAGAAAGAAAGAAAGAAAGAAAGAAAGAAAGAAAGAAAGAAAGAGGATAAAATAGAATAAAATAAAATAAAGTTATTAAAATAAAAAATAATTATTAAGAAATTGTTTTAAAAAAAATAAAAAATGAATAAATAAAATGGATGGACAGAACCCTCAGACAAATGGTGAAAGCAAAGTTTTGCAGACAAAATCTCACAGAGAAGCATACATGTACACCCTTACAAAAAGTGGAAAAAGGGAAAAAATAATATATCTTGCTCTCAAAGTCCATCTCCTCAATTTGGGATGATTCGTTGTCTAATCAGGTTTTCCACAGTTGCAGGGTACATCAAGTTGATTGTGAAGATTTAATCCGCTGCTCCTGAGGCTGCTGGGATAAATTTCCCTTTCTCTTCCTTTTTCGTACAGCTCTCGGGGTTCAGCTTTGGATTTGGCCCTGCCTCTCCATGTAGGTCACCTGAGGGCGTCTGTTCTTCCCTCGGACAGGAAGGGGTTAAAGGAGCAACTGATTTGTGGGCTCTGGCTCACTGAGGTCGGTGGGAGGGAGGGGTACAGATGCGGGACAAGCCTGTGGCAGCAGAGGCCGGCATGATGTTGCAACAGCCTGAGGCGTGCCATGTGTTCTCCTGGGGAAGTTGTCCCTGGATCACGGGACCCTGGCAGTAGCATGCTGCACAGGATCCCGGGAGGGGTGGTGTGGATAGTGACCTGTGCTCGCTCACAGGCTTCTTGATGGTGACAGCAGCAGCCTTAGCATCTCATCTCCGTCTCTGTGGTCCGCACTGTTAGCCGCGGATTGCACCCGTCTCTGGAGCTCCTTTAAGCAGTGCTCTTAATCCCCTCTCCTCACGCACCAGGAAACAAAGAGGGAAGAAAAAGTCTCTTGCCTCTTTGGCAGGTCCAGACATTTTCCTGGACTCCCTCCTGGCTAGCTGTGGTGCACTAACCTCTTCAGGCTGTGTTCACACCACCAACCCTCGTCCTCTCCCTGCGATCCGACCAAAGCCCGAGCCTCAGCTCCCAGCCCCCACCTGCCCTGGCAGGTGAGCAGACAAGCCTCTCGGGCTGGTGAGTGCTGGTTGGCACCAATCCTCTGTGCAGGAATCTCTCCACTTTGCCCTCTGCACCGCTGTTGCTGTGCTCTCCTACATGGATCTGAAGCTTCCCCCCTCCGCCACCCACAGTCTCTGGCCACGATGGGGCTTCCTAGTGTGTGGAAACCTTTCCTCCTTCACAGCTCCCTCCCACTGGTGCAGGTACCATCCCTATTCCTTTGTTTCTGTTTTTTCTTTTCTCTTTTGTCCTACCCAGGTACGTGGGGAGTTTCTTGCCTTTTGGGAGGTCTGAAGTCTTTTGATAGCATTCAGTGGGTGTTCTATAGGAGCAGTTCCATGTGTAGATGTTTTTCTGATATATCTGTGGTGGGAATGTGATCTCCGCATCTTACTCTTCTGCCATCTTCCACCACCTTAGGTCTTTTGTTTAATCAAAGACATGCTCAACACTTGCCACACATGGAGCCTTGTACTGTCATTAGCCCTGAGTACAGATTGAGCTTCTAACCCTCTCTAGATCTGAAGTTGAACTTGGCTATAGTCTGAGCTCCTAATCATGACTAGAGAGTGGCCTGTACCAGACCACAAACTGATCCTTAAACCCAGCCATAGATAAAGTTCTTGTCCTCTTAGTACAGACTAAATCCTAACTTCAGTCATATACTAAACTTCTAATACTAAATGTAGGGTTACCATAATCCTGACCACATTATCTTCCATGCATTCATTCATTGAATAAACACTTACTGGAGCCTTACTGGGTGCAGGAGAAATTTTAGAAATTATAGAAAGAGTGCGGAATAATACTTTTTCATACCCTAAAAAAAAAAACTTGGGCTATTAGGATAGATAAGTAAACTGGTAATTATAATCCCATGTTTTAACTGTTAAATCGGGGCTTTAAAAATGTGCCATGGAAAAAAAAATGTGCCATGGAAGTGTAGAATAGGGTACCTAATCTAAAGTTCGGATGGTCAAGGATTGTTTCCCAGAGTAGGTGATAGCTGAGATCTAAATCAGTAGTTCTCAAACTTTAGCATGCATCAGAATCACCTGGAAAGTCTGTTAAATCATAGATTTCTGGGAATATCCCCAGATCCTCTGATTCAGTAGGTCTGGGATAGGGTTCAATAATTTTCTTATTCAAACAATTTCCTAGGTGATTCTGATGTTGCTGGATCAGGAACCACACCTTAAGAACCACTAATCTAAAAAATGAGAAGTAAGTATACAGGTAAATTGGTAAATTGATAGTGTGGAAGGAAAGAAGAAATTTGACGTTGAGGAATGGGTTCTAAAAAGATCAAGTAAGTAGAATCAACAAGATTTGATTAATTGGGTATGGAAGGTGAGAAGGAGGATTCTTGAATGACAGCCAGATATTTGGAGGAAAATCCTGGAATGATTCCCACATTTTTGGCCTGGACAACCAGATATTTGGTAATGTCATTCACCACTATAGGGAACATGGGCAGAAACTGATTTGGGATGGGGAAGAATGGATGATGGTGAGTTCACATTGGAATTTCTTGAATTTGTGATGTCTGTAAGACAACGAAATAGAGATATCTAATAGACATAAAGGTCCAAAGCTCAAAAGAAATGTAGGATCTGAAGGAATAGGTGTGAAAGACATCAACATTTAAGTAGTAATTGAAGGCAAAGAAATAAGCACAGTCACCCTGGAAGAGTATATTCATTGGGACAGTAGGAATCCTAGAATGATACCCTGAGGAAAACCAACTTTTAAGGGAGGTACTAATTGAAAGGTAAGCGTGAGAAAAAGTGAGCAAGATGTTAGAAGAAATACCATGATAAGATTTTATCGAAAATGTTTAAAAGATCATTTCAAAAATGAAGAGGTCAACAGTTTCAGCTTCCTCAGAGAGATTAAATAAGATAACATAAAATTTCCCATTGGATATAGCAACAGAGGAATGGCTGGTGCTTTTCATAAATTGGTGGGAAAAGAAGCCAGATTATAATGGAATAAAGAGTAATTGAGAGAGTTGGGAGTGGAAACAGTGAGTGTGGATTGATTTTAAGACTTAAGAAGAGCAATTTCAGATGACGAGATGGTCTGGGGTTTGACCAGGGGCTAAAGTAAAGTGGAAGTGAAAGTTACTGGAATTGAGATCAAGGGACTGAAAGGCTAGAGTGTTGGATGAGTCATACATATAGACTTCAAAGTTACTCAGAAGAGTGGTAGAGATTGGGGTGGAAAGGAAGATAGTGATCCAGGTACTAAAATCATCAATAAATGAGTAAAAGGAGAAAGGAGATACATTGGAAGCAGGGAAAACATTTAGAAGGTTGTTGTACATACAAGTGATGATAATGACTTTAACAAAAGTGGTAGGAAATGAGGATTGAGAGAATTAGTTGGGTTTGAGGGATGTTAATGGATAATCAATAGGACACGATGATTGTACAGGTGTTAGGGGATAAGAGAGAGTTAAGGATTACAAACTGATTTTTTGGATTAAGCACCTAGATGATGGTACCACTCACAAAAGAAGATAAAAAAGCATGAAGTATGGGGTGTTTTTGTTTGTTGGTTTGTTTGTTTATTTAGAGGGGGAAGATATTAAGTTTATTTATTTATTTTATTATTATTTTTTTTGCAGTATGCAGACCTCTCACTGTTGTTGCCTCTCCTGTTGTGGAGCACAGGCTCCGGACGCGTAGATTCAGTGGCCATGGCTCACGGGCCCAGCCGCTCAACAGCATGTGGGATCTTCCTGGACTGGGGCACGAACGCGTGTCCCCTGCATCAGCAGGCGGACTCTCAACCACTGTGTCACCAGAGAAGCCCATTAAGTTTTTTTTGATTGTCTTGAATATAAGGTACCTGTAAGACATCCAGGTGGAAAAGAGAGCACTGAAAAGAATAGGAGGCTGGGCTTCCCTGGTGGTGCAGTGGTTGAGAGTCCGCCTGCCGATGCAGGGGATGCGGGTTTGTGCCCTGGTCCGGGAAGATCCCACATGCCACGGAGCAGCTGGGCCCGTGAGCCATGGCCGCTGAGCCTGTGCGTCCGGGGCTTGTGCTCCACAACGGGAGAGGCCACAACAGTGAGAGGCCTGCATACCGCAAAAAATAAAAATAAAAAATAAAAAAAAATAGGAGGCTGTACTCAATTTGAGTATGGGTTTGTAATTTGGAAGAAATATCTGTAAAAATGTGGAGCTTTAACAGTCACCAGTAACTACAATAAATGATAGTTGAAATCATGGTCATATGTGAGATCACCTAGTGAGATAGTGTGTAAAGTGACAATAACATTGAGCTGAGAATGGAACTTTGCAAATACCATTATTTAATAGGAGGTGATATACCTTAAATAATTTATAGATTTGAAGCAGTTCTAATCAAAAACACAATTGGACATTTTTATACTTAAATGAAATGATTGTACATAAAGTTCATTTGGAAGAATAAGGAATGGCTGGACAAGAAGATCCAAGAAGTATTTTAAAAGATGAATGAGATGAATGGACCTAGAGAATATAATACATAGTGAAGTCAGTCAGACAGAGAAAGACAAATACTATATGATAACACTTATATGTGGAAATTAAAAAAATACTACAATAATATAAAATGAGTCTATATACAAAGCAGAATCAGACTCACAGACATAGAAAACAAACTTATGGTTACCAAAGGGGAGAGGAAAGGAGGAAGGGACAAATTAGGAGTATGGAATTAACAGATACAAACTACTATACATAAAATAGATAAACAACAAAGATATACTGCATAACACAGGGATTTATATTCAATATCTGTGATAACCTATAATGGAATATAATCAGAAAAAACCTGAATCATTATGCTGTACACCTGAAACTAACACAATATTGTAAATCAACTACTCTTTAATAAAAAAGATTAATGAGAGAAGACTAGCACAACCCAATATTACAGCATATTATAAAGGTACAATAATTAAAGCAGCATGGTACTGTTAAAAAGTAATAGGACAAAAAAATCCCTGAAACAGACTCAAAGTTCTATCTTTGTCAACAGCTGTGGGAATACAATTATTCCAATACTAGCCCACATTTCTTCTTTCTACCTCCCTCCTTAGGTCTCCTCACTAAGGAAATGTTATTAACCTGATTAGTCAGAACCCAGGATATTTGTTGGACAACGCCTTACTAGTGGGCAGGGTTACTCTTTCTCTCATCTCAGCACTCTCTATTTCACTCTTCCATGTGGTAAGTTGATCTGTGCCTGCAAATGGGTAAACTGGTTATATGAGTTAAGACTCATATAACTGGTTTTCTGTGTTATGCCTGCACTGCAGATCAAGCTATCTTAGTTTTAAGGGGCTGGAATGAGGAAGCTTTGTTTAGGACTTTAAGTCAAAGTTTTTCAAAAGCCTCAAGGAGAGGAGTAATTAATAAAAGTCAGACATTCTTGTGGTCCTGTATTAATATTATCACAAGCGCATAGAAATCTTGCCTCTTGCCTCTAATGCTGAGTGTATATAAAAGTTTAATATTAGAAAAATCTAGCATTTCAGTGGCAGAAAGGAAAAATTGATCAATACAGTCAGCCCTCCATATCCACTGATTCAACCAACTACATCCATGGATTCAACCAACTACAGACTGAAAATATAGTTGATCCTTGAACAACATGGATTTGAACTGCACAGATCCTCTTATATACAGATTTTTTCAATAAATATGTACTAAAGTACTACCCAATCTGTGGTTGGTTGAATCCACAGATGAGGAACCACGAATATGGAGAGCCAACCATAAAGTTATATGTGGATTTTCATTTTTTATATAATTTTTAAAACATATTTATTTATTTATTTGGTTGCACCAGGTCTTAGTTGCAGCAGGCGGGCTCCTTAGTTGTGGATTGCGGGCTCCTTAGTTGTGGCATGCATACTCTTATTTGCAGCATGCATGTGGGATCTAGTTCCTTGATGACGGATCAAACCTGGGCCCCCTGCATTGGGAGCATGGAGTCTTAACCATTGCACCACCAGGGAAGTCCTTATATGTGGATTTTCAGTTGTTTGGAAGGTTGGCATCCTTAACCCTGTGTTGTTCATGGGTCAACTGTATAAAAAAAAATTCTAGAAAGTTTCAAAAACCAAAACTTTAATTTGCCATGGGCCAGGAACTATTTACATAGCATTTACATTGTATTTACAACAATTTACATAGTATTTACATTGTATTAGATATTAAAAGTAATCTAGAGATGATTTAATGTATATGAGAGGATGTGTGTAGATTATATGCAAATACTGTACCATTTATATAAGAGACTTAAGCATGGATTTTTGTATCTATGGTGGTTCCTGGAACCAATCCCCCATGGATACCAAGAGAGGACTATATGGCTTTAGGACAAGTTCTCTTTCCAAAAACAAAATTAGATCTCTGTTTATTACCATATGCTAAAATAAATTACAAACAGATTAAAGGTAAAATAGCTTAAAAATAAAAGAATTAAAAGAAAATATGTCTGAATTCTGGGTGGAGATAGATTTTTCTAAGTTTGAGACCCTAAAAAGATGTTTAACGCATAAGATATTGTTACTACAGGTAGGAAACTTATTTTTTTTAAAGAGTAGCAAAAGAAAAATGAGTATATAGACAGGAAATTTATGAAGGAAGAAATACAAATGTCTAATGAAAAAAATTGGGGAGTCACTAATAAATATTGCACTGCAAATTTGTTAGTAAAACCAATGTGACCTCTGCCTTCATAAATTTTACAGTCTAGGGGAGAAAGCAGGTAGTAAGTGAGAAACCAATAGATACATACATATTTACAAAATTAGGTAAGTTCTATGAAGGAAGCAGAAGAAGATAATGTGACAGGGTGGAGGGAGAAGTGTATAAATCTTCCTGAGGCTGTGACATTTAATTTGAGACCTGATGGATATAAGGAGATAGGGAGACAACTATGAAAAGAGTATTTGAGGAAGGGGAGAAAATTCCAAGAAAAAGGAACAGCAAGGGTAAGGACCCTGAAGCAAGAGTGTATTCGTTCTGATCAAGAAGAGCAAGACTGCTAGTATTCTGGAATTGAGTAGGCCACAGGGAGAAGGGTAGGCGAAAAGGTCAGAAAGTTAAAAGTGGAAGAAGAGCAGGAAGCAGGTTATGTTGGGTCTTACAGGCCATAATAGGAACTTTGAGTGGATTGGGAGGCCATTGGAAGATTTTAAACAGAGGAGCGACATGATCTGACTTACATTTTAACAGGATCAATCCGATTGCTGTGTTGAGGAGAGGTTATAAGTAGGCAAGGGAGGAATTAGGGAGATGATCTAGGAAGCAATGCAGTAATTCTGTTTAGAGATGATGAGATGATGGTAGCTTGGAAGTGATGAGCAGTGGTCATATTTAGGATGGGTTTTTAAGGTAGATCCAATGAGATATTTTGATGGTCTAGATGTGAGATGGGAGGGGGAAAGCAGAAAAAGATGATTTCAAGGTTTTTGGTCTGGACCAATGGAAATAGTTGTCATTCAATGAAATGGAGAAGTTTGAAATAAAGTTTAACATGTGGAAATATCAAGTAGGTATTTGGCTACACGTGTAGCCAAATTAGAGAAGAGGTGTGAACTCGAGATAGAAATTTAAGAGTCATCAGCATGTAGATGATATTTAAAGATATAATATGCATGAGATCACTTAGGGAGTGAGTTAGACAATAAAAAGTGACCGAGATAATTAGATTAATCCAGGTATGAAATGATGGCACCTCAGGCCAGCCAAATACAGTGAAAGGAGTAAGAGGTGTTCTGATTCTGGGGTTTCTAGATAGATTGGGGTTTCTAGATAGATTTTTCTTTTTGATTTTCAAGAGTTTCTATATTTTAGTTATTAGTTGTCTGTTTTATACATTACAGGTATCTTTTCCCAATTTGTCATTCATCTGTTCATTTTGTTCATGGTGTTGTTTGTTGAACAGAACATCATTTGTAATCAAATTTTGGCCTCATGGTTTGTGCTTTTTAAGTTTTGTTTATAAAGTCCTTTCCACCTCTGGTCACAAGGATATTGGGCTATGTTATCTTCTATTTATAATTTTGTCACATTCAGATCTTTAATAATGCCAGAATCTACCTTTCTATGTGCCATTAGCTAGGGATCCATTTAATTTTTTTCTCCATATAGTGAGCAAGTTTTCTCAATACCATGTCTTAAACAATTCAGCTCTTCCCCATTTTACTTGTTTTTGCCACCTTTATAGTTTACTTTCTTTTTTTATGAATTTTTATTGGAGTATGGTTGCTTTACAACGTTATGTTAGCCTCCACTGCACAACAAAATGAATCAGCCATACACATACAGATATCCCCTCCCTTTTAGCCTTCCCTCCCATTTAGGTTACTACAGTGCATTAGATAGAGTTCCCTGTGCTATATTGTATGTTCCCATCAGTTGTCTTTTTTATACATAATATCAATAACGTATATGTGTCAGTCCCAGTCTCCCAATTCCTCCCACCCCACCCCTTTCCCCCTTGGTATCCATACATTTGTTCTCTATGTCTGTGTCTCTATTTCTGCTTTGCAAATAAGGTCATCTATACCATTTTTCTAGATTCCACATATATGCAAGCATATATCACATATTATTATATGATATTTGCTTTCCTCTTTCTGACTTACTTCACTCTGTATGGCACTCTCTAGGTCCATCCACATCTCTACAAATGACCCAATTTCATTCCTTTCTATGGCTGAGTAATATTCCATTGTATATGGGTACCACACCTTCTTTATCCATTCCTCTGTTGATGGACATTCAGTGTTTACTTTCTTTAAATAAATAGATCTGACTCCAAGTTTTTATTCTGCTGTATTTGTATGTTATTATGTTATTGCAAAAATATCATACTATTTTTATTATTATAAGTTTGAAATTTGTCTTAATATTTGGAGGATAGGCCTCCTTTGTTCAAGATTGACTGAAGTGTGTGTTATTTTCTCATATAAATTTTAAAGTAAGTTTATCAAGTTCAACAACAAAATCCAACTATGATTTTGATTTGTATTGTGTTGAATTTATAGATTATTTTAGAGAAAATTGGCATTTTTATATTATTCACTTGTTGGAATAACTTTCCGCTTATTCAGATAGTCTGTGAAGACACATAACACTTTTTTCATAGTGTTATGAAAATTTCCCCATTAAGGTTTTACATATGCCTAATTAAGTTAATCTATGGATGTTTTATTGCTTTTGTTGCTAATTTTAAATTATATTTCTAATTGATTATTGCTAATGTAGTTAAGTGCTATTGATTTTTATAATTTAATCTTTTATCTGGTAGGCTTCCTGAATTTCCTTATTAATTCTGTAGTTTGTTGATTCTGCAAAAAACGAGTATTTTATCCTTCTACTTATTATTTCCTTTTTGACATATGTGTTTGCCAGGATCTCTAGTATTAGTGATAGTGGTGGTAACCCTTAGCTTTTTCCTAATCTCAAGGGGGATACAACTAACTTTTCTCACCCTTTGCTATGGATCTTTTTTTGAGGAAGGTGATAAATTTATTTAAATTTTAGTCAATGTAAATGACTAAAACCTTTAATAGAAGGATCATTTTAAAACCGCTTTGAAGCCTACCTCTGTAAAGTGATTTTTCCAAGATGGTTATACCAGACATGCCCTAATCCCCAAACCATATTAAATGGTATAGGTTCTGATAAGCTTGGAATTTGTACACCTCACCCTCTTCCCCAAATAAATTTAAAGGTTTTATAATACATATTCCCACATGGCATAAAAATTTTCCTGTATTCAGTAAATTTCTTCTTAGTAGAGAGGAAAAACCTAACCCAATTATGAGACCAATCACACCACTCTTGAAAAACTGTACTTACTACTTCAGAATACTGGCATGAACAACTTGTATTTTAACCTAAAATCTTTATTAAATCCTAGTTTAGCATCTGTATTATAAGTTAGAGTGTTGGTTAACTTGTGGTGAAATGAGGATTATGCAAGTAATAATGCAGCATAATATTTTACTACTATAAAAACAAGTATCATGTAGTTAGAGTTGTAACTGTACACCCACCTTAAAAATGTTTTCCCACATATCTATGTAAAACATGTAATTTAAAAATACTTACACCATAATATATAAATAGTTGTTATAAATACACATAGCACATTCTATAGACACCATATATATTTTTTAAAGAGACTGTAAATTATACATGGAAAAATTACACCCTTGGAAAAGCTTATATTCTAATAGTGTTAAACATCTAGATTAAATAATAAATTGTATTTCAGAAGCATGCTATATTACATGTATATCAATTCTATTACCTTAAGTGCTCACCAACAAATCATTAACATATAGAGACATTCATCACAAGAATCAAGAACTATCATCTATCTCTTCCGCATATTAACAGGTGGTCAACTCCAAATCAACAATGCTCACATACTTATGTCTGTAAACAACTATCTTAAGTGAAAGATGGGCTGAGTTAAGTACAGCTACAACATATTATAAACAATTCATTACAAAAAGATCGCAAGTTAAAACTGGAACACTTTACAAAGTTGATCACAAAACATCATAAAAACTGTCTTCAGTAAAACTCTGTAACAGATTGGTCAACTGGATATATCTGGATATGATAGAGACCTCTTAGGATTTTGAGAAAAAAACAACCATCAGGTCTGCTTCACCAGGCTCCTGAAAGGTACCCATCACTGCATTACAGAACCTCAAGTCTGTTTTGAAGCCCCAGACAACAGATTTCCCAGAGACACTGTTCATCTACGGTAATGACAACAGCAATCTTGGATTTGCATGATGAGGCTTCTTTTTTATTGAAGTATAATTGCCATTTGACATTATATTCATTTCAGATGTACAATGTAATAATTCAATAATTGTATACATTATGAAATGATCACCGTAATAAGTGTAGTTAATATCTGTCACCATGCATAGTTACAATTTTTTTTCTTGCGATGAGAACTTTGAACGTCTACTCTCATAACAACTTTCAAATATGCAATACAGTAGTATAAACTATAGTCACCATGTTTTACATTGCATCCCCATGACATTTATTTTACAACTGGAAGTTTGTACCTTTTGACTGCCTTTACCCTTTTGCCCAACTCCTAACCCATGCCTCTGGCAACCACCAATCTGCTCTCTGTATCTATGACCTTGGGTTTTTTGTTGTTTATTTTTTGTTTGTTGTTTTCTAATTTAAGATATAAGTGAGAACATATGGTATTGAACTTTTTCTGACTTATTTCACTTGGCATAATGCCCTAAAGGTCCATTCATTTGTCACAAAT
Organism: Monodon monoceros; assembly: GCF_005190385.1. Lineage (NCBI taxonomy): Eukaryota > Metazoa > Chordata > Mammalia > Artiodactyla > Monodontidae > Monodon > Monodon monoceros. The sequence goes on along the minus strand of NW_021703779.1, from coordinate 49,282,890 downwards.
GGAAGAATTTTATTTTTTTAATGGCTGAATAGAATTCCATTGTGTGTGTGTGTGTGTGTGTGTGTATACACACACACGTATATATCACATCAACTTTATCCACTGAAGGACACTCAGGTTGTTCCCATGTCTTGGATATTGTAAATAATGCTGAAATAAACGTGGGAGTGCATATATCTTTTTGAATTAGGGGTTTTGTTTTCTCTGGATAAACACACAGAAGTGGAATTGCTTGATCATATGGTAGTTCTATTTTTAATTTTTTGAGGAACTGCCATACTATTTTCCATAATGGCTGCACCAATTTACATTTCCATCAACAATGCACAAGGGTTCCCTTTTTCCCACATCCTTGCCAACACTTATTTCTTGCCTTTTTGATAATAGCCATTCTAATGGATATGAGTTGCTATCATGGTTTTGATTTGCATTTCCCTAATAATTAATGATGTTGAGCATTTTTTCAGGTACCTGTTGGCCATTTTGATGTCTTCTTTGGAAAAATGACCATTCAGATCCTCTGCCCATTTTTTAGTCAGGTTGTTCATTTTTCTGAATGTTGAGTTGTATGAGTTCTTTGTATATGTTGTATATTAACCCCTTATTGGATCTACTGTTTGCAAATATATTCTCCTACTCAGTAGGTGGCCTTTTCGTTTCTTTGAAAAAATGGGTTTTTTATTCAAAAGCTTTTTAGTTTTATATAGTCCCATTTGCTTATTTTTTTGTTGTTGCTTTTGCCTGACGAAACAGATCCAAAAAATGTTGTTAAGACCAACATCAAAGAGTGTAGTACCTATGTTTTCTTCTAGGATTTTTATGGTTTCAGGTCTTACATTTAAGTCTATATCCATTTTGAGTTTATTTTTGTATATGGTGTGAAAAGTAGTTTAGTTAGATTCTTTTACATGTAGCTGTCCAGTTCTCCCAACACCGTTTATTGAAGAGGCTGTCTTTTCACCATTGTATATTCTTGTCTCCTTTGTTGTAGATCAATTGCCCATATAAGTGTGGATTTATTTCTGGGCTGTCTATTCTATTTCATTGATCTATGTATCTGTTTTTATGCCAGTACCATAATGTTTTGATTACTGTAGTTGTGTAATATAATTTGAAACCAGGGAGCATGATGCCTCCAGCTTTGTTTTTCTTTCTTAAGATTGCTTTGGCTATTCAGATTCTTTTGTGGTTCTGAACAAATTTTAGAATTGTTCTATTTCTGTGAAATATGCCATTGAAATTTTGATAGCAATTGCATTAAATCTGCATATTGCTTTGGGTAGTATGAGCATTATAACAATATTAATTCTTCCCAATCTGTGAAGATCTTTCCATTTATTTGTGTATTCTTCAATTTCTTTCCTGTCTTATGGTTTTTATTTTTCAGGTCATTCATCTCCTTGGTTAATTTTATTCCTAAGTATTTTATTCTTATTGATGGAATTATAACTGGGAATTATTTTATTAATTTTTCTTTCTGACAGTTTGTTATTAGTGTATGGAAACACAACCCATTTCTGTATGTTGATTTTGTGTCCTGCAACTTTGCTGAGTTTGTTTATTAGTTCTAAAAGTTTTTTGGTGGAGTCTTTAGAGTATTCTATATATAAGATCATATCATCCTCAAATAGTGGCCGTTTTACTTTTTCCTTTATAATTTGAGTACCTTTTATTTTTTCTTCTTGCCTAATTGCCCTGGGTAGGACTTCAATGCTATGTTGAATAAAAATTGTGAGAGTGGGCATCCTTGTTTTGTTCCTGATCATAAAGGAAAAACTTTCAGCTTTTCATAGTTGAATATGATGTTATATGTGGGCTTGTCATATATGGCCTTTATTATGTTGACTTATATTCCGTCTCTTCTCAGTTTGTTGAGCTTTTTTTAATCAGGAATGGATGTTGAATTTTGCAAACGCTTTTTCTGCATTTATTGAGATGATTATATGATTTTTATCTTTCATTGTGTTAATGTGGTGTATAATTATGTTGACTGATTTGTGGATACTGAACCATTCTTGCATCCCTGGAATAAATCTCACTTTATCATGGTGTATGATCCTTTTAATGTATTGTTGATGTTGGTTTGCTAATATTTTGTTGAGGATTTTTGCATCTATGTTCATGATAAACCTATGTTTATCATGTACTTATTGCCATTTTGTTAATTATTTTCTGGCTGTTTTGTAGTTCCTCTGTTTCTTCTTCTCATGCTCACTTTTGTGGTTTGGTGACTTTCTTTACTGATATGCTTGGATTCCTTTCTCATTATCTTTTGTGTATTTACTATAGGTCTTCCTTTGTAGTTACTACGACACATATAACAACCTCTATTTATAACCATCTATTTTAAGTTGATAACAACTTATGTTTGAATGCATTCTCAAACTCTACATTTTTACTCTTCCCCCCCAAATTGTATGTTTTTGATGTCACATTTTATATCTTTTTATTTTGTATATCCCTTAACTAATTATTGTAGTTATTGTTATTTTAACTACTTTTGTCTTTTATCCACCATACTAGTTTTCTTGTTTAGTACTGATGAACTTCTTAAGATTTTTGCTTGTCTGGAAAACTCTTTATCTTACCTGAAGACAGCCCTCCCCTCCACACACAAAGCTAAAACTCCAGGACAAACAAAGAGGCCTCTTTCAAGGAAAGACTGGGGGTTTGTTTCAGTCTGCTGTGTGTGCAGTACCCCAGGGATGGTAGCCTTCCAGGAACTGTCTCTCCAATTGTGACAATCCCATGTGACCCAGGAACACAAGCCCCCCCTGGCCACCAGAGCCAGGCATTTAAGGGGAATCTCCTGGGCTGCAGCCACATAAACCACGGCACCAGATATAAAAACTGGGGCACCAGACATGTATAAAAGCTTCCCTCTGGGAGATACTGGCATTCTGGACAGTAGCAGAGGGCAACAGTGAAGGTGGCACTTACTGGGGGAAAAATGATTTAGTGCCTGCCAGCTTTATCAAGGCAGAGAGAGAGAGAGAGGGAGCACAGAGATGGTGCCCACCAGTTGGTGGGTAAAGGTGGCGCCCATTGAGAAAAAATAGCTCTTGTCAGCTTTAGCAGTTCAGAGCGAGAGTGTGAAAATGGTGTCCACCAGCATCTTCATCCATGGAGATTATCCAAACATGCCCCTGCTCCTCAGGTCGGTGCTTTAAGATTAGCAATGAATTGCTTTTACATAAAGTCTGAGTGCTTTTCGAATGGTTACCTCTGTGCTGGGCCCTGGGGCGAGTGAGTCTGCATATGAGCCATTTAGAAGGTATTTCTTAGTTCACTACATTGCTTTGGATCTCATGAACATGAGCCCCATTGGTTTAAAAAGCCAGATATTTTACAGCTTCATATTTCAGGTTCAGGTATTAAAGGGGGAGGGTGCTGATATGAGGTGTGAACACTTTGCTTCTCAGGGAGAAGCTTCGGTTGTGTGAGTTCCCTCCTAGTCCTGGATTGTTGAGCTGGGGCGGGATTTGTGGTAAGACCATGTCTCAGCCTCTCCTACTGCCTCGATGTGATCCTTTTCTCATTTGCCAATATGAAGGAACCACTCAGCCAGTTTTCAGGTCTCTTTTCAGAGGAAATTTTCCCATAAGTAGCTTTAGATTTGGTGTTTTCCTGAAAGGAACCGTGTTCAGAATATTCCTACATTGTGTCTTAGACTGCCTCCTGAGAACCCTGTGATGATGAGGCTTCTTTACCCTCTGGTAAAGAGGGTCGCTTTTTGTGTCTGCTTTAACAGCCAGATGTTTGCAAGCAGTTTTCCAACAGCAGATATAAGCGATCTAGTTGTTGAGAATTCTTTTTGGGCAATCCATTTTCTTTTGGCCAATGTTCAACTCTTAGGCTACTTCTGTATCCTTCACTGTCACTCCCATCAGCATTAAAAAGCTTCAGTAGCTCAGGGAAAAAATTGCTTCTTCAACAGTGACTGAAGTGATCTCTGTTCCTGCTATAAGAATTTTTTTAGCCTTTTTAAAGGAAGTATATATTATACATTAATGAATATATTTTACAGTAAAATTAAATTGAAATCATACTCTTTTAAAAAGCCTAAAATGGAAATCAAGGCATTTATCAAATTTCCATGATGCACCAAAATCCTGACTTTCAGAATTCAGCAATCATGATTGTAGATGAGGTCCATTAATCCATGTTTTTAAATAACTAAGGATCTTGTCCATACTTGGAGCAGAATTCTGTGTATAAGTGACAATCATTTCAAATATAAATATTTTAGGGGCCCCAGATACTTTAATTGTTCAGCCATACATGTGTTGTACTTCATCATCTGATAACTTGCATGGCTCCCAGCCAAAGAAAAATATGTTACCCATCAGAGTTTAAGGCCTGACCACACAGATCATGACCTAGTCAAGACCCATGGTTCTAACAGAGGGAAGGACTAATACTTCTGTTTTAGAATTTTTTTAATTAAAAATAACTTTATATTTAGTAAAATTCACTCATACTGTAGAATTTCATGGATTTTGAAAATGCATACAGTTGTGTATTCACCACCATAACCAAGATACAGAACAGTTCCATTACCCTAAAACAACTTCTTCAGGCTGCCTCATTGTAGTCAAGCCTTTCCCCCAATCTCACCACTTTTGTCAACCACTTTCCTTATTTTCTACATCCCTATGGTTTTCCGTTGTACAATGTCATAAAAATTGAATCATACAGTTTAGCCTTTGACTTCTAGATTCTTTTCACTTAAAAAAAGAATTTGGAGGATAGCAAAATTTGCAGATTAGGGAACACCAGCTTCCTGTTCCTTGACAGCCCATACTTCTAAGAAACAAAGAAAACAACAAACCAAATTCAGATATAACATAGATGTTGGAACTGCCTGACAGGAATTTTAAAATATCTACAATTAATATGTTAAAGGCCCTAATGGAAAAGGTGACAAACATGCAAAATGGGATGATAATTTCAGTGGAGAAATTAAAAACTATAAGAGAGAATCAAATGAAAATGCTAGAAATGAAAAATAGAGAGAGAGAGAGGCTTTTCAATGGTCTCTTCAGTAGACTTCACACAACTGAGAAAATGACTACTGACCTTGAAGATAGGTCAGTAAAAATTACCAAAACTGAAACACTAGGAGACAAAAAAGAGGAAAAAGAAACAGAATGAAGCATGTAAGATCTGCGTGATATCAGACACTCTAACATAAATGAAATTGAAATCATAAGAGAAGAAAGAGAGATAGGACAAGCAAAAGATTTAAAGAAATAATAGCTGAAACTTTTCCAAAATCAACAATAGACACAGAACTACAGAATCAAGAAGCTCTGAGAAGACCAACGGGGATAATTACCAAAAGCAAACAAATAAATACACACACATACACACACATGCACACACACACACTTGCAAACACCCTTAGTCATGCCATGTAAAGTCTACTAAAACCAAAGACAATCACAAAATCTTGAAAACAGCCAGAAAAATAGAACAAAAGCACATTACATACAAAGGAACAAAGATAAAACTTATGGCAGATTTCTCATCAGAAACTATAAAAGCAAGAAAGCAGTAATGAAACATTTTTAAAGTGCTGAAATAAAAATACTGTCAATGAAGAATTATATATTCTGTGAAAATAATAAGGAAAAATAAAAACATTCTCAGAAAAAAAGGCTATAAGAATTCATTGCTAGTATATCTATATTACAAGAAATTTTAAAGAAAGCACTTCAGGAAGAACTGACATGACACCAGAAAGCAAGTGGTAACTATACAATGAAATAAAGAGTGCTGGAAATAGAATAAATAAAGATAATTTTTTTTTCATTTTTAGTGCTCAAAAGACTGTCTAAAAGAAAACTTTATCAATGTAGTGTATTTTTGTATATGCAAATATAAAACATATGACAAAAAATGCCACAATGATTGGAAGTGATGTATTGGGAATATACAGTTGCAAAGATCTCTTTCTAGATAGTAACCAATATAATATTATTTGAAGATAGATTCTAATATATGTTGTAAAGTCTAGAGCAATAAATAAAATCATTTTTAAAGGGGTAGAGTGAATTAATAATAGAGAAAAAATGGAATCACATAAAATGCTCAATTAATGCAAAAGAAAGCAAGAAAGAAGGAAAAAACAAAAATAGAAAAATAGAAAAAAAACTACCAATATGATAGATTTTATTTCAACAATAGCAATAATAATTTTAAATTTAAACAAATATAAATACACCAATAAAAACAGATGTATATTGTGATACTGGATTTTAGAAGATTACCCAACTATATGTTATATAAAATAAATTCACTGTAAACGTAAAGGCAAAAATAGGATAAAAGTGAAAGAATGGACAAAGATGTACCATGTAAACTCTAACATGGCTAATACTACTGTCAGGGAAAGTACACTTTAGACTAAGGAATCTACCAAGGATAAGAAAGATACTACAATATAATAAAGAGATCAATTCTCAAAAATAAAATAAAAACTGTCCTAAATATGCACACATTGAACAACAGAACTCCAACATACATGAAATCAAAAACTGATAGTATTGAAAGGTAATTTGTATATTTTTAGGAATTTGTGTATTTCATCTAGGTTATATAATTGGTGGATATATAATTGTTTTGGTGTTTTCTTATAATCCTTTTTATTTCTGTGAGGTTGGTAAAATATCCCTACATTCACTTGTGATTTTAGTTTTTTTATTTCTGATTTTTTTATTTAAGTATAATTGATTTGCAATATTGTACAGCAAAGTGATTCAGTTATATATAGATAGATAGCTATAGATATATTTCCCTGTGCTATACAGTAAACCCTTGTTCATAATCTATTTTATGTACAGTAGCTTGCATCTGTTAATACCATACTCCAAATTTATCACTTCCCCTCTCTCTTTCCCCTTTGGTAACCATAAGTTTGTTTTCTATATCTGTGAGTCTATTTCTGTTTTGTATATAGATTCATTTGTATTATATTTTAGATTCCACATATAAATGACATCATATAGTATTTGTCTTTCTCTGTCTGACTTACTTCACTGAGTGTAATATTCTCTAGTCCATCCATGTTTTTCCAAATAATATTTCATTCTTTTTTATGGCTGAGTAATATTCCATTGTATATCTATACCACATCTTCTTAAACCAATCATCTGTGATGGGCAATTTGGTGTTTTCTATGTCTTGGCTACTATAAATAATGCTGCTATGAACATTGGGGTGAACATATCTTTTGAAGTAGAATTTTCACCTTTTCTGAATATATGCCCAGCATCATGTTGTAGCTCCATTTTTAGTTTTCTAAGGAAACTCCTGTTTTTCATAGAGACAGAACCAATTTACATTGCCACCAACAGTGTACAAGGGTTCCCTTTTCTCTGCACCCTCTCCAGCATTGGTTGTTTGTAGACTTTCTGATGGTAGCCATTCTGACCAGTGTGTGGTGATACCTCATTGTGACTTTGATTTGCACTTCAGTAATGATTAACGATGTTGAGCATCTTTTCATGTGACTGTTGGCCATCTGTATGTCTACTTTGGAGAAATGTCTATTTGGGTCTTCTGCCCATTTTTTGATTGTGTTCTTTCTTTTTTCAATATTGCATTGTATGAACTGTTTATATATTTTGGATATTAATCTCTTGTTTGTTCCATTGTTTGCAAATATTTCCTCCCATTGCACAGGTTGTCTTATTGTTTTATTGATGGTTTCCTTTGCTGTGCAAAAGCTTTTAGATTTTATTAGGTACCATTTGTTTATTTTTGCTTTTACTTTTGCCTTGGGAGACCGAACTAAGAAAATATTGCTATGATTTATGTCAGAGAATGTTTTGTCTCTGTTCTCTTCTAGGAGTTTTATGCTTTCATGTCTTAGATCTAAGTCTTTAAACCAGTTTGAGTAATTTTTGAATATGGTATGAGGAAGTGTTCGAGTGTTCTATTTTCATTGATTTACATGTGGCCATCTGGCTTTCCCAACACCACTAGTTGAAGAGACTTCTTTCTTTCCATTGTACAGTCTTGATTCCTTTGTTAAAGATTAATTGACTGTAGGTGTGTGGGTTTATTTTTTGACTCTCTATTCTGTTCCATCAATCCATATGTCTGTTTTTGTGCCAATACCATGCTGTTTTGATAACTGTAGCTTTGTAGTGTTGTCTGAAGTCTGGAAGTATAGCTTTGTTCTTTTTTATTAGGATTGTTTTGAAGTTTTTGGGTCTTTTCTCGTTCCATATAAATTTTAAGATTATTTGTTCTAGTTCTGTGAAAAATATCATGGGTGTTTTGATAGGGATTGCATTAAATCTGTAGATTGCTTTGGGTAGTATGGCCATTCTAACAATATTAATTCTTCCAATCTAAAAGCATGGGATATCTTTCAACTTCCTTGAATTATCTCCAATTACTGTTTTCAATGTTTTATAACTTTTAGTGTATAGGTCTTTCACTTCCTTGGTTAAGTTTATTCTTAGGTATTTTTTGACACCATTTTAAACAGGATTACTTTTTACTTTCTCTTTCTGATATTTCATTGTTAGTGTAAAGAAATGCAACAAATTTCTGTATATTAACCTTGTACCATTCAACCTTGCTGAATTTCTTTATTAGTTCTAATAGTTTTTGTGTGGAGACTATAGAGTTCTCTATATAGAGTATTATGTCAACTAGAAATAGTGAGAATTTTACCTCTTCTCTTCTAACTTGGATACATTTTGTTTCTTTTTCTTACCTGATTTCTGTTGCTAGGACTTCCAATACTGTGCTGAACAGAAATGGTGAGAGTGGGTATCCTTGTCTTGTTCTGTGTCTCCATTCTATTTCCGAGATTTTGGATCATCTTTACTATCATTACTCTGAATTCTTTTTCAGGTAGGTTGCCTATTTCCTCTTCATTTATTTGGTCTTGTAGGTTTTTACCTTGCTCCTTCATCTGTAACATATTTCTCTGTCATCTCATTTTTGTTGATGTGTGGAGCTATTTTCCTCTCTTGCTGGTTGTTTGGCCTGAGGTGTCCAGCACTGGAGCTTGCAGGCAGTTAGGTGGAGCCAGATCTTGGTGCTGAGATGAGGACTTCTTCGAGGCCTCACAGTGATGAATATTTCCTGGGACCTGTAGTTCTCTGATAGTCCAGCAGTTTGAATTTGGTGCTCCCACCACAGGGGCTCAGGCCTAACCCCTGGCCTGGGAAACAAGATCCTGCAAGTTGCACAATGTGACAAAAACAAACAAACAAACAAAAAGCAGACAAACAAAGCCCAAGGCAAATAATAAAAACAAAACTGAACCAACAAAAATAAGAAGTAACAATCACACAAAGAAAACAAACAGACAAATAAAACCAAAGACAACAAAAACAAATCCAAATAAACAAAAGACAAAACAACAAACAAACAACAACAACGAAAAAAAACCCAAGGAAAGCAAAAAAACAAGAAGACACCAAAATGAACAAGAGAGCCCCCAAAACAAAACCAATAATAAAAACAAAACTAACCTAAACAGAAAACTGAAAACAAAAGAAAATCAAAAAACAAACTAAAAGAAAAGCTGAGTGAACAAAAGACAAACACACAAAAATGACACACACACAAAAAATCAAAACTAGAAAAAAAGGATAAAAACAAAAGAAAATAATAAACAAAGCAAAACAAAACTAAACAAAAATATCAAAATAACAAACCAACAGGAAAAAAGGGACAACAAATAACAAAGAGCAGGACAGTAACAAAGAATAAAAAGAAAAATAAAATTAGAAAAATAAAAAATATTTTAGAAAAAATAAAAATGAAATAACAAAGCAAAATAGAACAACAGCAAAAAGATAAAATAAAATAAATTTAAAAGTTAAAAAAAAAGTTAAAGATAAAAATATAAAAAATTTAAAAATGGAAACTTCTGTGATGCCTCCACTATCAATGTCCCTGCACCCACGGTGAGCTACAGCCAACCCCCACCTCCCCAGGAGTTCCTCCAAGACCTCTTGGTAGGTCTCTGGACCAACTGTGTCATCCCCACCTCTGCTTGTGTTCCTCTCACCAGCATCTGCTCCTGAAGCTGGCCTGGAGCACACATGCTTGCATAGGCCAGCTGGGGTGCAGACTTCCATGCACATGGCTTCAGGGGCTGGCACAGATGGAGGAGGCTTTGGAGAAAGGTGGCGCTCAGCCTGTCAGGACCTGCGTGGACAAAGGAAGATTTGTCAAGGGTGGTGGCAGGCTGCCAAGACCCACACAGCCCATGGATGCTTTGGGGGAGTTGTGCTCAGGTCCACCTGAACCCATGTGGCCAGAGGAGGCTTTGGCAGGGGTAGGGCTCAGGCCTGGGGCCCTAGCAGGCTTGCCAAGGCCTGAGCAGGTGAGGGGAACCCTGGTTTTCAGGGTGGGTGAGCCTGCTCAGGCATGCACAACTTACGTTGCCCAAGGAGGCCAGTCCAACGGGTGGGAAAGGACATTCCAATGGCAGTCCTGCTCTTTGCACACCACTCAACAATTGCATCTCACCTCCATGGTGGCCTGGGCTTCCTCTGCAAACATTTCTGGCTGTGGAGCCCTTCCCTCCTGCTGCCTCAGGCTGTCTCCTCACAACCAACAGCTACCCCCTCCCTGGGTCCACTCTCCAAACCTCACTCTCCAGCACCCAGCCCTCCTACACACAACTCAGGCTGGGGTGTTCAGGGCTGTGGCACAGACTATGTGAATAGGTATTACTATGTCCTGCCTTACACATACTGGTTGCTGCATTCCCCTCCAATCTCCCAATCCCCTGAAAGTCCCTCTCTGTCACCACTGTTCCCCTTGCTGTAAGTGAGCTTTTCTGAGTGTAGGAACCTCTGCTCTCCTTTAGCTACCCCTCAGGGGCACTTGTCCCATCCTGTTTCCACTTTTCTTCCCCCTTTCCTTCATCCTACTTGGTTGCTCGAGGATTTTTTTGTCCCCTTAGGTGTCCGAGGTCCTCCACTAGTGTTCGGTAGGTGCTCTCTGAGAATTGTTCCAATGTATTCTTGATGTATTTGTGAGGAGATGCAAACTCCACATCCTCCTATTCTGCCATCTGTCCCCAATGTTCAGTCTTTGATTTACAATATTATGTTAATTTTAGTTATACAGCATCATGATTCAATATTTTTGCAGATTATACTCCATTATAAGATATTTTAAGATAATTGCTATAATTCCCTGTACTATACAGTATATCCTCTTTGCATATCTATTTTATATAAAGTAGTTTGTTTCTGTTAATCCCATCAAACAAACAAACAAATAAATAGTCTGAAGTCAGGGAGTCTGATTCCTCCAGCTCCGTTTTTTTCCCTCAAGGCTGCTTTGGCTATTCGGGGTCTTTTTGTCTCAATACAAATTTTAAGATTGTTTGTTCTAGTTCTGTAAAAACTGCCATTGGTAATTTGATAGGGATTGCATTGAATCTGTAGATTGCTTTGGGTAGTAGAGTCATTTTCACAATATTGACTCTTCCAAAAAAACAACATGGTATATCTCTCCATCTGTTGTTATCATCTTAAATTTCTTTCATCAGTGTCTTATAGTTTTCTGCATACAAGTCTTTTGTGTCCCTAGGTAGGTTTATTCCTAGGTATTTTATTCTTTTTGTTGCAATGGTAAATGGCAGTGTTTCCTTAATTTCTCTTTCAGATTTTTCATCATTAATGTATAGGAATGCAAGAGATTTCTGTGCATTAATTTTGTAACCTGCAACTTTCCCAAATTCATTGATTAGATCTAGTAGTTTTCTGGTAGCATTTTTAGGATTCTCTATGTATAGTATCATGTCATCTGCAAAGAGTGACAGTTTTACTTCTTCTTTTCCAATTTGTATTCCTTTTATTTCTTTTTATTCTCTGATTGCCATGGCTAGGACTTCCAAAACTATGATGAATAATAGTGGTGAGAGTGGACATCCTTGTCTTGTTCCTGATCTTAGAGGAAATGCTTTAGTTTTTCACCATTGAGTGTGATGCCTACTATGGATTTGTCATATATAGCCTTTATTATGTTGAGGTACGTTCTCTCTATGCCCATTTTGGATTGGAGCTTAATGACAAGGAAAGTATGGCTAAGTATTTGAGGCATCAATACACGCAGATCATAATTGACATCAGAAAGATGGCTTAAAGCTTCCATGGAGACAGTATGGAAAAAGAGGAGAAGAGGACTAGAGACAGAGCCTTGAAGAAACAGCTGCATTTAGGAGGCAGCAGCAGGATAAGGAGACCAAAACAGAGCCAAAGAAGGAAGGTCATTATAAGCAGGGAGAATAGTAGCAGAACTGCCTTACTAGAGTATTGGACATGAATATTTAAAGATAGGGACAGTAGAAGAGATGTTGAGGGTGTCCCAGGAGGGAGAAGAATAAAGTCACAAAAATAAAATGAAGACTGATATGGAAATGATGGAGAAATATCTTAAAGGTCCTGGGACTCACCTGCCACAGCCTCTTAGGGATACCCGGGAACTGGGAGAAATTTCTGATCTGGTCTAATTGGAAACTCCTGTTACCACTTCTAGGTGAGGTTCTCACTTACCAGTGGAACATCCCAGAGAGATCTGGCCCTGGGCCCAATGATTCTACTTGTGTTTCCTGGATCTATTATTCTGCAGTGGATCCCATCAAGGTAAAGACAATATTGGCTTCCTGGAGTTGTCTCAGAATTGGGCAGGCTGCCTAGTAAAAAGAAGTTATTAAACAGATGTAGTAAGAAGGCCAGCACTAAAGTCCAGGGTTCAGGTGAAATTCCTCAAATGCTGGGCTTATTCTAGTAGTTAGGAGGAGGGATGAAAGGAATAGGTAGCATCACATGTTAGTTCTGAGGATTTTCTTCCTTGTTTCTTCTTCTTGGATAATATAAGGCAGTATGTTATCATTCAAGAAACCTAGAATTTGTTGTCAAGAGATTGGGTTTCTAGCCCAAATTTTGTTCTGTCTTGCTTTTGAAGTGACTTTAGGCAAGTCATTCTGCCTCTGTTTCCTGGAAAATGGGCTTATCTATGTAGCCACCCATCCACAGGCAGATGTCAGCTATCATTTATTTTTGAGAGCCTACTACATTTTACCTGGTGCTTTGGATGATACAAATGTAAGATACAGTTCCCATTTTCAAAGAGTATGATCTAGTTGTGGGAGACAGATGAATATAAACATAACGTTGACATTAAATATATAAAATATAACTATATATATATATACACACAGAATAAATTTTAAATATAGCATAGTATTAGCAGCTCTATAAAACCATTTAATAGAAACTACTGTGGGGGGTCCATGAGAGAGTGATTACTTCTGCTTGGAAGAGAGGATGAATGAGGGGGAAACTGGAGAAGGCAACATAATGATAGGTAGACGTACATTGGGCCTTGAAAGCTGAATAGCAGTATGATAAAAGATAGGGATATGGTGGGGGGAGGTGGGCATTACAGGAAGAAGAAACAGCCTGAGAAAAGGCATTGTGTTGTGAAAATGATTGGTGAGTTTGGAGATCAACGAATAGTCCAGCAGAGGTAAATCATGAGTGAGATAGCATATCTTTCCTATGTCCCAAGATTGTTGTGAGGATGAATTCAGATAATATAGATGAGGTGCTTATAAATACAAGACATTATGATGAAGTGCTGAGGGCACAATGGGCTTGGATGTTAGCCTGTCTCTCTGTAGAGCACTACCACCCAGAAACAACTCCATCTAGTTCACTCTCTCCCTCTTCCTCCTATCCTTAGGACATGTACAGTGGCCTGGTGGGACCCTTGGCCATCTGCCGAAAGGGCATCCTAGAGCCCAATGGAGGACGGCATGACATGGACCGAGAATTTGCCTTGTTATTCTTGATTTTTGATGAGAACCAGTCTTGGTATCTGGAAGAGAATGTGGAAACTTATGGGCCCCAGGATCCAGGCCATGTTAACCTACAGGATGAGACTTTCTTGGAGAGCAATAAAATGCATGGTCTGTAGAAAAGAACCTAACCCTCTTCCAAAGAAGTCCCTACTGGCTGCATGGGGGTATCTGATAGGCCCATCACAACCCAAGGGAGCATAATTTCTGAGAGGATAGGAAAGTGGAATGGGGACAAATTAGAAGAAATGTCTCCTACTACAGTATTATATATTTCATACATAAAATAGGTAATGTGGGCTACGTTAGTTCAAGTGCCCAGAAAGCAGGAAGCTGACTCTGTAAAGTTGCTGTGGTGACACTAGCACATTTTAACATATTAGAGAAGGCAAGATGGACATTTATGACCCTCAATGTAGCTGGTGCACTGGCTGATTAGGGCCCCTCTACTTAAAAATTCTGAGTTTAGTTTCTCAATATTATCTTATTTCCTTACCACTCTGGATCTGAGATCTGTTTTCTCAATATATTCTAATATAGTCAAATGAAGGACAGCTTATCTTTTAATCTATTTTTAAAACAAAGGTTCAATTTACAGATGGAAGGATTGGAGAGAGAGCCTCAGAGAGCAGCATACTGGGTTATATTACATACAAATAAGAGCTTCTTGATGCTCAAATGGATTTTGGAGGTAAATTGTGCACTCAAGCCTTCCTTTGTTCTAGAGATTTGTGTATCTTTAAAAAAAATAGAGAAAATCTCAAAGAAGAGGGAGAATTTAAGTGCAGCAGAATGTATGAAGTGATTTCTCACTATCTCTTCTAGTGTAGTATTTCTTTGATTTGAGGATAAGTTGCAGCTTTTATAGTGACTCTACTGGAACTCAAAAGTAGTATCTCATTGTCACACAGATTCTAGCTATTTCCCCTTGATGGAAATATGAGTGATTCACATTGAATCCAGTGATTCACAAACTTTACAAAATGAATTTTTTTAGCTCCTTTCAAATCAGAGAAATAAATTGCCCAAAACCAAAATGGAAAGAGGACACAGATCTTGCTAGTGCAGGGGTTTAGCTAATGCTCATTTCCATCTTTTTGTTTATGTGTTTATTCATCCAAACTCTTCAGGTATCAATCTATCTACCTATCAAGCATTTGTTGAAAACTCTCTGAGTGCTGACACTAGAGAAAAAAAATAATGTTGGTGTCTGAGGGCAAACAAATAATACCCTTTCTCTCACTTCCAGATTCCTGAACCAATTGAGAAAGAGGCAGGGATGCTTAAGATCAAATGTGAACTTACTGAGAAAGCTAATTTGCAAACTGAATTTAGTTCTGCAACAAAATGGGCTTACTAATACTACCCCAACAATAGATAGATTTTTCATCCTGTCATTGACATAGAGGGACAATACCCTCCTCCTTCACAGGGATAAAATCTTCCCCATGATGGAATAACAAATCCATCTGCACCACTTTCTATGGTCAGACTGAGTTGAGCATATTTAGTCCCTTCTCTCAAATACAAAATTTGGCCAGAGTAAATAGGCTATAAATGTTCCTTCCATTATTTCCTCTCTTGGGATGTAGAGTATAAATCATCTTCCCTCTGTGAGAACATGAAAAGTGGGGGTGTGTATCCTGGGCATAGTCTTGACAGTGTGAATTAACATGGTGATGAGTGGTTTGTTGTTTTTAAAGCATAGGATGTGGCCTGGGAAGAGGCAGATGATGAGTCCCATGTGTTAATATCATTATAAATTCCAAGAATGTGACAGGTATTTTTTTAAACATTTATTGTAGGCTCAGGTGTCTGCTGGGTGTTCTGAAGAATACAAGGAATATAGTATATACATTTATGTCCTGCCTAATAGAAACCTACAACCTAGTTGGGTATATAAAATTCCACAAATTAAAAGATAGGTAAATGTATAAGGCAGTTTCTAGTGAGTTCCAAAGGGTGGTACAGACAGTACTGGAGGAGTTCAGATGTGGAAAGGAATGCAGGCAATGAGAGGTGCTGAGAGGCGCTAGATCAGGGAAGTATTATTAGAAGAGATGAAGGTATGACTGGGCTTTGAAAAGATGGATAAAAGTAGGGAAAATTTCTGGTAGGGAAGATCAGAAACATGAGCAAGAACACAGAGAACATGAATATGGGACCATATGGGGGGGATGGTGAAAAAATCACCTTAATTGAAATAAATATGTTAGATAATGGTAGATGAGTTTGGGAAGGTAGTTTGGGGCTGTATTTTGAAGGACCTTGTTGGCTGAGCTAAGGAGGCATGGACTTGATATTTTTGGCAGGAGGGAGCTATTAAAGTATTTTAAGCAGCAGAATAACTGATCATATTAGTTATTTAGAAAGACCACTCTTGTAACACCAATGTGGAAGATAGACTGGAGAGGGACAAATGGAATAAAAATGAGAGAATTTAGGAGGGTATTGCTATCATCAGAGATGATAGGGATTAGCTCTAGGGTAGTGGCAGTGGTAAGTCAAAATGAGAGATATAAAATAGTTTTCTTCTCTTACAGCCATTAATGGAAAGCTCTATGCCAACCTCAGGGGCCTTACCATGTACCAAGGGGAAAGAGTGGCTTGGTACATGATGGCCATGGGACAAGATATTGACCTACACACTGTCCATTTCCATGCAGAAAGCTTTCTCTATCGGGTGAGCTGGAAAAGAGGCTGAGTCCCTCAGAGTGCTTTGATATACATTAAGAAAGAAGAGAATAAAAAGAAACATGATAATAATCAGTTAAAAGAAGAAAGGTTTTGTACATATTGATCAGGGAATTCTAGTTTGGCTTTGTATCCCAAGGTCAGTCATTGCCCTCCAGGCCTTAGCTTTCCCCTGTGATATAGAAGAAATGAATGGCTCATTTATGGGATAAGGAGATTGAAGGAATAAATGTAATTGGGTCTCAGTCAGGGACTTGAGGTCCAGTAAGCAGTCATCCTGAGTAAGAAATTTCAGAGTAGTGTCTCACAATCTCTGAAAGTCCTTAATCCATTCCTGAACTTCAGTTCAGGACCTACATGGGACTACATGTGGGTTTTGAAGAAGAAATTTTGTCTTAGGAAAAGGGGTCAGAGCTGTAGGCATTAATGTGGACTTAAAGACTTAGAAGTCCTGATAAAGGTGGTGGCATAGAGGAGAAACTAAATTGAGTTTCATTTCTAAAGTAAATATGTGGATCCTTCCTAGGGGTCAAGGCTTAAGCCTGCTAAAATGTATGGATATACTAGTTTTTATCCCCCTAATGAAAGACTAAATGAACTTTACTTTGGGACACTTTAAGAAAAAGTAGGAGGAGAGAGAGTCTCCTCTGTTGAGTCAGTTTGTATGGGTGGGTTCACAGAGGAGATGGATAAGATGGAATCTTTAAGCTGTTCTCTGATCTGTGAATCTTGAAGTTCCATGTCTCTGGTGTGGATACCCAAGCCTTTTAATTCCTATAAGTTCTGAGACTATCTCTACCCTTCACTTTCTCTCTCTCACCCACAATCTCTCTTGCAGAGTGGAGAGAGCTACCGGGCAGACGTGGTGGATCTGTTCCCAGGGACCTTTGAGGTTGTGGAGATGGTGACCAGCAACCCTGGGACATGGCTGCTTCACTGTCATGTTACAGACCATGTCCATGCTGGCATGGAGACTGTCTTTATGGTTTTGTCCCAAAGAGGTAAAGCCTAATTAGGATATCTTCTGGCACTGTATCTAGCCTGTAAGAACCAGATAATCCAAGAAGTGACTAGCATCCATCTTCTGATCCCAAGAAGACAGAACAGACCCCTTCTAGTGTTCTCCCAACCAATATTTCTCATTCCCTGTTGCTCCCCTGCTCATGTCCCCTCCTAATTTCTTTGATACTTGTTGAGCTCACATGAATTGACTCAGCCTGGCTGGGCTGTATGCATTGATGCTTAGTGTAGATTTGCTTCCTTTGAATACATTTAATTTGTATGTAAATTTATTATTTTAGAGTTTATTAGAGGTATTAACTATTTCAAAGGAATCTTATTAATGAGTTCTTTTTTTATAAAAAGGAAAAATATAATTCTAACAGTCACCCCTTAATTAGTTTGTTTTGTGGGAATTGTCTAAGGCTGGAAAGAGATATTAGCCTTCAATTACAACTAATCCCAGACAGACGTTAACAAGGATGGAAAAAGCTTTTTCCTTGCATTTGTTATATGGAGACGTAATAGCCAGGGTATTTTCTTTACCAATAAATCTTTGTTCACCACCAATAACATAGAAGAGTAGGCTGTGTTGAATTTTGTGTCCTTGGGCCATCAAAGCATTGAGTCTCACTTCTTAAGTCTCTTAACCTGAATCCAGTACTCATCATTATCCCCCTTGCAAGAGGCTCAATAGAAACTCTTGGGACCCACATGAATCCAGAGAGGTATTTTTTCTCCTGTTCTTTTTTTTTTTTTTTTTAAGTCATGCTGTTTTGAAAACTGGTTATATTGAGGTAGGTATTCTGGGGTTCCCAGCCATTGACATTCTGTCAGCAGGAATAGAAAGTGGGAAAATGTCTTTAGACATTTAAACAGGGCTAGCAAACCAGGGTAGAAAATACAACTCTGCTATTTACCCCCAGGGAGGGAGACGAATAATTGTACATTATGATTTCCTATATCTTTGGAAAACTTTGTTCTCTGGTAACACATACTGCTAGAATGTGTCTTCCAGTTACTACTGTAGTACTATTCCCTACCACCCAGACAGGCACACATAATTCTTTGTTGTATCCTGTCAGTCCTTAGAATCAAACTCTAGTGGTGAATTGATATATCATCAAGATGCTATAGATTCAAAGCAATAGATTGTCTCCATGTGTAGTAACGGGTCATGTCAAATATGGACCATCTAATAGATAAGAGACTGCATCAATACATATCATCAAGGAACTTCCATGAATAAGAATAACTTACCTCTCTCTATAATAATGAGCCAGTCCATAAATTTTACCTATTTACCTTTTGTTTGTTTGACAGACTATGGTCTAATTTGATATTGTTCCAATCACATATAATCTAACAGGCCAACCAGAGGGAAGAGTTGAAGACAGATAGGGAATAAAAGACTAATTGTTGGAAAGGGCTTCCCAGGGAAGAAGCAGGGGATGAAAGTCAGAGCTACAAAAAAATATTAGAGTGGGGTAAGGTCATTTTTTTTCTACTAAAAGAAGAGAGAAAACAGAAAAGACCAATGTGTAGGTTTGGGTGAGAGGCTTGACAAAAGTAGATATTTCTGTCTGATGGTCTGTGTTTCATCTGTGATGGAGGAGACAGAGTCATCTACTGAGAATTAAAGATAGATGGTAGTGTAAGGGGCTTTAGAAGAGTGGGCAAAGTGGTTATGAAATAACCACTCTGGGTGGTGGGGAAAAAGTTACTCTGAGTGATGGAAAATAAATTAATTATTGCCAAGCAGCACTGAGGACTTAGTTGAAGGTGGACCCAAAGAATACTGATCTTTACAATTGTGTGATGTTTCTCCACCAGCATTCATCATAATACCAGAAAAAAATACAATGAAAGTATAGTTACTGGGGTTTCAGCAAATGATTATAACATACCTGGTAAGTTAGTAGTTGAAGTGATAGACAATGGAGTCCAGCCTGGCCAGGAATGGAAGAAAAAAACAGGATGAAACTGGTGAGGTGAGAAAAATGGAAGTGTCCAGGAGCTAGAGGTCTTCATGAGAGGAGAAAATAACATGTGAAATAGAATAAATAGCATTAGAACATGGAGAGAATAGGAGGCTGTTGTTAGATTTTAGACTTATGAGATGGAGCAAGTCTGCATAATTAGCCCAATGTGACCATAAGAGTGGTTGATAGAGTTGGAGTATATTTGAAATTTGTTAGAGTTAAGAGGTCTAAAAACTGTGAGGCTTAAGTGTTGGATAGGTCAACACTTATGATGGGAATTGAAGACAAGAAAGACTGAGCCACGTACCAAAGACTTCCATGAATGAAAACTGCTAGGTAACAGTGACAAGAAGTGGTTGTGATTTTTTAGCCAAGTAATATAAGCCTCAAAAGAGATGGATCTTTGCAAAAAGGGGAGGAATAATAAATAATCTCAAAGCAGTATTGAGAAGATATAAAGGAAGTATAGTTCTCAGAAAAGAGCTCAGCCTCATTAAAGCAAGAAGAAGAAGTATTCTAAAATGGTTGAATATGTAGGGATGCAGGTTTGACAAAGAACAGGGGCTTCCTGAAGGAAGGCTGGGAAAAGGTGGCAAAAAGAGCAATAATGAGGATAAAATGTCAATAAATATGTAAATTTTGGCAGAGGGGTGACTTACCTTTTGGACTCCTAAGACTATGCTCTTGCTTATATTTTGTGTCACTGCTCAAAATCAAATCCACATACCAATGCTGATTTTGATCACAAGATAGTTAATTCCAGTCACCTCCATTTTGCTTACTATATCACAGAGAGTCCTCCAACCATTGCTAACCTCCTACAACAAGCCTGTGGATAGGTAGGAAGAATAATAGGACTAACCTCTTTTCTCTTTTTCCTCCAGAACACTTAAGCACTACCACCATCATCTCTGAAGAGACTGGAAAAGGTAGGGAGAAGGATACACAGATTGGGTAGTTATATATGTTGTGCATTTGGGGAAAAGTTCAGTGCCTCTAGAAGATGAGTTTCATATGGCTGAAATGTGGACCTCAATACTAGCAGAAAACATCCTGAGATTTATTTAAGATTTCAGAAAACAGGAATCTAAGGTTAAGCTTCCAGTTAAGCTTCCCTCAGCAGGTTTATTCTCTCTGACCCCCATGCCCAACCTCCTGAGTTGAGGAAAATTGCCTCATCCTCAGTTGAAGGCTGCTATCTTATCCTCTTACTAATGTATGAGGGGAAATAAAATTCAAGGTCTTGCTGAGTTGTGAATGAAGGTGCTATAGTACAGATATGAATTCCCCACAAGGACAGTGTGAAACTAGGACAAATGCCATTCAGTCTGCACCAGGTAATTAATCTTTCATCTATAGAATACTAAATAGTTGACGCTTTAGAACCATCCATTTCTGTACTTCCAGAAAATAGAGCTTCTTGTTCTATCCAGGCTGGGTTCAAATAATGCTTTCACTCTCTACCTCATTTGTACCTGAACTGAGAAATATTCATAAAGTTGTGAGAGGCTAGAATAGATGTTAGAGATTTTCAGTTTAGTCTGGAGGTTTTTCAACTCTGTTTGGAAAGGTCCTAATGATCTAAGTATCTTATAAACAGTCAACCAGGGGACTAGGGTATGTCCTGGAGGGTTAGGGAGAGGTAAGGTGAAGCAGAGAGAGCAGAGTGACATACATATATGTATATGTATTTGTATATATATATATACACACATATATATTTATATATACATATTTTGTGCATACATTTGTATATGCATTTGTACATATCAGTGTGTACATACATACATACATCCTCATAAGCTCTTGTTTGTTAAAAAGGTTAAACAGTGAGGAAAACCCCTCAAAACTGGTGGTCTACTAAAGCCCAATATTTTCTGCATGAGAAACTGAGAGATGGAAAGTGATTTTTCCAAGGTCACAAGAGAAGTAAGTGGTAGAGTGTAAACTCAAAACCAGAATGTTTCCCAGCTTCCATTTGAACTCATTATATTTCATCTTCTCTCAGTTCTGTAAGAATATTGATTCATCCAGTTATACATTCATCAAACACATACTAACTGCCAGAGACACCACAAAAGTAAGACATAGTCACTATTTTCCAAGAGATTCATGCCTAAAAGTGGAATGAGACACAGAGACAATAATTGCAGTGCTGGATACTATGTTATTTTTTTTAAGTGGGGAAACAATAATAACAACGGATCAATTATTGTGCATTTGATGTCTTCCAGGAGCTATGTTAAATATTTTATAAATATCAACTCACTCAAGCCTCACAATAAACCACTGAATTAAGTATGGTTATTATCCCCATTTTATAAAAGAGGGGACTGAAATCCTGAAGTGAGGGTGGATTAGGTCACTTGGCCCAAGCAAGTAAATTGTGGGAGTACAAACAGTACAGGTACTTTGGGCACACAAAAGAAAGACCATTGTTAGTTATACAGCTGAATTGAAGAAAGCTTTGCTGAGACGTATAATGTTTAAGCTAGAGATAGAATGGTGAGGAAGAAGAAAGGGTGTTCAGGCAATGGGAGCAGCATGAGAAAGTCTTGGAAGCCTGAAGAGGCTCACCCATTCTGTAGAACAAAGAATGAGTTGCTATCCCTGAAGATAGTAAATAAGAGTAGGCTAAGTTAGAACCTGATCGTGAGAGTTGCAATGTCTGACTTGAGTCTGAGCTTTATTCCATAGGCTGATTGGAGATCATCAAAAGTTTGTATGCCAGGAACTAAGAAAATTAGATATTTCACCTAGAAAGATCAATGTGACATCAGTGTTATAATGACCCAAAGATGTGAGAGACCAGACAGCACAGAGACAGGCTCTTGTCATGGTCCAATGGTCAAAGTGAGTATTGATAAGCTAGATAATTGGGTCAAACTGCTTCTCAGGAGTTTCTACTTACTGCTCCCAGTTCTACCCTCTGGAACCATGCAAACCAAATTCAATTCTTTTTTTTTTTTTCTACATCACAGGTTTTTATATATTTAAAGAAATATGTCAAGGCCCTTCTCACTCTGAGTGTTAGCTCTTTCCATGGGGGCACTGGTGCCTCAATGCTTCCTAATAATTTTCTCAGCTATGACATTTTTTACGCTAGTTCTCTGTAACCTCCGTATCTGTCATCATTGGCTGATCTTTTGAGGGCTAAGGATAGT
Organism: Monodon monoceros; assembly: GCF_005190385.1. Taxonomy (NCBI): domain Eukaryota; kingdom Metazoa; phylum Chordata; class Mammalia; order Artiodactyla; family Monodontidae; genus Monodon; species Monodon monoceros. Next base: position 49,260,202 of record NW_021703779.1, on the reverse strand, counting down.
TCCTCTGTCCTATTTGGATGACCTTATTTCTCCTCTCCCAGAGTTGACTATAAAATAAGACATTTTAGAGTATTCTCCATCCCAGAGTTCCCACTTGCCTCTTGTTCCATTTCAGTAGCAATTCCCAGAGACATTGGAGAAAGCAATGTGAGGATGCTGGGCATGCAGATCCCTGTAAAGGATATCGAGATACTGACTTCTGTCTTGATTGCCATGGGTGTCACTCTCCTGCTCATTGCTCTGGCTCTTGGTGGTGTGGTGTGGTACCAGTATCGGCAGAGAAAGCTACGGCGCAACAGGAGGTCCATCCTGGATGACAGCTTCAAGCTTCTGTCTCTCAAGCAATAACAGCTGGATCCTGGAACTGCACATCTGGGACACACTCCCAGCAGGCCATGGACTAGCAGCTGACCTCACTGTCACTGTCAAAGGGGAATGGGTTTTAGAGAGGCAGAGGAGGGAATCAAACTCAAAAGAGTATTTCTTCACTAATTTATTTACATGGAAATGATATGCTTTATTTTTCTTTAGTTTCTTTACTCCACTTGGGCACCTGGGGCTGAGTCCCCTAGTATCTAATATCACAAATTTCAACAGCTATATTATATCACCCACTGACACTTGGAAGGTCTGGAAATTTCTAAAAACTGACTCCTCTCACAAAGTAGATACCAAGAGTAAGGTTCACTGATTAGGTTTCTCCTGCTTTCCAGGACTTAGGCAAGTTCAGTTTGAACTGAGGCTAAGTGAGCTGTGATGATAATCCAAATCTAAACTAGGACTAAGAACATAGTCTTGATGGGGAATGGGTGGGGTGGGATTTTAAGATCCAAATTGTATTTTGATTCTTCTTGGCAGTGGACTATTTTGGTTAAGTGGGTAGATGGAATATTGTTGTCATGAGCAACTACAACCTTTGGAGGCAAAACCTCCTCAGGAAGGCAGTACTCCAAGTTCTTGGCGCATATGCACTGAAGGGAATGTTGAGTGTCCTCTCCATGTTTTAGTCAGAAAATCCTACACATTAAAGTGCTTGTTAGAACACCATAAGAGTGAACTTGGTGAATTTGATTATCTCTGTGGCCTCTGGGAGGTTGTGACTGTTATTGAAAAAGAGAGCACTCAGCGAGACTGGTGGGGGTGACTAGTGTTGGGCATAGAATGGGTCTGCCTATCCTTTGTGGACCCTGCAGTTTGTGTTTTGGAAGTGAAGAAGCTGCCCAAGGGGAAGCCTCAGAATCAGAGTGGTAGGTACCATCGTTTGACCCATAAGTGCCAAAAGTATTCTGAATGCAAAGAAAAGTTGCCAGAGGGAAATAGAGGGCTGAAACTAAGTTCAAACCTTTACACTGGGCAAGGAGAGGTGGGCACAGATCTAATGGGGTCTTTTGGTAGTTGGGGGTATGAGAGGTCTACCTGCAATTTTGGGGGCCTCTATATAGGGTAGAGTCCTTCCTCTGGTAATTTAAAGCAATATTCCTTTCTCACTTACAAGTTCAAGCCTCTCTAAAACCTTGGTCAGAGAGCACAGACAAGACACAGATTAGGGATGGGATAAGATGGCCCATTCTTACTATAGTATCCATAATACCATTTTACATGGCAAGTGGAAAATGGAAGAGGCACCAGGGACAGTTAAAATAATAACTGAAATGCATAGTGCTTTACACTTTACAAAGCATCTAATACCTGATTGCATTTTACTTCCCTTAGTTCTATCAGGGTGATACTTTGTTTTACCTTTTAGTAAACAAATGATTATAGAGAGTAAGTGATTTTACCCCAGGTCATTCAGCTAAAAATTGAGTGGGGATTCAAGCCTTCATCTATTCGACTCCAAATACTGCTTCATCCTTTTATATCATGGAAACTCCACTGATCTCCATCATTTGTTACCCATATTGAATCCAACTTTCCTTTTCCTGTCTTTCCAGCAAAACTGTCTGCCTACTTAGCAACACTTTACAGATTAACTGTAGAAACCCACAAAGCTGGTGTTCAGGTGCTAAATAATGTTGAAAGTTGGAGGGTAAAACACAGGCCAGAGCCCATCATTCATCTTGGTTTACTGTGGTCAATGGTTCTGTGGAGAGCTTTACTGGAAGTCTCAGAAACATATCAGGGTGTGGAGTAGGGAGAAGATTTGGACTATTAGTGATAAAATCAAATGAGAGTATTTAAACCATTGCACAATCAATGCACTTAACAGCAGAACTCTGTTGGTGTATTGTTAACGTGAAGGTTATTGAAAACTCAGTGCACTCTGGGGACTCTACTCAATTATTGTAATCTGTATGCAAATGGAAGGTGGTCTCAGTCACGAATCTGAGACAAGGAGAAGTAGGTGGGATGGGGATACGTTTTTTCTGAATGTGTAACCCTGCTCCTGATTGGGGAATGTAAGCTCAAGCCCATGTATTACAGAAAAGTATGCATTTTTGTAGTGGGTGTTCTCCCTGTGGGGATGTAGATGTTTTTGACAATTAAGTGGCACTTCCATCCATTCAATTGCTCAAGTCAGAAATCGCAAAGTAAGCCTTGTTTCTTTTTCCTCCAAAATATCTTTAATTTATTCATCTGTTTCTATCTTCATTGCTACCACCCCAGACTAAAGCACAACCATCTGTTACCAGGATTTGTGTGGTAGCCTCCTGCTTATAACCTTACATTCACTCCAGCCTCCTACAATTGATTCTCCATGCGGAAAAGTGATGTTTGAAAAACATAAATTGGACTTCCAGTTTAGATGAGCTGCCATAGGTTCACCTCTCTCTGGAGATAAATAAACCTTGGAAATAATTTAAAAAAAGACAAAAATAGAAGGGCTCAAAAAGATAGAGAAGAGGAAGGCAGCCTGAAGAAGAACAGAGAAACATAGCAACAAAGCATCTTCTTAACACCTAACCTAGAAGAATGCAGCCCAAAGTCAAAAAGGAGTCCTAGGGACAACCCCAGGTGGGCCTGGGACTCTGGAACAAGGGACTGGGGAGGAGCCTTGCTTACATCAAGTAACCATGGAAGCTGCTCTTCATCTCCGTTGACCAGAGACTCTCCTCCCCCAGTTAGACATTAGGAAGCAACTGCAAGGAGAATCCCAACATAGTAAGCTGCAGCCCAGGAAGCACTCTTTGTGCCTGTAAGCTGGAGAATCCCTTTTCTTACCCAGAGACAATAATGGTTCTGGCAGAGGTCAACAGGAACCTCAGTGACACCAGAGAAACCAAGCAAAACTGAAGAGCACAGCAAAGTTTCTGAAAGTTACATTGCCATTGGAACACAAAATTATGCCAGGACTTATGCTAAACATAAACAGGGTTACTGCCTCCTAAAATAGATTGTTTTAATATGATTCAGAGTTCCATCATACCAAGAATCAGTAAAATCACAACTTGAATGAGAAAAGACAGTATACTTTCTGGGTTCCCTCTATGTGGGCTGTGTGGGTCCTTCTGTTGTGGTGGGCTGATTACTGTGAGGACACTGGTAGGTGGGACTGTACCCCTGTCCAGTTGGTTGCCAGACACTGCCTTGTGCAGAGGCTGTGAGCCACAGGTGATCAAGACCATGTCCTGGTATGGCTGCTTTCACAGTCAGGGGATTCCAGGTCCTGGTGCCAAGCTACAGATGGTTGTGGCCATGTCATAGGTTGACTGGCTACTGAGCCCAGAGGGATCTCAGGGCTAGTGCTGGTCCACCAGTGCGTATAGCCAGGTCCCATGGTGGCTAGCTCTGGTGCCAGGGATCTCAGAGCAAGTGTCGACCTGCTGTTGGGTGGGGCCCCAGGACATCCTGGGGTGGTGTTGGCCTGCTAGAGGACAGGCTGGTTCTTGCCACAGCTGGATGCAAGGCTGCTGTGGTTCCAGGGCTGGTGCTCACACAGAAGCAGCTGAAGCTCGGTCCTGGGTGTCAACTGACTTGAAGAGTTAGGTCCTGGGGTACCTGGCTGTGGGGCACAGGTTCCCAGAGCTGGTGTTGGCCCACTGGTGTCCAGCTCCAGGGCCAAGGATGACCCAGGGCTAATGCCAACACACTGGTGGGTCTCTGCAGGACCCTGGGTACCCTAGAGTTGGTATAGGTAGGTGGATAGGGCAAGGGACAAGGGAATCCTGGGGCTGGTGCCAGGCTGCTGGTGTTTGCACTGTGTGTTGACACAGCTGCCTACAGCGCCTTGATGATCCTGGGGCTGGAGTCTGCCTGCTGGTGGGTGAGGCCTGGTGCCAGAGCTAGTGCCAGCCCACAGGATGGCAAAGCCAGGTCCTAGGGTCTCTGGCTATGGGACCCAGAGTTTCTGGATCTGAAGTTGTCTTACTGGTGGGTGGTGCCAGGGCCCAGGAAGTCCTGGGGCTAATGAGAGCTCACTGGTGGGTGGAGCTGGGTCCCAGCATCTTTGGCTGCATGACCTTGGTGGTCCCAGAGATGTTGTCAGTACAAGGGTGGGTAGGAACAAGGCTCAGGGCATCCTGGGGCTCTTGCCCATGCCCTGGTGGGTGATGCTGGGTTCCAGGGTTAGTAACGATCCACTAGTGGGTGGGGTTGGTTCCTGGGTCTTCTGATGGGCGGGTCCAATCCCGGGAGGGCTTGGGTCTCGGGGTGGGGGGTCCTACAGAAGCTGGCATGCTGGTGAGTAGGGCTGTGTCCCTGCTCTGCTAGCTGACTGACATGGAGCACCCCAGAACTGGTGCCAAATGGCTGATGGGTGGGGCCAGGTTCCAGCACTAATAAGCAACAATGGTGCTTACCAGCACCAGTGTACTCTTGGTGGGATGAGCTCCCACAAATGGCTACTGCCAGTGTCTGTGCCCCCAGGGTGAGTTTCAATTGCCTCCTGCCTCTCCAGGAGGTTCTCCAAAATCAGTAAGCAGGTCTGACCCAGGTTTCTTTTAAATTACTGATTCTGCTCTGAGTCTCAGAGCATGTTAAATTTTGTGTGTGCCTTTTAAGGGTGGAGTCTCTGTTTCCCACAGTCTTCTGTCTCTCCAAAAAGCCCCACTGGCCTTCAATGTCAAATGTTCTGGAGGCTCATCTTACTGGTGCAGGACCACATGGCTGGAGAGCCCAATGTGGGAAGAACCAGTGCAATTGGGATTATTCTCCTTTTGTGGTCATATACCAGGGAATATGGGTCTCAACTATACGGAAGCTCTGTCTCTCCTACTCATCTTGTGATTCCTTATTTATATCTTTAGCTGTAGCATGTCATTTCTGCTAGTCTTCAGGTTGCTCTCATGGATAGTTGCTCTTTGAATAGTTGCAGTTTCATTGTGCCCATGGGAGGAGGTGAGTTCAGGGTCTACCTAGTCAGCCGTCTTGTCCATACCTACATCCAGTCTCATGTTACAATTAAAAAATAAAATTCAGACATTATGTTAGACACTAAGGATACAGGAATAAACTGTTCAAGCTCATTTTCCAGTACAGAAGACAGTTATAAGTAAAGTGCTCTGAAAGCAGATGGAAGAACCAGATAACTGGGAGGGATCAGGAGGAATAACAAAGAGAGTATACTTCAGCTGAACCTTGAAGGATGAGGAGAAACTTGGTAGATAGGTGAAAAAACATTCTATGCCAGACTAACAGCATATATGACAGCAGGGAGCTTGAGAATGTATTGTGTCTTTAGGATGTAGAAAAGGAAATTCATATTTTAATATGTCTAATGGAGAAATATTGCTTTTTCCCACTAAATGTGCTCCTCCTCCATTCTAGCCCATTTCAGCAAATGGTAAAACCATCTGTTAAGCTATTCAAGATGGAAACGTAAGAGTAATCCTTCAGCCCTCCCTTTCCCTCACCCCTAACTTCCAATACAACCATAATTTCTACCAGTAGTATATTCAAAATGTATCCAAAATCAATCTATTTTTAACATTTGTACACCCCCAGCCAAGTACAGGCCACTATCAACTTTCAACTCAACAAAAGCAATAACCTCCTCCCTGTTCATACTTTTACCCTTGCCTTCCCACTACACATCCTTTCCACTGCAAATTGTGAGAACTTTTAAAAACATAGATTGGGAGAGGAGCTTCAAGATGGCAGAATAGTAAGACGTGGAGATCACCTTCCTCCCCAAAAATACATCAGAAATACATCTACATGTGGAACAACTCTTATAGAATACATACTGAACACTGGCAGAAGACCTCAGACCTCCCAAAAGGCAAGAAACTCCCCAAATACCTGGGTAGGGCAAAGAGAAAAAAGAAAAAACAGAGACAAAGGAATAGGGATAGGACCTGCACCAGCGGGAGAGAGCTGTGAAGGAGGAAAGGTTTCCACACACGAGAAGCCCCTTTGTGGGTGCAGACTGTGGGTGGCAGAGGGGGGAAGCTTCAGAGCCATGGAGGAGAGTGCAGCAACAGGGGTGTGGAGGGCAAAGCGGAGATATTCCTGCACAGAGGATCGGTGCCGACCAGCACTCACCAGTCAGAGAGGCTTCTCTGATCACCCGCCGGGGCAGGCGGGGGCTGGGAGCTGAGGCTCGGGCTTTGGAAGTTGGATCCCAGGGAGAGGACTGGGGTTGGTTGCCTGAACACAGCCTGAAGGAGGTTAGTGTGCCACGGCTAGCTGGGAGGGAGTCCGGGAAAAAGTCTGGAGCTGCCACAGTGGCAAGAGACTTTTTCTTTCCTCTTTGTTTCCTGGTGCATGACGGGAGGGGATTAAGAGTGCCGCTTAAAGGAGGTCCAGGGACGGGTGCGAGCCGCGGCTATCAGTGCGGACCCCAGAGATGGGAATGAGATGCTAAGGTTGCTGCTGCAGCCACCAAGAAGCCTGTCTGCAAGCACAGGTCACTCTCCACACCTCCACTCCCAAGAGCCCAAGAGCCTGTGTCCCATTATCCAGGGACAACTTCCCAGGGAGAACACACGGCGTGCTTCAGGCTGGTGCAATTTCACACTGGCCTCTGCCGCCGCAGGCTCGCCCTGCATTGTGTGCAACTCCCTCACCCCCAGCCTGAGTGAGCCAGAGCCCCTGAATCAGCTGATCGTTTAACCCCAACCTGTCTGAGCAAAGAAAAGACGCCCTCAGGGGACATACATGCAGAGGAGGGGCCAAATCCAATGCTGAACCCCAGGAGCTATGCAAACAAAGGAGAGAAAGGGAAATGCCACCCAGCAACCACAGGAGCAGCAGATTAAATCGCCACAATCAACTTGATGTACCCTGAATCTGTGGAATACCTGAATAGACAATGAATCATCCCAAATTGAGGAGGTGGACTTTGGGAGCAATTATATATATATATATAATTTTTTTCCTTTTCTCTCTTTTTGTGAGTGTGTATGTGTACACTTCTGTGTGTGAATTTGTCTGTATAGCTTTGCTTTTACCATTTGTCATAGGGTTCTGTCTCTCCATTTTTTTTTTAGTATAGTCTTTTGCACTTGTTATCATCGGTGAATTTGTCTTTTGGTTTCGTTGCTCTCTTCTTTCTTTCTTTTTTTATTACTTAAACATTTTTTAATTATTAATTTTTATTTTAATAACATTATTTTATTTTATTTTATTGTCTTATTCCTTTCTTTATTGTTCTTGTCCCTTTTATTGTGAGCTGTGTGGATGACAGGCTCTTGGTGCTCCAACCAGGCATCAGGGCTGTGCCTCTGAGGTGGGAGAGCCAAGTTCAGAACACTGGTCCACAAGAGACATCCCAGCTGCATGGATTTTCAAACGGCAAAAATCTCCCAGAGATTTCAATCTCAACATCAAGACCCAGTTCCACTCAACGACCAGCAAGCTACAGTGCTGGACACCCTAGGCCAAACAACTACCAAGACAGGAACACAACACCATCCATTAGAAGTGAGGCTGCCTAAAATTATAATAAGGCAACAGACACCACAAAACACAACACCAGAAGTGGACCTGCCCACAAGAAAGACAAGATCCAGCCTCAACCACCAGAAAACAGGCACTAGTCCCCTCCACCAGGGATCCTACAGAACCCACTGAACCAACCTTAGGCACTGGGGACAGACAACAAAAAAAAAATGGGAACTACGAACATGCAGCCTGCGAAAAGGAGACACCAAACCCAGTAAGTTAAGCAAAATGAGAAGACAGAGAAACACAACAGATGAAGGAGCAAGGCAAAAACCATCCAGACCTAACAAATGAAGAGGAAGTAGGCAGTCTACCTGAAAAGCAATTCAGAATAATGATAGTAAAGATGATCAAAAATCTTGGAACTAGAATAGAGAAAATACAAGAAACGTTTAACATGGACCTAGAAGAACTAAAGAGCAAACAAACAGTGATGAAAAACACAACAACTGAAATTAAAAATTCTCTAGAAAGGGTAAATAGCAGAATAAATAAGGCAGCAGAATGGATGAGTGACCTGGAAGATAAAATAGTGGAAATAACTACTGCAGAGCAGAATAAAGAAAAAAGAATGAACAGAATTGAGGACAGTCTCAGAGACCTCCAGGGACAACATTAAATGCACCAACATTTGAACTATAGGGCTCCCAGAAGAAGAAGAGAAAAAGAAAGGAACTGAGAAATATTTGAAGAGATTATAGTTAAAATTTGCCTAATATGGGAAAGGAAATAGGTAATAAAGTCCAGGAAGTACAGAGTCCCATAGAGGATAAATACAATGAGAAAAATGCCAGTGGTAATTTGATAGGGATTGCACTGAATCTGTAGATTGTAGACCATATATATATATATATATATATATATATATATATATATATATATGGTCATGAAGAGCCTAGGGGCAAGACGGGAAAAAAGACTCAGAACTTCTAGAGAATGGACTTGAGGATATGGGGAAGGCTAAGGGTAAGCTGGGACAAAGTCAGAGAGTGGCATGGACATATATACACTACCAAACATAAAATAGCTAGTGGGGAGCAGCCGCATAGCACAGGGTGATCAGCTCGGTGCTTTGTGGCCGCCTAGAGGGGTGGGAAAGGGAGGGTGGGAAGGAGGGAGACGCAAGTGGGAAGAGATATGGGGACATATGTATATGTATAACTGATTCATTTTGTTATAAAGCAGAAACTAACACACCATTTTAAAGCAATTATACTCCAATAATGATGTTAAAATACATATACAGATAGATAGATGATAGATAGATAGATAGATAGATAGATAGATAGAAAGATAGATAGATTGGGTAATATCACTCCCATTCTTAAAACTCCTCATCATAGTTATAATAAAATTGAAACTTCTTACACTGCCCTCTAAAACTGTACATCAACTGGCTCCTGCCTATCACATTGGCTTATTTCCCAACAGTCTTACAACCCCACTGACCTTCTTTCCATTCTTCACACTTGGTAAGCTTATTTTCTTCTCAAGGTCTTTGTAGGTGATGTTTGCTCTGCCTGAAACACCATTATTCCAAATATTGGCATAGCTGGCATAGCTTCCTATTACTCAAACCCAAACTAAAATGTTATATTCTCATAGAAGTCTTGTCTAGCAAGGCCACATATGCATTCACACATCCCCAATGAAATTACTATCCCTATACCTTCTCTTAATTTATTCATAGCACATAAAACTATTTGAAATACTATTTTAATGTATTTGTTTATGTATTTATTGTCTTTCTCTTCCCCATTAAGATGTTTTATTCATGAGAACAGAAACTATACCAGTCCCCAGTATCTAACAGTTTGTGTGGTAGATAGTAAATAATAATTTTTTTTTTGTAGTATGCAGGCCTCTCACTGTTGCCTCTCCTGTTGGGCCTCTCCTGTTGTGGAGCACAGGCTCCGGACGCGCAGGCCCAGTGGCCATGGCTCACGGGCCCAGCCGCTCCGTGGCATGTGGGATCTTCCTGGACCAGGGCACAAACCTGTGTCCCCTGCATCGGCAGGTGGACTCTCAACCACTGCTCCACCAGGGAAGCCCAATAAATGTTTTTGAATTAGTAAATGAATACCTGAATTAAAAATAACTGCAGAGATTTACAGTTCTGCCAAGATGCAAGAGCCTCATTCCCCTCAGGTTTACCCCTTACAACTAAAATACCCTGGATATAATCCAAAAATCAAGCATAGAAAATCTCTTAAAGGTGGAAAGATAAAGCCTGGCTGCCTAGAGAATTTGAGATTTGAAGAACATGTTAGTGAGTTCCCTGGGTTACCTTGTTGTCTCTTATATATACCAGACATGGTGCTGCAGAAAAATCCAACCTGGAACTGCTAACAGTCACAGACAGAAAACTCCAGGAAGAGATTATTTCTCCTAGAAAGGACAGGGGAAAATGTGGCCTAACAACAGAAACTGTTTTGAGCAATACTCATCCTACTCCAGCCAAACACCTATGGAAAATTACATGCCCACCACCTCCACAGTTTCAGTAGAGACAGGCGAGAAATTGATCTTCTAAACCCCTCACCTGCAGAAGTCAGTAGTACACTGAGTCCCTCATTGGGTGGTTTTGGGGATGGAGCAGGCAATTGATTTTATATCTCCCTCCCACCAGAATTAGACAGTGCTCCAATTCTTGAACCAGGGTCGTATCAGTGAAGCTGAGTGGGGAGCTGATCTACCCTCACCCAGAAAAATCAGGTGATGTTCTGTTTCCCTTGCCAAAGTAGAGTCAGTTGGATCCAGCAGAAAGCTGGATCTGTATCCCCATCCAACAGTAATATGAATTAATGAGGTAATATGAGACAAAGCTAATTACCGCTAGACTTCATGCCCATCTCCATGTCAGTGGGGCCCAGTGGGGAGCTGAGGATGGAGCCCAGCTGGAAGCAATATGAATAAACCTGGAGGTGCATGGTGAGGCATTCTTGCCTATTCTTATATCATCAGAGTCCAGTAAGGAGCTGAGTTTCCACATCTGTCCTGTAGCAACAAAGCAGTATGAATCAGTCCTCAACTTCCCCTTTCCCTGCTGGCAGTGCTGCCTAACAAGGAGCTGATCTTACACATCCACATGGAGGCAATGAGAAACTGTTAGTTGGAGCCCCACTTTCAGCAAGAAGATGTCATCAGGGTTACAGGAGTAACTGAGCATCCACTCTACCTATCTGCAAAGACATAGTGTAAATCAGCACCCCACGTTTTCTGGGTTGGTGTCAGTAAGGTCAGGCAGGAAGCTAACCATACAAACCAACCCAGATCTCATACTACCTCAAAAAAAGGATGTCTTACTAAAAAACAGAATGAAATAGGTTTCTAAGTGTAATAATACAATATCCAAAATATGCAGGATACAACAGAAAATCACTCATCATACCAGGAACCAGGAAAATCACAACATGAATGAGAAAAGACAACAGATGCTAACACTGAGAAGAATCAGAACTGGGACTGTCTGACACATATTTTACAGCAGCCATCACAAAAATGCTTCAACAAACCACTTCAAAATATCTGAATCAAATTTTCAAACTAGAAAATATGGCAAAGAAATAATCATTATTAAAAAGGTCCACATGGCAAATAAAGAACTGAAAAATAAAATAACAAATAATAATAACAATAAAACCCTCACTGGGGTGCTGGGAAGATGGCGGAAGAGTAAGATGCGGAGATCACCTTCCTCCCCACAGATACACCAGAAATACATCTACACGTGGAACAACTCCTACAGAACACCTACTGAATGCTCGCAGAAGACCTCAGACCTCCCAAAAGGCAAGAAACTCCCCACGTACCTGGGTAGGGCAAAATAAAAAAGAATAAACAGAGACAAAAGAATAGGGATGGGACCTGCACCAGTGGGCGAGAGCTGTGAAGGAGGAAAGGTTTCCACACACTAGGAAGCCCCTTCATGGGCGGAGACCAGAGATGGGCAGGGGGAAAGCTTCAGAGCTATGGAATAGAGCACAGCAACAGGGGTGCGGAGGGCAAAGCGAAGAGATTCCTGCACAGAGGATGGGTGCCGACCAGCACTCAGCAGCCCGAGAGGCTTGTCTGCTCACCTGCTGTGGCGGGCGGGGGCTGGGAGCTGAGCTCGGGCTTCCGATTCCTCCAGCTCTGTTTTTCATTCTCAAGATTGCTTTGGTTATTCGGGATCTTTTGTGTTTCCATACAAATTGTGAAATTTTTTATTCTACTTCTTTGAAAAATGCCAGTGGTAGTTTGATAGGGATTGCATAGAATCTATATATTGCTTTGGGTAGTAGAGTCATTTTCACATGTTGATTGTTCCAATACAAGAACATTCTATATCTCTCCATCTATTTGTATCATCTTTAATTTCTTTCATCAGTGTCTTATACTTTTCTGCATACAGGTCTTTTGTCTCCTCAGGTAGGTTTATTCCTAGATATTTTATTTTTTGGTTGCAATGGTTAATGGGAGTGTTTTCCTGATTTCACTTTCAGATTTTTCAGCATTATTGTATAGAAATGCCAGAGATTTTTGTGCATTAATTTTGTATCCTGCTACTTTACCAAATTCGTTGATTAGCTCTAGTAGTTTTCTGGTAGCATCTTTAGGATTCTCTGTGTACAATATCATGTCATCTGCAAACAGTGACAGCTTTACTTCTTCTTTTCTGATTTCTTTTATTTCCTTTTCTTCTCAGATTTCTGTGGCTAAAACTTCCAAAACTATGTTGAATAAGAGTGGTGAGAGTGGGCAACCTTGTCTTGTTCCTGATCTTAGTGGAAATGCTTTCAGTTTTTCACCATTGAGGATGATGTTGGCTGTGGGCTTGTCATATATGGTCTTTATTATGTTGAGGAAAGTTCCCTCTATGCTTACTTTCTGCAGGGTTTTTATCATAAATCGGTGTTGAATTTTGTCAAAAGCTTTCCCTGCATCTATTGAGATGATCATATGGTTTTTCTCCTTCAATTTGTTAATATGGTGTATCACATTGATAGATTTGCGTATACTGAAGAATCCTTGCATTCCTGGAATAAACCCCACTTGTTCATGGTGTATGATTCTTTTAATGTGCTGTTGGATTCTGTTTGCTAGTATTTTGTTGAGGATTTTTGCATCTATGTTCATCAGTGATATTGGCCTGTAGTTTTCTTTCTTTGTGACATCCTTGTCTGGTTTTGGTATCTAGGTGATGGGTGCTTCGTAGAAGGAATTTGGGAGTGTTCCTTCCTCTGCTATATTTTGGAAGACTTTGAGAAGGATAGGTATTAGCTGTTCTCTAAATATTTGAAAGAATTCGCCTGTGAAGCCATCTGGTCCTGGGCTCTTGTTTGTTGGAAGATTTTTAATCACAGTTTCAATTTCAGTGCTTGTGATTGGTGTGTTCATATTTTCCATTTCTTCCTGATTCAGTCCTGGCAGTTGTGCATTTCTAAGAATTTGTCCATTTCTTCCAGTTTGTCCAGTTTATTGGCATACAGTTGCCTGTAGTAATCTCTCATGATCATTTCTATTTCTGCAGTGTCAATTGTTACTTCTTTTTCACTTCTAATTCTATTGATTTGAGTCTTCTCCCTTTTTTTCTTGATGAGTCTGGCTAATGGTTTATCTATTTTGTTTATCTTCTGAAAGAAACAGCTTTTAGTGTTATTAATCTTTGCTATTCTTTCCTTCTTTCTTTTATTTCTGATCTTATTTTTATGATTTCTTTCCTTCTGCTAACTTTGGGGTTTTTTTGTTCTTCTTTCTCTAATTGCTTTAGGTGCAAGCTTAGGTTGTTTATTCGAGATGTTTCCTACTTCTTAAGGTGGGGTTGTATTGCTATAAACTTCCCTCTTGGAACTGCTTTTGCTGCATCCCCTAGGTTTTGGGTCGTTGTGTCTCCATTGTCATTTGTTTCTAGGTATTTTTTAATTTCCTCTTTGATTTCTTCAGTGATCACTTTGTTATTAAGTAGTGTATTTTGTAGCCTCCATGTGTTTGTATTTTTTACAGATCTTTTCCTGTAATTGATATCTAGTCTCATGGCGTTGTGGTCAGAAAAGATACTTGATACATTTTCAATTTTCTTATATTTACCAAGGCTTGATTTGTGACCCAAGATATGATCTATCCTGGAGAATGTTCCATGAGCACTTGAGAAAAATGTGTATTCTGTTGTTTTTGGATGGAGTGTCCTATAAATATCAATTAAGTCCATCTTGTTTAATGTATCATTTAAAGCTTGTGTTTCCTTATTTATTTTCATTTTGGATGATCTGTCCATTGGTGAAAGTGGGGTGTTAAAGCCCCCTACTATGAATGTGTTACTGTCGATTTCCCCTTTTATGGCTGATAGTTTTTGCCATATGTATTGAGGTGCTCCTATGTTGGGTGCATAAATATTTACAATTGTTATATCTTCTTCTTGGATGGATCCCTTGATCATTATGTAGTGTCCTTCTTTGTCTCTTGTAATAGTCTTTATTTTAAAGTCTATTTTGTCTGATATGAGAATTGCTACTCCACCTTTCTTTTGGTTTCCATTTGCATGGAATATCTTTTTCCATCCCCTTACCTTCTGTCTGTATGTGTCTCTAGGTCTGAAGTGGGTCTCTTGTAGACAGCATATATATGGGTCTTGTTTTTGTATCCATTCAGCCAATCTGTGTCTTTTGGTGGGAGCATGTAGTCCATTTACATTTAAGGTAATTGTCGATATGTATGTTCCTATTCCCTTTTCTAAATTGTTTTGGGTTCGTTATTATAGGTCTTTTCCTTCTCTTGTGTTTCTTGCCTAGAGAAGTTCCTTTAGCATTTGTTGTAAAGCTGGTTTGGTGGTGCTGAACTCTCTCAGCTTTTGCTTGCCTGTAAAGGTTTTAATTTCTCCATCAAATCTGAATGAGATCCTTGCTGGGTAGAGTAGTCTTGGTTGCAGGTTTTTCTCTTTCATCACTTTCAGTATGTCCTGCCACTCCCTTCTGGCTTGCAGAGTTTCTGCTGAGAGATCAGCTGTTAACCTTATGGGGATTCACTTGTGTGTTATTTGTTGTTTTTCCCTTGCTGCTTTTAATATGCTTTCTTTGTATTTAATTTTTGACAGTTTGATTAAAATGTGTCTTGGTGTATTTCTCCTCGGTTTTATCCTATATGGGACTCTCTGTGCTTGCTGTACTTGATTAACTATTTCCTTTCCCATATTAGTGAAGTTTTCCACTATAATCTCTTCAAATATTCTCTCAGTCCCTTTCTTTTTCTCTTCTTCTTCTGGAACCCCTATAATTCGAATGTTGGTGCGTTTAATGTTGTCCCGGAGATCTCTGAGACTGTCCTCAGTTCTTTTCATTCTTTTTTCTTTATTCTGCTCTGCAGTATTTATTTCCACTGTTTTATCTTCCAGGTCACTTATCCGTTCTTCTGCCTCAGTTGTTCTGCTATTGATCCCATCTAGAGTATTTTTAATTTCATTTACTTTGTTGTTCATCATTGTTTGTTTCATCTTTAGTTCTTCTATGTCCTTGTTAAATGTTTCTTGCATTTTATCCATTCTATTTCCAAGATTTTGGATCTTCTTTACTATCATTATTCTGAATTCTTTTTCAGGTAGACTGCCTATTTCCTCTTCATTTGTTAGGTCTGGTGCATTTTTATCTTGCTCCTTCATCTGCTGTGTGTTTTTCTGTCTTCTCATTTTACTTATCTTACTGTGTTTGGGGTCTCCTTTTTGCAGGCTGCAGGTCCGTAGTTCCAGTTGTTTTTGTTGTCTGTCCCCAGTGGCTAAGGTTGGTTCAGTGGGTTGTGTAGGCTTCCTGGTGGAGGGGACTAGTGCCTGTGTTCTGCTGGATTAGGCTGGATATTGTCTCTCTAGTGGGCAGGTCCACGTCTGGTGGTGTGTTTTGGGGTGTCTGTGGACTTATTATGATTTAGGCAGCCTCTCTGCTAATGGGTGGTGTTGTGTTCCTGTTTTGCTAGTTGTTTGGCATAGGTTGTCCTGCACTGTAGCTTGCTGGTCATTGAGTGAAGCTGGGTTCTGGTGTTGAGATGGAGATCTCTGGGAGTTTTTTGTCATTTGATATTATGTGGAGCTGGGAGGTCTCTTGTTGACTAGTGTCCTGAATTTGGCTCTCCCACCTCAGAGGCACAGCACTGAGTCCTGGCTGCAGCACCAAGAGCCTTTCATCCATATGGCTCAGAATAAAAGGGAGAAAAAGTAGAGAGATAGAAGTAGTAGAAGTAGGAAGAAAGAAAGAAAGAAAGAAGGGAAGGAAGGAAGGAAGAAAGCAAGAAAGAAGAAAAGAAGGAAAGAAGCAAAGAAAGGAGGGAGGGAGGGATGGAGGAAGGAAGGCAGGAACGAGGGAAGGAAGGAAAATAGAAAGAAAGAAAGAAGTTAGAGTAAAATAAAATAAAGTATAATAAAGTTATTAAATTAAAAATAATTATTTAGGGAAAACAATGGGACGGATAGAACCTTAGGACAAATGGTGGAAGCAAAGCTATACAGACAAAATCTTACACAGAAGCATACACATAAACCCTCACAAAAAGAGGTAAAGGGGAATAAATCCTGTTCTCAAAGTCCACCTCTTCAATGTGGGATGATTCGTTGTCTAAAGGAGCTAAGGAAGGAAGGAAGTAGGAAGGAAGGAAGGAAAGAAAGAAGGTAAAGTATAATAAAGTTATTAAAATTAAAATTATTATTAAGAAAAATATTTTTTTTAAAAAAAGCGGACAGATAGAACTCTAGGACAAATGGTGGAAGCAAAGCTTTACAGACAGAATCTCACAGAGAAGTATACACATACACACTCACAAAAAGAGGAAAAGAGGAAAAAATCATAGACCTTGTTCTCGAAGTCCACCTCCTCAATTTGGGATGATTCGTTGTCTATTCATGTATTCCACAGATGCAGGGTACATCAAGTTGATTGTGAAGCTTTAATCCACTGCCTCTGAGGCTGCTGGGAGAGATATCCCTTTCTCTTCTTTATTCTCACAGCCCACAGGGGCTCAGCTTTGGATTTGTCCCCACCTCTGCGTGTATGTCACTGGAGGGCATCTGTTCTTCACTCAGACAGGATGGGGTTAAAGGAGCCGCTGCTTTGGGGGCTCTGGCTCACTCAGGCTGGGGGGACGGAGGGGCACGGAGTGCGGGGCGAGCCTGCGGCGGCAGAGGCCAGCATGACGTTGCACCAGCCTGAGGCACACCGTGCGTTCTCCCAGTGGATTTGACCCTGGATCCCGGGACCCTGGCAGTGGCAGGCTGCACAGGCTCCCTGGAAGGGGGTGTGGATAGTGACCTGTGCTTGCACACAGGCTTCTTGGTGGTGGCAGCAGCAGCCTTAGCATCTCATGTCTGTCTCTGGGGTCCGCGCTTTTAGCCGCGGCTCGTGCCCGTCTCTGGAGCTCCTTTAAGCAGCGCTCCTAATCCCCTCTCCTCGCGCACCAGTAAATAAAGAGGGAAGAAAATGTCTCTTGCCTCTTCGGCAGCTCCGGAACGTTTCCCGGACTCCCTCCGGGCTAGCCGTGGTGCACTAACCCCTTCAGGCTGTGTTCACGCAGCCAACCCCAGTCCTCTCCCTGTGCTCCGACCGAAGCCCGAGCCTCAGCTCCCAGCCCCGCCCGCCTGGGCGGGTGAGCAGACAAGCCTCTCGGCCTGGTGAGTGCCGGTTGGCACCGATACTCTGTGCGGGAATGTCCCTGATTTGCCCTCTGCACCCCTTTTGCTGTGCTCTCCTCCACAGGTCCGAAGCTCCCCCATCCACCTCCCGCAGTCTCTGCCCGCGAAGGGACTTCCTAGTGTGTGGAAACCTTTCCTCCTTCACAGCTGCCTCCCACTGGTGCAGATGCCGTCCCTATTCTTTTGTCTCTGTTTTTTTTCTTTTGCCCTACCCAGGTACGTGGGGAGTTTCTTGCCTTTTGGGAGATCTGAGGTCTTCTGCCAGCATTCAGTAGGTGTTCTGTAGGAGTTGTTCCACGTGTAGATGTATTTCTGGTGTATCTGTGGGGAGGAAGGTGATCTCCACATCTTACTCTTCCACCATCTTCCCCCACATCTGTAACAGTCTTTATTTTAAAGTCTATTGTGTCTGTTATGAGTAATGCAACTCCAGCTTTCTTTTGATTTCCATTTGCATGGAATATCTTTTTCCATCCCCTCACTTTCAGTCTGTATGTGTCCCTAGGTCTGAAGTGGGTCTGTTCTAGACAGCATATATTGGGGTATTCTTTTTTATCCATTCATGCAGTCTGTGCCTTTCATTTGGAGCATTTTAGCCTTTTACAATAAAGGTAATTATCAATATGTATATTCCTGTTGCCCTTTTTTAATTGCTTTGGGTTTGTGTGTGTAGGTATCTTTTCTTCTCTTGTGTTTCCCTCCTAGAGAAGCTCCTTCAGCATTTGTTGTAAACTGGGTTTTGCAGTGCTGAATTCTCTTAGCTTTTGCTTGTCTGTAAAGCTTTTGATTTTTCCATCAAATCTGAATGAGATTCTTGCTGGGTAAATGATCTTTGTTGTAGGTTTTTCCCTTTCATCACTTAAACTATATCCTTACACTCCTTTCTGGCCTAGTTTCTGCTGAAAAATCAGATGATAACCTTATGGGTATTCCATTGTATATTATTTTTTGCTTTTCCCTTGCTGCTTTTAATATTTTTTCTTTGTATTTAGTTTTTGTTAGTTTGATTAACATGCATATCAGCATGTTTCTCTTTTGGTTTATCCTGTATGGGCTTCTGTGCTTCCTGGACTTGGGTGGCTATTTCTTTTCCCATATTAGGGAAGTTTTCAACTATAATATCTCCAAATATTTTCTCAGGCCATCTCTCTTTCTCTTCTTCCTTGGGGCCCCTATAATTTTAATGTTGATGTGTTTAATGTTGTCCTAGAGGTTTCTGAGACTGTCTCATTTCTTTTCATTCTTTTTTCTTGATTCTGCTCTGTGGTGGTTATTTACAACATTCTATCTTTCAGCTCACTTATCCGTTTTTCTGCCTCAGTTATTCTGCTATTCATTTTTTCTAGTATATATTTAATTTCAGTTATTGTGCTCTTCATCACCGTTATGTTCTTTAGTTCTTCTAAGGGCTTGTTAAACATTTCTTGTATTTTCCCAATCCATTCCTCCATTCAATTTCCAAGATTTTGGATCTTTACTATAATTATGCTGAATCTTGTTTCAGTTAGAATGACTATTTCCTCTACATTTATTTTGTCTTGTGGATTTTTACCTTGCTCCTTCATCTGCAATATATTTCTCTGTCTTCTCATTTTGTCTAACTTACTGTGTTTGAGGCCTCCTTTCCACAGGCTGCAAGGTTGTTGTTTCTCTTGCTTTTTGTTTCTGCCTCCAGTGAGTGAGGTTGGTCCAGTGGTTTGTGTAGACTTTCTGGTGGGAGGGACTGGTGCCTGTGCTCTGGTCAGTGGAGCTGGATCTCTTCCTTCTTTTGGAACGGTCTGTGTCAGTTGGTGTGTTTGGGAGTGTCTCTGAGCTTAGTATACTTTAGGTAGCCTGTATGCTGATGGTGGATATTTTTCCTGTCTTGCTTGTTGTTTTGCATGAGGCATCCAGCACTGGAGCCTGCAGGTAGTTGGCCTTGGCCAGGTCTTGGAGTTGAGATGGAGACTTCCTGTGGGGCTCTTGCCAATTAGTATTCCCTTGGACTGGGAATTCTCTGGTGGTCCAGCATCCTGGACTCGGCACTCCCACCCCAGAGGCTCTGGCTCAAGCCCTGGCTGGGGAACCAACACCCTGCAAGCTGCACAGTGTGGCAAAAAAAAAAACAAAATTGGGAAGGGGGGAAGCAAACAAATAGACTAACAAAACCTAAGACAAATAGCAAAGACAAAAACAAACAGTAACAACAACAGTTTAAAAACAGAAAACAAATGAATAGATATTAACCGAAACAAATGGTAAAAGCAAATCCATGAAAGGAAAAGCAAAACCTAACAAAGAAACACACACACATACAAAAAAAGAAACAGAAACAAAAATAAAGAAAACAAAAAACAGGAGAAGAACCAGACAAATAAAATAACTAAAAAATGAAATCAAACAATTAAAAAACAAAACTAACAAAAACAAAAAAATCGAGAAACAAAAGAAAAGCATAATGCAAACTAAAAAAAGCAAAGAAAACATAAAATAAACACACAAAAGCTATTAAAAAATAGGAAAAGGATTAAAAAAACATAACAAAAGGAGAAAACACAAAACACCAAAAATAAAAATAGAAAAATACAATAAAAATATATTAAATTTTTTAATTTATAAAAATAATAAATAAAACAATAATAATAATAGAAACAACAGAAGAAGTAAAACATTAAAAAAAATAATGTTTTCTTGGGGTCTCTGCTTTCAGTGTCCTTGCCCCCACAGTGAGTCACAGCCAACCTCTGCCTCCCCAGGAGGCCCTCCAATACCTCTAGGTAAGTTTCTGGACCTGCTGTGGGCACTGTGGGGACAGCTCAGACTCTGACGTGGCCCAGCTTTCAGGTGTACTTGCCCCCATATATCTGGCTCCGTTGTGGGAATATTCAGTGTCAATTCAGATGGAAGCATTTACCAAGCCAATCACAGGCATTTAATCTGCAGCTTGTGCAGCTGCACAGAAAGATTTTCATTATTCTTCCTTAGTCACCTGCCCCTGGGACCCAGCTGTGGTTTTAGTCCCATCTCTGTGTGTGGGCCACCCACAGTGGTGTGCTCCTGAGGCTGCCCTAGAGCACTCAGGTCTGCCCCTGTGAGGACAGGGCATGAAGTTGGCATGGCACTGGGGCCACAGGAGCTCTGGTGGTTACAGGTGTGGGAGGGGGCTGGCAGCTGCGAGACATCCAGTCCTGCCAGTGAGGAGGTGTGCTGGTAAGACGGCAGCCATGGGCATGAGAGATCCGGCCCTACTGGGAACCTTTCCTGGGGCCCAGCGGACTTTGTGAGAGGATCATCCCTTTTGTAGTGCCTGGTGGCAAGTGTGCAAGGGCCATCCCTGGTGCAGCCTTGATGGGGACCTTTCCTACTGCTGGGTGACAGGTGTGAGAAGGTCAGCCCCAGTAGGGATTTTTCCTAGCACCTGGTGGCAGGCACATGTGTGACAGCCTCAGCAGGGATTTTCACAGTGTCCAGCAGCAGGCACATGAGGGCCAGCCCTATTGGAAGCCTTTGCTAGTGCCTGCTGGCAGGGACAAGAAGACCAGCCCCAGTAGGGGCTTTTCCTAGTGCCTGGCAGCAGGCACGTGTGTGCCAGCCTTGGTGGGAACCTTTCTTAGCACCTGGGGTGCACGGGCTGGCATGTGGAGAGAGAGAGACTGCAATGGTGGCTTCAGCCCCTGAACATCATTCAACAGTTGTACCTTGCTTCTCTGGTAGTCTGGGTTTCCTCCATAAGCATTCCTCATTGCAGATTACCTTCTTCCCATTCCTTCAGGCTGTTTCCTTGCAGCAAACAGCAGTCTTCTCCCCAGGTTTGCTCTCCAATCCCCACCTTTCAGCTCCCAGCCCTCATGCGGACCAGCAGACACACACCCCAGTCTAGCGTGTGCAAGGCCGTGCCATGGACCATCTGTGTAGGTAACACTCTGTCTTGTCTGCCACCGACTGGCTATTTCACCATCCTCTGACAACCTATGCTCTCCTTCTGTCCCAACTAATTTCCCTATCAGTGAGGGAGCTTCCCAAGATGTGGGAACCTCTCCTCTTCCTTGGCTCCACACTAGTGGTGCAGGTCTTTTCCCACATCCACTTATCTTCTTTTTCCTTTCTTCTTTCTTTCAGCCTGCCCAGTTATGTGGGGCTCTTTCCTGTCTTTTCTGGTGTCCAAGGTCTTCTGCTAGTGTTCAGCTGGTGCTCTGTGAGAATTGTTCCATCTGTAGATGTATTAATGCATTTGTGAAGAGAGATAAACTCCACGTCCTCCCACTCCTCTGCCATCTTAAAAACTGTCTCTTAAGTTTCTTAAATTATATGTGATGATTGAAGTAAAATTTATAAAAACGTTGGATATAGCATTTTATGTATGTAGAGAATATTCTCAGTAATATTATACCTAAATGGCAATAACATTTCTATACTTCAATGTGATGAAATGTGAATATCAACATGCTTCAATAAAGAACATACATACTTATTGTGTATATACATTATAATAGCTAGAACAGCCACTAAGAACAATATACAAAGCAATACTCTGGAAAATACTATAAACAAATCAAGTTGGAGTCTTAAATCATGTACATTTAACCCACATCAATATTAGAAAACAGAAACAGAAGAACGAAAAACAAAGGAAACAAACAAAAAAATAACAAAATGGCAGACTCAAGCCTTAACATATCAATAATTGCCTGAAATGTAAATGATCTAAGGGCACCAAATAAAGACAGAGATTGCTAGAATACAATTTAAAACACAATCCAGCAATGTGCTGTCTACAAGAAACTTGCTTTAGATATAATTATATAGATAGGTTGAGGGGACTTCCTTGGTGGTTCAGTTGTTAAGAATATGTCTTCCAATGCAGGGGACAGGGTTCGATCTCTTGTCGGGGAAATAAGATCCCACATACCACAGGGGCAACTAAGCCTGTGCACTGCAACTACTGAGCCTGCACACTCTAGAGCCCACCTGCCTCAACTAGAGAGCCCCCATGCCACAACTACTGAACCCGAATGTTCTGCAGCCTACGCACCACGATGAAGAGCCTGCACACCACAACAAAAGATCCCACAGGCCACAAATAAGACCTAATGCAGCCAAATAAATAAATAAATAAAAATAAAAGCCAGAATCAAAAAAAAAAAAACATATAGGTTGGTTGAAAGTAAATGATGGAAAAAGATATACTATGCAGGAGGATATAACAATTCTAAATGTAAGCACACCAAACAACAGAGACTCAAAATACCTGAGGCAAAAAATGACAAAACTACGGAGATTGGTTCAAGATGGCAGAGTAGAAGGACGTGCACTCATTCCCTCTTGTGAGAGCATCGGAATCACAACTAACTGCTGAACAATCATCTACAGGAACACACTGGAACTCACCAAAAAAGATACCCCACATCCAAAGACAGAGAAGCCACAATGAGATGGTAGGAGGGGCACAATCACAATAAAATCAAATCCCATAAACACTGGTTGGGTGACTCACAAACTGGAGAACAATTATACCACAAAAGTCCAGCCACTGGAGTGAAGGATCTGAGCCCCACATCACGCTTCCCAACCTGGAGGTCCAGCAATGGGGGGTGGGGGGAATTCCCAGAGAATCACACTTTGAAGACTAGTGAGATTTAACTGCAGAA
Organism: Monodon monoceros; assembly: GCF_005190385.1. Taxonomy (NCBI): domain Eukaryota; kingdom Metazoa; phylum Chordata; class Mammalia; order Artiodactyla; family Monodontidae; genus Monodon; species Monodon monoceros. The sequence continues at coordinate 49,237,105 of NW_021703779.1, read as the reverse complement.
CTTCGACAAGTCTGAGAGAAGCAGAGACTCCACTCTTGGAAGGCACACACAAAGTAGTGTGTGCATCAGGACCCAGGGGGAAGGAGCAGTGATCCAATAGGAGAGTGAATCAGACTTCTCTCCTAGTGTTGGAGGGTCTCCTGCAGAAGTGGGGTGTAGCTATGGCACACCACAGGGACAAGGACACTAGTAGCAGAAGTTCCAGGAAGAAATCCTTGGCATAAGCCTTCCCAAAGTCCTCCATTACCCACACCAAGGACCCTCTGTGCCCTGGTGCTAGGTCACCTCAGGCCAAACAACCAACATGGAGGGAATTCAGCTCGACCCATCAGCAGACAAGCGGATTAAAGTTTTACTGAGCTGTGGCCCTCAGATCAACATCCAGCTCTACTGATCACCAGTTCCTCCCATCAGGAAACGTGCACAAGTCTCTTAGATAGGCTCATCCACCAGAAGGTAGACAGCAAAAGCAAGAAGAATTACAGTCATGCAGCCTGTGGAACATAAACCACATTCACAGAAAATAAACAAAATGAAAAGGAAGAGGACTATGTACCAGATGAAGGAACAAGATAGAACCCCAGAAAAACAATTAAATGAAGTGGAGATAGGCAACCATCCAGAAAAAGAATTCAGAATAATGATAGTGAAGATGATCCAGTACCTCAGAAAAAGAATGGAGACAAAGATCAAGATGATGAAAGAAATATTTAACAAAGACCTAGAAGAATGAAAGAACAAACACCTAGAAGAATTAAAGAACAAACAAACAAACATGAACAATAAAATAACTGAAATGAATAATATACTAGACGGAATCAATAGCAGAATAACTGAGGCAGAAGAATAGATAAGTGACCTGGAAGATAGAATGGTGGAATTCAGGACCATGGAAAACAATAAAGAAAAAAGAATGAAAAGAAATGAAGACAGCTTAAGAGACCACTGGGCAACATTAAATGGACCAACATTCACATAATATAGGTCCCAGAAAGAGAAAAGAGAGAGAAAGGACCTAAGAAAATATTTGAAAAGATTAGATGAAAACTTCACTAACATAGGAATAGAAATAGCCACCTAAGTCCAGGAAGTACAGAGAGTCCCAGGCAAGATAAACCCAAGGAGAAACACGCTGAGACATATAGTAAACAAACTGAAAAAAAAATAAAGACAAACAAAACTTATTAAAAGAAAAAAAGGGGGCTTCCCTGGTGGCGCAGTGGTTGAGAGTCCGCCTGCCGATGCAGGGGACACGGGTTCATGCCGCAGCCTGGGAAGATCCCACATGCCATGGAGCAGCTGGGCCCGTGAGGCATGGCCACTGAGCCTGCGCATCCGGAGCCTGTACTCCGCAGTGGAAGAGGCCACAACAGTGAGAGGCTCGCGTACCGCAAAAATAAAAAAAGGGAAAAATGATAAAAAAACATACAAGGGAATTCCCATAAAGATAAAAGCTGATTTCTCAGCAGAAACCCTACAAGCCAGAAAGGAGTGGCACAATATATTTAAATAATGAAAGAGAAGAACCTACAACCAAGATTATAATACCCAGCAAGGACATCATTCAGATTCAACGGAGAAACCAAATCTTTACAGACAAGGAAAAGCTAAGAGAATTCAGCACTACAAAAGCAGCTCTACAACAAACACTAAAGGAACTTCTCTAGGTGGGAAACACAAGAGAAGAAAATGACCTACAAAAACAAACCCAAAACAATTAAGAAAATGGTAATAGGAATATACATATTGGTAATTACCTTAAATATGAATGGATTAACTGCTCCAACCAAAACACACAGGCTCGCTGAATGAATAGAAAAGCAAGACACATATATATGGTGTCCACAAGAGACCCACTTCAGACCTAGGGACACATACAGACTGAATGTGAGAGAATAGAAAAAGGTATTCCATGCAAACGGAAATCAAAAGAAAGCTAGAGTAGCAATACTCATATCAGATAAAATGACTTTAAAATAAGAATGTTAAAAGAGACAAGGAAGGACACTACACAATTATCAAGAGGTCAAACCAAGAAGAAGATATAACAATTATAACTATATATGCACCCAACATAGGAGCACCTCAATACATAAGGCAAAAGCTAACAGCTATAAAAGAGGAAAACAACAATACCACAATAATAGTGGGGAACTTTAGCACCTCACTTACACCAATGAAAAAATCATCCAGAGAGAAAATTAATAACAAAGCACAAGATTTAAAAGACACAATAGATGAGATAGATTTAATCGATATTTATAGGACATTCCATCCAAAAACAGCAAAACACACTTATTTCTCAAGTGCACACAGAACATTCTCCAAAATACATCACATCTTGGGTCGCAAATCAAGCCTTGGCAAATTTAAGAAAATTGAAATCATATCAAGCATCTTTTTGGACCCCGATGCTATGAGATTAGAAGTAAATTACAGGGGAAAAAAACCGTAAAAAAACACAAACACATGGAGGCTAAATAATACATTACTAAATAACCAAGAGATCACTGAAGAAATCAAAGAGGAAATCAAACAATACCTAGAGACAAACGGCAACACTAACACAATGACCCAAAACCTATGGGATGCAGCAAAAGCAGTTCTAAGAGGGAAGTTTATAGCACTACAATCTTACCTCAAGAAACAAGAAAAATCTCAAAAAGCCAATCTAAACTTACACCTAAAGGAACTAGGGAACAAAGAATAAACAAAACCCAAAGTTAGTAGAGGAAAGAACTCAGACCAAAACAGAAATAAATGAAATAGAAACAAAGAAAACACTAGCAAACATCAATAAAACTAAGCTGATTCTTTGAGAAGATAAACAAAATTGATAAACCATTAGCCAGACTCATAAAGAAAAAGAGGGAGAGGACTCAAATCAATAAAATTAGAAATGAAAAAGGACATATTACAACTGACAATGCAGAAAAACAAAGCATCCTAAGAGAATACTATAAGCAACACTATGCTAATAAAATGGACAACCTGGAAGAAATGGACAAATTTTTAGAAAGGTATAACATTCCAAGATTGAACAAGGAAGAAATAGAAAATATGAACAGATGAATCACAAGGAATGAAATTGAACCCGTGAATAAATATCTTCCAACAAACAAAAGTCCACAACCAGATGACTTTGCAGGTGAATTCTATCAAACATTTAGAGAAGAGTTAACACCCATCCTTCTCAAACCCTTCCAAAAAATTGCAGATAGAGGAACACTCCCAATCTCATTCTATGAGACGACCATCACCCTGATACCAAAATCAGACAAAGATACTACAAAAAAATAAAATTACAGACCATTATCACTGATGAATACATGTGCAAAGATCCTGAACAAAATACTAGCAAACAGGATCCACCAATACATTAAAAGGATCATACACCATGAGCAACTGGGATTTATCCCAGGGATGCAGGGATTCTTCAATATATGCAAATCAATCAATGTGATAAACAATATTAACAAATTGAAGAATAAAAACCATATGATCATCTCAATAAATGCAGAAAAACCTTGGATAAAATTCAACACCTCTTTATGATAAAAATTCTCCAGAAAGTGGGCATAGAGGAAACCTACCTCAAAATAATAAAGGCCGTATATGAAAAACCCACAGCCTACATCATTCCTAATGGTTAAAAACTGAGAGCATTTCCTCTAAGATCCAGAACAAGAGAAGGATGTCCACTCTTGCCACTATTATTCAACATAGTTTTGGAAGTCCTAGCCATGGCAATCATAGAAGAAAAACAAATAAAAAGCATACAAATTGGGAAAGAAGTAGTAAACTTGTCACTGTTTGCAGATGACATGATACTATACATAGAAAATCCTAAAGATGCCACCAGAAAACTACTAGAGCTAATCAATGAATTTGCTAAAGTTACAGGATACAAAATTAATACAGAGAATTTACCTGCATTCCTATACAATAACAACAAAAGACAAGAAAGTGAAATAAAACAAACTATCCATTGCAAAAAAAAAAAAAAGAATAAAGAACCCAGGAATAAACCTACCTAAGGAGGTAAAAGACCTGTACTTAGAAAACTATAAGACACTTATGAAAGAAATCAAAGATGACATAAACAGATGGAGAGGCATACCATGTTCTTGGATTGAAAGAATCAATATTGTGAAAATGACTAAACTACCCAAAGCCATCTACAGATTCAATGCAATCCCTATCAAAATACCAGTGGCATTTTTTTTTTTACTGAACTAGAACAAAGAAATCTTAAAATTTGTATGGAGTCACAAACGACCCTGAATAGCCAAAACAATATCAGGGTAAAAAATGGAACAGGAGGAATCTGACTCCCTGACTTCAGACTATACTACAAAGCTACAGTCATCAAGACAGTATGGTACTGGCACAAAAACAGGAATATAGATCAATGGAACAGGATAGAAAACCCAGAAATAAACCCATGCACCTCTGGTCAACTAATCCATGACAAAGGAGGCAAGGATCTACAATGGAGAAAAGACAGTCCTTCATGAAGTGCTGCTGGGAAAACTGGACAGCTACATGTAGAAGACTGAAAATAGAACACTCCCTGACACCATACACAAAAATAAACTCAAAATTAATTAAAGACCTAAGTGTAAGACTGGACACTATAAAACTCTTAGAGGAAAACAGGAAGAACACACTTTGAAATAAATTACATCAAGGTCTTTTCTGACCCACCTCCTAGAGTAATGGAATTAAAAACAAAACTAAATAAATGGGGCCTAATGAAACTTCAAAGCTTTTGCACAACAAAGGAAACCATAAAGAAGACAAAGAGACAACCCTCAGAGTGGGAGAAGATATTTGCAAATGAGTTAATGGAGAAAGGATTAATCTCGAAATTACATAAGCAGCTCATACAGTCCAAAATTTAAAAAAAAGCAAACAACCGAATCAAAAAATGGACAGAACACCTAAATAGACATTTCTCTAAAGAAGACATACAGATGGCCAACAGGCTCATGAAAACTGCTCAACATCACTAATCATTAGAGAAATGTAAATCAAAACTATAACAAGGTACAACCTCACACAGGTTAGAATGGACATCATCAGAAAATCTACAAACAACAATTGTTGAAGAGGGTGTGGAGAAAAGGAAAACCTCTTGCACTGTTGGTGGGAATGTGAATAGATACAGCCACTATGGAGAACAGTATGGATGTTCCTTAAAAAACTAAAAATAGAATTACCACATGACCCAGCAATCACACTACTGGTCATTTCCCCAGTGAAAACCACAATTCAAAAAGACACATGCAGGGAGACCTTCAAGATGGTAGAAGAGTTAACACGTGAAGATTACCTTCCTCCTCACAAATACATCAGAAATATATCTACATGTGGAACAACTCCTACAGAAGACCTAGTGAATGCTGACAGAAGGTCTCAGACTTCCCAAAAGGCAAGAAATTATCTACGTACCTGGGTAAGGCAAAAGAAAAATCAGAAACAAAAGTGTAAGGATGGGACCTGCACCACTGCGAGGGAGCTGTGAAAGAGGAATAGTTATAACACACTAGGAAGCTCCTTCACTGGTGGAGATGTGGAGTGGAGGGGGTGAAGCTTCAGAACCATGGAGGAAAGCACAGCAACAGGGGTGCAGAGGGCAAAGTTGATAGATTTCTGCACAGAGGATCAATGTAGACCAGCACTCACTAGCCTGAGAGGTTTGTCTGCTCACCCATTGGGGTGGGGAACTGGGAGCTGAGGGTTGAGTTTCTCAGGTTAGATCCCAGGGAGAGGGCTGAGGTTGGCTGCACGAAAACAGCCTGGAGAGGGCTAGTGGGCCACAGCTAGCTGGGATGGAATCTGGGAAAATGTCTGGACCTGCCTAAGAGGCAAGAGACCATTGTTTCGGGGTGCGTGAGGAGAGGGGATTCAGAGCACCGCCTAAATGAGCTACAGAGATGGGCACAAGTCGCAGCTATCAGCGCGGACAATAGAGATGGGCATGAAATGCTAAGGCTGCTGCTGTAGTTACCAAGAAATCTATGTGCAAGCACAGGTCACTATCCACACCTCACCTCCCAAGAGCCTGTGCAGCCTGCCAGTGCCAGGGTCCCATGATCCAGGGACAACTTCCTGGGGAGAGCAAACTGTGCACTTCAGGCAGTTGCAACATCATGCCGGCCTCTACCACTGCAGGCTCGACCCACATTCTGTACCATGCCCTCCCCCGCCCCCTGACCTGAGTGAGACAGAGCCCCCTAATCAGCTGCTACTTTAACATTGTCATGTCTGAGCAAAGAAGAGATGCCCTCAGGCAACCTACACGCTTTGGGGGTGGAGGTGAAATCCAAAGCTGAAGCCCAGGACCTGTGCAAACAAAGAGAAAGAGAAATCTCTCACAGCAACCTCAAGAGCAGCGAAGTCAATCTCCACAATCAACTGGATGTACCCTGTATTTTGGGAATACCTGTATAGACAAGGAGTCATACCAAAATTGAGGGGGTGGACTTTGGGAGCAATGATTTATATATATATATATATATTTCTCTTTGTGAGGGTGTATGTGTCTGCTTCTTTGTGTGACTTTGTCTGTATAGCTTTTCTTTTACCATGTGTCATAGGGTTCTGTCGGTCCATTTTTTTGTTTGTTTGTTTTTTCCAGTATAGTTTTTAACGCTTGTTATCATTGGTATATTTGTTTTTTGGTTTGATTGCTCTCTTTATTACTTTTTTAATTTTTAATAATCATTTTTTAAATTTTACTAACTTTATTTTATTTTATTTTTCTTTCTTTCTTTTTTCCTCCCTTTTTTTCTGAGTCGTGTGGCTGACAGGGTCTTGGTGCTCCGGCCGGGTGTCAGGCCTGTGCTTCTGAGATGGGAGAGTCAAGTTCAGTACATTGCACCAACAGACACCTCCTGGGCCCATGTAATATCAAACGGTGAAAGTTTACCCAGAGATCTCCATCTCAATGCTAAGACGCAGCTCAACTCAATGACCAGCAAGATACAGTGCTGGAAACCCTATGCCAAACAACTAGCAAGACAGGAACACAACCACACCCATTAGCAGAGAGGCTGCCTAAAAGCATAATAAGGTCACAGACACCCCAAAACACACCACTGGACGCGGTCCTACCCACCAGAAAGACAAGACACAGCCTCATCCTCCAGAACATAGGCACTAGTCCCCTCCACCAGGAAACCTACAAAGCACACTAAACCAAGCTTAACAACTGGGGGCAGAGACCAAAAACAATGGGAACTATGAAATAGCAGCCTGCAAAAATGAGACGCCAAACACAGTAAGTGAAGCAAAATGAGAAGACAGAGAAAAACACAGCAGATGAAACAGCAAGGATAAAACCCACCAGACCTAACAAATAAATAGGAAATAGACAGTCTACCTGAAAAAGAATTCAGAGTGATAGTAAAGATGATTCAAAACCTTGGAAAGAGAATGAAGAAAATACAAGAAACATTTAACAAGGATGTAGAAGAACTAAAGAGCAAACAAACAATGATGAACAACACAATAAATGAAATTAAAAATTCTGTAGAAGGAATCAATAGCAGAATAACAGAGGCAGAAGAATGGATAAGTGGCTTGGAAGATAAAATAGTGGAAATAACTACGGCAGTGCAGAATAAAGAAAAAAAAAGAATTGAGGACAGTCTCAGAGATTTCTGGGGCAACATTAAACGCAAAACATTCGAATTATAGATGTCCCAGAAGAAGACAAAAGGAAAAGGTCTGAGAAAATATTTGAAGAGATTATAGATAAAAACTTACATAATAAGGGCAAGGCAATAGTCAGTCAAGTCCAGGAAGCACAGAGAGTCCCATACAGGGTAAATCCAAGGGGAAACACACCAAGACACATATCAATCAAAGTATCAAAAATTAAAAACAAAGGAAAAATATTAAAAGCAGCAAGGGAAAAACAACAAAAAACATTCAAGGGAATCCCCATAACATTAACAGCAGATTTTTCAGCAGAAACTCTGCAAGCCAGTGGGAGTGGCAGGACATATTTAAAGTGATGAAAGGGAAAAACCTACAACCAAGAATACTCTAACCAGAAATTAGCTTATTCAGATTCAACCAAGAAATTAAAAAGTTTACAGACAAACAAAAGCTAAGAGAATTCAGCAACAGCAAACCAGCTTTACAACAAATGTTAAGGGAACTTCTCTAGGCAGGAAACACAAGAGAAGGAAAAGATCTACAGTAACAAACCAAAAACAGTTAAGAAAATGGTAATAGGAACAGACATATTGATAATTACCTTAAGTGTAAATGGATTAAATGCTCCCACCAAAAGACTTAGACTGGCTGAATGGATACAAAAACAAGATCCGTATATATCGTGTGTACAAAAGAACAATTTCAGACCTAGAGATACATACAGATTGAAAGTGAGGGGATGGAAAAAGATATTCCATGCAAATGGAAATCAAAAGTAAGCTGGAATAACAATGCTCATATCAGAAAAAAATAGACTTTAAAATAAAGACTATTCCAAGAGACGAAAAAGGACACTACATAATGTTCAAGGGATCAATCCAAGAAGATAAAACAATTGTAAATATTGATGTACCCAACACAGGAGCACATCAATACATAAGGCAACTGCTAACAGCCATAAAAGGGGAAATTGACAATAACAGAATCATAGTAGGGGACATTAACACCCCACTTTCACCAATGGGCAGATCATCCAAAATGAAAATAAATAAGGAAACACAAGCTTTAAATGATACATTAAACAAGATGGACTTAATTGATATTTATAGGACATTCCACCCCAAAACAACAGAATACACTTTATTCTCACGTGCTCATGGAACATTCTCCAAGATAGATCATATCTTGGGTCACAATCAAGCCTTGGAAAATTTTAGAAAATTGAAATACTATCGAGTATCTTTTCTGACAACCACACTATGAAACTACATATCAATTTCAGGAAAAAAAACGTGGAAAAATACAAACAGATGGAGGCTAAAAAATACACTAACTTAATAACCAAGTGATCACTGAAGAAATCAGAGAGGAAATCACAAAATACCTAAAAACAAATGGCAATGAAAACATGATGACCTGAAACCTATGGGATGCAGCAAAAGCAGTTCTACGAGGGAGGTTTATAGCAATAAAATCCTACCTCAAGAAATAAGAAAAATCTCACATAAACAAACTAACATTACCCCTAAAGCAATTAGAGGAAGAAGAAAAAAAATAACCCAAAGTTAGCTGAAGGAAAGAAATCATAAAGGTCAGATCAGAAATAAATGAAAAAGAAATGAAGAAAACAATAACAAAGATCAATAAAACTAAAAGCTGGCTCTTTGAGAAGATAAACAAAACTGATAAACCATTAGCCAGACTCATCAAGGAAAAAAGGGAGAAGACTCAAATCAAAAGAATTAGAAATGAAAAAGGAGAAGTAACAACTGACACTCCAGAAATACAAAGGATCCTGAGAGATTACCACAAGCAACAATATGCCAATAAAATGGACAACCTGGAAGAAATGGACAAATTCTTACAAAAGCACAATGCTCTGAGGCTGAACCAGGAAGAAATAGAAAACATAAACAGACCAATCACAAGCAGTGAATTTGAGACTGTGATTAAAAATCTTCCAAGAAACAAAAGCTCAGGACCAGACGGCTTCACAGGCAAATTCTATCAAGCATTTACAGAAGAGCTAACACCTGTCCCTCTGAAATTCTTCCAAAATAGAGCAGAGGGCGGAAAACTCCCAAACTCATTCACCAGGCCACCATCACCCTGATACCCAAACCAGACGAAGATGTCACAAAGAAAGAATACTACAGGGCAATATCACTGATGAACATAGATGTAAAAATCGTCGACAAAATACTAGCAAATGGAGTCCAATAGCATATTAAAAGGATCATGCACCATGATCAAGTGGTGTCTACCCCAGGAATGCAAGTATTCTTCAGTATATGCAAAGCAATCAATGTGATACACCATATTAACAAATTAAAGGAGAAAAACGATATGATCATCTCAATAGAGGCAGAGAAAGCTTTTGACAAAATGCAACACTGATTTATGACAAAAACCCTTCAGAAAGTAGGCATAGAGAGAGCTTACCTCACCATAATAAAGGCCATACATGGCAAACCCTCAGACAACATCATTCTCAATGGTGAAAAACTGAAACTGTTTCCACTAATATCAGGAACAAGACAAGGTTGCCCACTCTCACCAATATTATTCAACATAGTATTGGAAGTTTTAGCCACAGCAATGAGAGAAGGAAAATAAATAAGAGGAATCCAAATCAGAAAAGAAGAAGTAAAGATGTCACTGTTTGCCGATGACATGGTACTATACATAGAGAATATTAAAGATGCTACCAGAAAACTTCTAGAGCTAGTCAGTGAATTTGGTAAAATTGCCAGATACAAAGTTAATGAACAGAAATCTCTTGCATTCCTATACACTAATGATGAAAAATCTGAAAGAGAAATTAAGGAAACATTCCCATTTACCATTGTAAGAAAAGAATAAAATACCTAAGAGTAAACCTACCTAAGTAGACAAAAGACCTGTAAGCAGAAAACTATAAGACACTGATGAAAGAAATTAAAGTTTATACAAACAGATGGAGATATACCATGCCTTGGATTGGAAGAATCAACATTGGGAAAATGACTATACTACCCAAGTAATCTAGATATTCAATGCAATCTCTATGAAATTACCAATGGCATTTATCACAGAACTGGAACAAAAAATTTCACAATTTGTACAGAAAGACAGAAAAACCCTAATATTCCAAGCAATCTTGAGAAAGAAAACGGAGCTCAAGGTATCAATCTCCCTGACTTCAGACTATACTACAAAGCTACAGTAATCAAGACAGTATGGTACTGGCATAAAAAAAGAAACATAGATCAATAGAACAAGTGAGGAAGCCCAGAGATAAACCCATGCACCTATGGTCAACTAATCTATGACAAAGGAGGCAAAGATATACAATGGAGAAAAGACAGTCTCTTCAATAAGTTTTGCTAGGAAAACTGGACAGCTACATGTAAAAGAATGAAATTAGAACACTCCCTAACACCAAACACAAAAATAAACTTAAAAGGGATTAAAGACCTAAATGCAAGGCCAGACACTATTAAACTCTTAGAGGAAAACAAGGCAGAACACTCTATGACATAAATCACAGCAAGGTCCTTTATGACACACCTCCTAGAGAAATGGAAATAAAAACAAAAATAAACAAACAATACCTAATGTAACTTAAAAGCTTTTGCACAGCAAGGGAAACCATAAACAAGATGGAAAGACAACCCTCAGAATGGGAGAAAATATTTGCAAACGAAACAACTGACAGAGGTTTAATCTCCAAAATACACAAGCAGCTCATGCAGCTCCATATCAAAAAAAAAAAAAAAAACCCAATCAAAAAACGGGCAGAAGGCCTAAATAGATATTTCTCCGAAGAAGATATACACATTGCCAACAAACGCATGAAAGGATGCTCAACATCACTATTCATTAGAGAAATACAAATCAAAACTATAATGAGGTATCACCTCACACTGGTCAGAATGGCCATAATCAAAATATCTACGAACAGCAAATGCTGGAGAGGGTGTGGAGAAAAGGGACTGCTTTTTTTTGCACTGCTGGTGGGAATGTAAATTGATATAGACACTATGGAGATCAGTATGGACGTTCCTTAAACAACTAAAAATAGAACTACCATATGACCCAGCAATCCCACTACTGGGCATATACCCTGAGAGAACCATAATTTAAAAAGAGTCATGTACCACAATGTTGATTTCAGCACTATTTACAATAGCCAGGATATGGAAGCAACCTAAGTGTCCATTGATTGATGAATGGATAAAGAAAATGTGGCACATATACATAATGAAATATTACTCAGCCATAAAAAGTGATGAAATTGTACTATTTTTAGTGAGGTGGATGGACCTAGAGTCTGTCATAGAGTGAAGTAAGTCAGAAAGAGAAAAACAAATACTGTATGCTAACACATATATATATGGAATCTAAATAAATACAAAAGGTTCTGAAGAACCTAGGGGCAGGACAGGAATAAAGACAGACAGATATGGACTTGAGGACATGGGGAGGGGGAAGGGTAAGCTGGGACGAAGTGAGAGAGTGGCTTACATGACTTACATATACTACCAAATATAAAATAGATAGCTAGTGATAAGCAACTGCATAGCACAGGGAGGTCAGCTCAGTGCTTTGTGACCACCTAGAGGTGTAGGATACGGAGGGTGGGAGGGAGATGCAAGAGCGAGAAGATATGGAAATATTTTTATATGTATAGCTGATTCACTTTGTTTTAAAGCAGAAAACAACACACTATTTTAAAGCAATTATACTCCAATAAAGATGTAAGTTAAAAAAGACGCATGCACCCTGCTATTCATTGTAGAACTATTTACAGTAGCCAGGTCATGGAAGCAACCTAAATGCTCATTGACAGACGAACAAGTAAAGAAGATGTGGTACATATATAGAATGGAATATTAATCAGCCATAAAAAAGAACAAAATTGGGTCATTTGTAGAGACCTGGATGGACTTAGAGACTGTCCTACAGAGTGAAGTAAGTCAGCAAGGGAAAAACAAATATCACATATTAACGCATATATGTGGAATCTAGAAAAATGTTACAAATGAACCGGTTTGCAAGGCAGAAATTGAGACACAGATGTAGAAAACAATCGTATGGAAACGAAGGTGTGAAAGTTGGGGGATGATGGTGGTGGGATGCATTGGGAGATCAGGATTGATGTAATACAGTAATATGTATAAAATAGATAACTAATATGAACCGGCTGTATAAAAAATAAATAAATAAAATTCAAAAAAAGAAAAAACTTACAAGCATGAAAGAAGAAAAAAATAAACCTCACAATCATAGTTGCGACTTCACCAAATCAGTCTCAGCACCTAATAGGATAATTAGCAGAACATTCTACCCAAATAATAGTAGATTATATCTTTTCTTAAAGTGTCTATGGAAATTTATCAAGATGGACTATATTCTGGCCCATAATAAAACATCAAAATTTTCCACACACACACACAAAAATCTACAGATGATCCACTTTAGCTGTAGCTTTAGGTGGTACCTTTGGGAAAATGAAGTAAGGCCTCAGTGTCCACTCAAGGGTTTTGGAAATTCATGTTATGGTATATATGATCTTTTCCCTGAAGGCAGTTGGAAGCAATGGATTAAGTTTAAGCAGGAAAGTCTCATGGAACACAAGTGTTAGGGTATGAGAAGAAATATTTTGTAGGTTTTTGGAAGATTAGATATGTCTTTGTAGTTTATCACCTAACGAGGATATGAAGCCATTATACCTAAAGATTGCTGATATGGTTCATGAGTGGGTGGCCTGATTTCCTGGATCTCCTATTCAAAGTATTGTAGTTGTTCTGCTGAAGCTTTTCCAACCTAACTGCTTCATGTGGAAATAAAAAGTACCATCACCAAGAGCACCCCTTTGGACTTGAAGTCTTGGGCAGGGAACTGAATGACCTAGGAGAACAAGTAGCATTTTCATCTTTTTGTTTAATTTATGGTAACTGTGGAAACAAGCAGTCTCTGAGAAAGGAAGAGTTGGTCTAATGGAAGATTTTAAAGGGTAGGTGTTAGTTTTTAAGCCTGTAGTATGGGTACAAGCAGGATGTGCTCCAGGCAAGAGAGAGTTCACATCCCTAAAAGAGCTGTGGAGATGAAAGTTGAATGGAGACTCACTGAAATAATCAGGAGGATTCTAAACTGAAAACATAAAGGACAAAACCACCTGTACCAAACTTAGGAATGTACACTGAGAGAATATCGAGGAGAGGGTTAGCAATTTTCAAGAGCATATCAACAAGAAGAAACTCAGAAATGATTCCTGTGTACACAGGTGTGTGATCACCACCAACCAGAGCGCAAAAGTGACCTAGAAAATTCAGGAAGTAAACTCAGTTCAGACACAACACTTAGACTTGACAGGCTGAGACTCCTGGCAGGGAGAGCCAGGAGGGAATAGGAAAGATATGTAGGTACATAAGCCTCTAAATAGGTTTTGTGGAAGGGCAGGCATTATCTGTGGCACAAGAGACATGTGCCTGGCATGGAGATCTGCTAATATAAGGATGAGAACAGAGGGAGAGTGGAACAACGTATGGTTATTTGGGTGTATGTGAGAGTCTATAGGCTAGAGAGAGGGAGTGGGTGATGCTTTCTTGATGTATATTTTTCAATGGAAATATAGAAGAGTGAAGAGATTAATTACAGAAGAAAAATATTTTAAGAAATAAATGTGACATAATGAATTCTCCAATGAGTTGGAATTTAGTCTTCTGGGCACTTATTGTGTGCCAAGCTCTATGCTGGGTACTGGGGATATAGGGATGAGTCAGAGACAGTCCCTCTCCTCAAGGATCCCTGAGTCTAGTAGGAGAACCTGACAGGTACACAAACAAAATGTAATAATGAAGGGCTTCTTCTGCCATCCAGATATATGCTGGGAGTCTTAGCTAAAAGCAGAGTGCCCAACAGATACATTCTTACCATGCTGACAATTTTATTGCCTAGAAAATAAAATAAATGATTCATTCATTCATTTATTTAAGAAATAGTAATTGAACATATTATATGCACTTGGCATTAGGGCTACAACGGTGAACAAAATAGAGTTCTGACATTGTCCTCATGGATTATATTCTAAAGAAAGAAGAGAAACAGTAAAAAATAAATACATGCATCATATAATTTTGGATTGTGATAAGTGCTCTAAAGGAAAATAGAGCAGGGTAAAGGAATAGAAAATTATGAAGGGTGGGAGAGAGAGATATATGAGTGTGGTATCAGTGTCTCTAAGGAGATATTTAGGCCAAACTACAAAGGAGAAAGAGAGAGAGGGAGGAAGGGGGGAGAGAGGAGAAGAGACATTAGTAATTTTCCTCCAAAGGAAAAAAAGCTAATAGTATGCGTAAGGAAAAAGAGTGATTACTGATTAGGTTCAAAAAGAAACCAACAAGTTGCCTTTACCAGTTCTTTTCATTTGATTTTGCTCCCTTGATGCATCATTCGGACAGCCCAGGTTGACTTCCCCCAAGTCAGTTCTCCACTGTAATATTTCACACTTCTCATGCATCCTTCTCTCTACTGAAGTATTTACATTCAACAGATGTCTCTGTGCCATGTTTTTAAAGTAATGACACTGAATAATGCAGTCCTTCTGTCAAGGAACAAAGAAAAAGTTTGGAGAAAGAGGTAGAATGATGTTAAGAGCATAGCTTCTTAACAAGATTGCCTGGGTGTGTATCCTTACTAAGGGTATGATCATGTTAACCTCTATGTGGCCTCAACTTCCTTATCTATAAAATGGGAACAATATTAGCAGTATTTACCTTGTTGGGCTGTTGTCAAGATTAAATGAGAAAATATAGGTAACATGCTGGGAAGACTGCTCAGTACAAAATAATTTTCAAGGAATCTCAATGATTACTGCTCTTTGGGATTACCCAAATCATGGCATTGCAGTGGCTCTCTACTCATCCAGATGGGGATGAAAGATCAGACCTAAAAGATGTAAACACATCTGAAATACCCAAATCCATGTAATTTTATCTTTAAATTCCTCATAATGGGATGAGTAGTTAAAACATCTGACATACTGTTGCTCAACTATATATAAATATGTGTCTTAAAGGAGGCACTTCCACTCTTTAGATAGAGCTAAGCCTCCAATAATGACCTGAAGGCAACAGCATTTATTGCTAAAGCCTAGCTAAATTTAACTTGTTGTGTCTCATCTTCCCTTTGACTTTATAGTACTTGAAAAAAAGTTGATCTGTTTAAAAAAATTGTATAATTTGTTTTTTATTAATTTGGACAGCATTTCCCCCTCTTCTTGATACCTCAAATGAGGCTTTCTCTATGTGTGTGGTAAATGCACATTACAATTTGTTAACTAAGACCTGATCAGTAAAAGGTAAATTTATTTCATAATTAGACTTAAATAGAATAATGAATGAGTGGATGTATAAGAAAATCCTAGCCTTTTTATTGTTTTGTTTGTACAAAGTTGTATACACAGTGAAATCTGAGATCATAATTCTTAAATAAATCATATTTTTAAACTGCAAAAAAAAAAAAAGAAACCAACGTCCAGATTATGTAGGTCTTTGTATTTTATTCTTAGTAAAATGAGAAGCCATTAAAATGCTCTGAATAGGGAAGATAGATTGTCAGCATTATGATTTTAAGAGCTCACTCTGACTTATGTTTGGAAATTGGATGTAAGGGAAGCAAAGGTGGAGACAAGGTTGCAGCAAGTTGGCTACTGTAGTGGCTCAGGTGAAAGATTATGGTGGTATCTGTGTAGGAGAGAAGTGAGTTGATTCAGAATGTTTTGAAAGCAAAATCCACAAAACGTGCTTCTGGATTGGATGAGCAGCTGTAAAGAAAAGATAATGCTGATGATTCATGCTTGAGCAATGAAGGAACTTTCTGCTCTAGGTTTAATCTGAACAGGATGGAGGGAATGACTCGTGGTCTGTAAAAGGCGGAAAATCTGACTGTCTTAGTTCATGAAACCTAGGGAACAGGATAGTGGTGGTGGTGGTGGTAGTGGTGGTGATAGGGTAACATGCCCTTTGACCACACAAGCCTCAAGCTCACCTCTCAGTCCTAAGCTGGCTTCTTATATATCTTTCCTTCCTTCCTTCCTTCCTTCCTTCCTTCCTTCCTTCCTTCCTTCCTTCCTTCCTTCCTTCCTTCCTTCCTTCCTTCTCTCTCTCTCTCTTTCTCCCCCTCTCTTTATTTTCTTCCTTCCATACTTCCAGCTTCCAGGACTGTCTATTTTACCCACCTTATTCTTAGATCTTTATCATACTAAGATAGACTACAAGGTAGAAAAGAGTCTGAATCTCAATCCTTTCCTGTTTCTTTCATCCTACATAAATGTAGGAAAATAATGCCAGGCCCTGAGTATTGGACTACAGGTAGTAAGTACAAACTCAAACTTGGAACTGTGATACCACAACTTTCTTATCCCATCTACACCTCTACACCTAGGAGATGGAAAGCTATTCCAAACATTACTCAGCAAATGTCCAAAAGACCCGGAGACAAACCTGACACTTAAAATATACATAAACTCAGAAAACAAAATAATGAGCGACCCTTTGTAGCATGAAAAGTCATTTGCATCCCTGCTTTCCATCGTGACATTGTATAAGAGGTACAGATGGAAGCCCGATGAGTGAGGAAAAACAAAATAATATACAGGGGATGCATCTATTGTCCTTCATTGAAAGGAAAAACATCATCCACATACTACATCCAGCTGTTCTGAGATCAGACTGGGGCATCATGGATTCCTTTGCCAGATATTTCCATACAGCAAGAGGTAGAAAGACATTAAGCAATGTATTATGTAAACCTCCATTTAACTCCATATAGAAAAGCTGAGTTCTGGGCCTTGAAATACTCTCAAGTGGTCCCAACCTGTTTCTACAGCTGCATCTGCTGCTCCTCTCCCCATAGAGCCTGTGATCCTCTACTCCATAAGCCTTCTTGTTGCTCCATGGATGCACTCTTTTAATAAAGGCTAGCATTTTGATTGCTCACTATTCACTCAATACTGTTCTAAGCACTTGGTGCCTGCAGTATGTGATTTAACCCTCCCAACAACTTATGAGGAAGATATTATTTATTCCCTTCATTGTATAGATGAGGAACTGGAGCTCAGTGTAATGAAGCGATCTATTCAAGAAAATTATATGTAAATCAGATTAAGGTCCATCTGTTTCGAGAGCCCACTATTGACATCTTCATTTCATGATTTCTTGCACAGGCTCTGGATGCAAAGGCCCAACGGCCATGGCTCACAGGCCCAGCCACTCTGCGGCACGTGGGATCCTCCCAGACCAGGGCACGAACCCGTGCCCCCTGCATTGGCAGGCGGACTCTCAACCACTGCACCACAAGGAAAGCCTGCACATGCTTTTTCTTTTACCTGAAATGTGCTTTGATCCTATTTTATTTAATTTATATATTTATTTTTATAAATTTATTGATTTATATTTTTTATTTATTTTTGGCTGTGTTGGATCTTTGTTGCTGAGCGTGGGCTTTCTCTACTCGTGGAGAGCCGGGGCTACTCTTTGTTGTGGTGCGTGGGCTTCTCAATGCGGTGGCTTCTCTTGTTGCAGAGGACATGCTCTAGGCACGCGGCTTTCAGTAGTTGTGGCTCATAAGCTCTAGAGAAAAGGCTCAGTAGTTGTGGGGCCCGGCCTTAGTTGCTCCATGGCATGTGAGATCTTCCCGGACCAGGGCTCGAACCCATGTCCCATGCATTGGCAGGTGGATTTTTAACCACTGTGCTACAGGGAAGCCCTGATCCCATTTTATAATGGAAAACTTCAATTCATTCTTTATGTCTGAACACCATCATTTTCTACTCTATGAAACCTTCTGTACCTTCCCCAGGCAGAGTCCATTGTTCTCCATGCTGTGCTTATATATTGACTATATCACTTATCTGGAAGTATTGCAACTTGGCTGTTCACATACTTGGTTAGCTTCTTGACTAGCGTGGGAGCCCTTGGGAGGGAGGAATTTAGCACAGGTAATCAATAAATGACTTCTGAATAAATAAATGCTAGATTGATCCCTAGCCTAATATGCTGCTAAATCCATAAAGACAAACATGGATCTGGGACTTCTTGAGAAGGGGAGGGCTTCATGCTCTTATTCAGAAATGCTCAATTTCCCCAAACCAGAACCAAGAGTTGTTTGTCATGTTAGGCAGGCAGCCTAGCAGGGTTGAGGCAGAGTAGCACAAAAAATCTCAGATGATCCTGGGATCTAATTCTGCTTTAACAGGGGAGAGAGGGGCTCTACTTTGTCAGGAAAGAGGAAGGCTGAATTGGTGTGGGTCAAGAAAGTGAGAGTAGATAGACAATGGGAATCAACTCTATCTGATCAATAACAGAAGTAGAGCCATAGATTTATTTATTTATTTTCATTCTGTTACTCTAAAGATAGGCTCCTAGAGGTTAAAAACATAGATTGTGGATCAGTGAAAAGCCTCACTTCACCCAGACAGGAACACAAGATACAGAGAAAAATCAGAATGACTCTGTTGACCTGAAACGAATAGACTGACAGAAATGTATCTAGCAAAGATGGGTTTATTTGGGTTAAGCAGAGAATCTCAATTTTCGGTGTGCAACCATGGTGAGCCATGTGCAGGATCCTGCATGGCAAGGGAAGTAGAATGCTTTTATAGAGAGGAAAAGGAAGTTGGGAGGGCTATAGTAAACAAAGAGTCCATGGCATTTTATTGGCTGAGTCCTTGCCAAGATAAATGACAAGATTTTCTTCTTCCTGTTGGTCTCTGCTTTCAGCACAGGGTGTCAGAACTCCCTCTTCTGATCTTCCAATCACTTTAAATATGTCCTGTCAGTCCCTTCTGGCTTGCAGAGTTTCTGCTGAAAGATCAGCTGTTAACTTTATGGGGATTTCCTTGTGTGTTACTTGTTGTTTTTCCCTTGCTGCTTTTAATATATTTTCTTTGTATTTAATTTCTGACATTTTGATTAATATGTGTCTTGGCATATTTCTCCTAGGATTTACCCTGTATGGGTCTCTCTGTGTTCCCTGGACTTGATTAACTATTTCCTTTCCCATGTTAGGGAAGTTTTCAACTATAATCTCTTCAAATATTTTCTCAGTCCTTTTCTTTTTCTCTTCTTCTTCTGGAACCCCTATAATTCGAATGTTCATGCATTTAATGTTGTCCCAGAGGTCTCTGAGACTGTCCTCAGTTCTTTTCATTCTTTTTTCTTTATTCTGCTCTGCAGTCGTTATTTCCACTATTTTATCTTCCAGGTCACTTATCCGCTCTTCTGCCTCAGTTATTCTGCTACTGATCCCATCTAGAGTATTTTTCATTTATTGTGTTGTTCATCGTTGCTTGTTTCATCTTTAGTTCTTCTAGGTCCTTGTTAAATGTTAAATTTTCTCTACTCTATTTCCAAGATTTTGGATCATGTTTACTATCACTATTCTGAATTCTTTCTCAGGTAGACTGCCTATTTCCTCTTCATTTGTTAGGTCTGGTGCATTTTTATCTTGCTTCTTCATCTGCTGTGTGTTTTTCTGTCTTCTCATTTTGCTTACCTTACTGTGTTTGGGGTCTCCTTTTTGCAGGCTGCAGGTTTGTAGTTCCCCTTGTTTTTGGTGTCTGTCCCCAGTGGCTAAAGTTGGTTCAGTGGGTTGTGTAAGCTTCCTGGTGGAGGGGTCTAGTGCCTGTGTTCTGGTGGATGAGGCTGGATCTTGTCTTTCTGGTGGGCAGGTCCACATCTGGTGGTGTGTTTTGGGGTGTCTGTGGCCTTATTATGATTTTAGGCAGCCTCTCTGCTAATGGGTGGGGTTGTGTTCCTGTCTTGCTAGTTGTTTGGCATAGGGTGTCCAGCACTGTAGCTTGCTGGTCGTTGAGTGAAGCTGGGTGCTGGTGTTGAGATGGAGATCTCTGGGAGATTTTCACCATTTGATATTACGTGGAGCTGGGAGATCTCTTGTGGACCAGTGTCCTGAAGTTGGCTCTCCCACCTCAGAGGCACAGCCCTGACTCCTGGCTGCAGCACCAAGAGCCTTTCATCCACACGGCTCAGAATAAAAGGGAGAAAAAGTAGAAAAAAAGAAAGAAAGAGGATAAAAGAAAATAAAATAAGATAAAATAAAATAAAGTTATTAAAATAAAATATAATTATTAAGAAAAAAATATTTAAGTAAAAAAAAAAACGGACAGATAGAACCCTAGGACAAATGGTGAAAGCAAAGCTATACAGACAAAATCTCTCAGAGAAGCATACACATACACACTCACAAAAAGAGGAAAAGTGGAAAAAATAAATCTTGCTCTCAAAGTCCACCTCTCAATTTGGGATGATTCATTGTCTATTCAGGTATTCCACAGAATCAGGGTACATCAAGTTGATTGTGGAGCTTTAATCCGCTGCTCCTGAGGCTGCTGGGAGAGATTTCCCTTTCTCTTCTTTTTTCGCACAGCTCCCGAAGCTCAACTTTGGATTTGGCCCTGCCTCTGCGTGTAGGTCGCCTGAGGGCATCTGTTCTTTGCTCAAACAGGACGGGGTTAAAGGAGCCGCTGATTCGGGGGCTCTTGCTCACTCAGGCCGGGGGGAGGGTGGGGCATGATGTGGGGCGAGCCTGCAGTGGCAGAGGCCAGCGGGACGTTGCACCAGCCTGAGGCGCGCCGTGCGTTCTCCCGGGAAAGTTGTCCCTGGATCCCGGGACCCTGGCAGTGGCAGGCTGCACAGGCTCCCTGGAAGGGAGGTGTAGATAGTGACCTGTGCTCGCACACAGGCTTCTTGGTAGTGGCAGCAGCAGCCTTAGCATCTCATGCCTGTCTCTGGGGTCTGTGCTGATAGCCGCGGCTGATGCCCGTCTCTGGAGCTCCTTTCCGCAGCGCTCTTAATCCCCTCTCCTCGGGCACCAGGAAACAAAGAGGCAAAAAAAATCTATTGACTCTTTGGCAGGTCCAGACATTTCCCTGGACTCCCTCCCGGCTAGCCGTGGTGATGTAACCCGCTGCAGGCTGTGTTCATGCCGCCAACCCGAGTACTCTCCCTGTGATCCGACCAAAGCCTAAGCCTCAGCTCTCAGCCCCGCCCACCCCAGCGAGTGTGCAGACAAGCCTCTTGGGCTGGTGAGTGCCAGTTGGCACCAATCCTCTGTGCAGGAATCTCTCCACTTTGCCCTCCGCACCCCTGTTGCTGTGCTCTCCTCCGTGGCTCCGAAGCTTCCCCCCTCCACCACCCACAGTCTCTGCACGTGAAGGCACTTCCTAGTGTGTGGAAAGCTTTCCTTCTTCACAGCTCCCTCTCACTGGTGCAGGTCCCATCCCTATCTTTTGTCTCTGTTTATTCTTTTTTCTTTTGCCCTACCCAGGTACGTGGGGAGTTTCCTGCCTTTTGGGAGGTCTGAGGTCTTCTGCCAGCATTCAGTAGGTGTTCTGTAGGAGTTTTTCCGCATGTAGATGTATTTCTGATGTATCTGTAGTGTCCTTCTTTGTCTCATAACAGTCTTTATTTTCAAGTCCATTTTACCTGATATGAATATTGCCACTCCAGCTTTCTTTTGGTTTCCATTTGCATGGAATATCTTTTTCCGTCCCCTCACTTTCAGTCTGTATGTGTCCCTAGGTCTGAAGTGGGTCTCTTGTAGACAACCTATATGTGGGTGTTGTTTTTGTATCCATTCAGCCAGTCTGTGTCTTTCAGTTGTAGCATTTAATCTATTTACATTTTAGCCAATTATTGATATGTATATTCCTACTGCCATTTTCATAATTGTTTTGGGTTTGTTTTTGTAGGTCTTTTTTCTTCCCTTCCTCCTTTTTTCTCTTCTCTCATGTTTCCTGCCTAAAGAAGTTCCTTTAACATTTGTTGTTTTTGCTTATATGTGGAATCTAAAAAAGGGTACAAATGAACTTATCTACAAAACAAATAGAGTTACAGATGTAGAAATTAAACTTATGTTTACCAGTGGTTAAGGGAGGACGGGTAAATTGGAAGATTGGGATTGACATATACACACTACTATATGTAAAATAGATAACTAATAAGGACCTACTGTTTAGAAGAAGGAACTCTACTCAATACTCTGTAATGCCCTATATGGGAAAAGAATCTATGTGGATATATGTACATATATAACAGATTCACTTTGCTGTATGCCTGAAACTAACACAACATTGTAAATCAACTATACCCCAATAAAAATTAAAGAAGAAAAAGAGTGGACCCAAATAAATGAAATAATAAGTGAAAGAGGAGACATAACAACCAATGCCACAGAAACAAAAAAATCATAGGAAAATACTATGAACAGTTATATGCCAACAAAAATTGGACAACCTAGAAGAAATGGACAAGTTTGTAGAAACATACAGCTTACCAAAACTGAGTCAAGAAGAAACAGATAATTTGAAAAGACTGATCAATAAAAGTGAAATAGAATCTGAAAAAATAAAATCCATCCTGAAAATTAAAGTCCAGGTCCAAATGGCTTCATTGGGGAGTTCTACCAAACATATGAAGAACTTTTACCAATCCTGTCAAACTATGCCAAAAGATTGAAGAAGGAAAACTCTCAAATTCATTCCAAGAAGCCACCATCACCCTGATACTAAAGGCAGGCAAAGACATAACAAAGAATGAAAAGTACAGGCCAATAGCTTTCATGAATATAAATGCAAAAATCCTGAACATATTAGCAAACCAAATCTAAGAACATATAAAAAGGGTCAAAAACCATGATCAAGTTGGATTCATTCCAGGGTCACAAGGATGGTTCAAGATATGGAAATCAATCAATGTGATACACCCCATTAACCAAAGAAAAAACAAAAAGTATTATCTTCTCAATAGATGCAGAAAAATAATTTTGTAAAATTTAACATCCATTCATGAAAAGAATCCTCACCAAAGTGAGTATACAGAGAACATATCAACATTATAAAAGCCATTTATGACAAACCCACAGCCAACATAATACTCATTGGTGAAAAGCTGAAAGCTTTTCTGCTAAATTCAGGAAGAAGACAATGATGCCCATTCTCACCACTTCTGTTCAACATAGTATTGGAAGTCCTAGCCACAGCAATTTTACAAGAAAATGAAATAAAATATATCCAAATTGGAAGAGAAGACGTAAAATTGCCATTATTTGCAGATGACATGATACTCTATATAGAGAACCCTAAATACTCCACACAAAAACTATTAGAACTAATAAATTAATTCAGATAGGTAGCAGGATACAAGATTAATATGCAGAAATATTTTTCATCTCTTTACACTAACAATGAAATATCAGAGGGAATTTTTTTTTACATTCCATTTAAAAGCACATAAAAAAAAACTAGGAATTAACCTAAACAAGGAGATGAAAGACCTACCTGCTGAAAACTATAAAACATTGGTAAAGGAAATTGAAGATAATTTAAGGAAATAGAAAGATGTCCCATGTTCTTGGATTGACAGAATTAATATTGTTAAGATGGCCATACTACCCAAAGCAATCTACATATTTAATGTGATCCCTACCAAATTACCAATGACGTTTTTCACATAGCTAGAGAAAATAAACTTAAAATTTATATGGAATCACAAAAGAAACAGAATTACCAAAGCAACCCTGAGAAAAAAGTACAATGTTGGAGACATAACACTCCCAGACTTCAGACAACACTACAAAGCTACAGTAATAAAAACAGCATGGTGTTTGCACAAAAACAGATACGTGGATCACTGGAACAGAATAGACAGCCCAGACATAAACCCATGCACCTACAGTCAAGTAAATTCAACCAATGAAGCAAGAATATACAGTGGAGAAGAGATAGTCTCTTCAACAAGTGGTGTTGGGAAAACAGGACAGCTACATGTAAATGAATTAATGTAGAATACTCCCATATACAAAAACAAACTCACACTGATTTAAAGACCTAAATGTAAACTCCCTAGATGAGAACATAAGCAAAACATTCTCTGACATAAATTGTAGCAATATTTTCTTAAATCAGCTTCCAAAGGCAAGAGAAATAACAACAAAAATAAACAAATGGGACCTTATCAAACTTAAAAGCTTTTGCATAGCAAAGGAAATAATAAACAAAAAAAAAGACAACTTACGGACTGGGAGAAAATATTTGCAAATGATGAAACCATCAAAGGGTTAATCTCCAAAGTAAACAAACAGCTTATACAACTCTATATCGAAAAAAAAATCAAAAAGGGGGCAGAAGACTTAAATAGACGTTTCTCCAAAGAAGACATACAGATGGCCAATAGGCACATGAAAGGATGTTCAATGTTGCTAATTAAAGAAATGCAAATCAAAATACAATTAGATATCACCTCACACCAGTCAGAATGGCCAACATCAAAATGTCTACCAATAGTAACCACTGTAGAGGGTGTGGAGAATAGGGACACTGGTACACTAGTGGGAATGCAAACTGGTGCAGGCACTATGGAAAACAGTATGGAGGTTCCTTAAAAAACTAAAAATAGAGATACCATATGATCCAGCAATCCACTTCTGGGCATATATTTGGAAAAGATGAAAACTGTCATTCCAAAAAGATACATCAACCCCAATGTTCATAGCAGCATTATTTACAAAGCCAAGACATGGGAGCAACCTAAGTGTCCATCAACAAATGAATGGATAAAGAAGATATAGTATATATGTATATGTATACACACACACACACACACACACATATACACACACAGGATGAAATATTACTTGGCCATGAAAAAGAATAAAATATTGTCATTTGCATCAATATTGTTGGACCTAGAGATTATCATACTGAGTGAAGGAAGCCAGATAGAGGAAGATATATTATATTATATCACTTACAGGTGGAATCTTAAATATAATACAAATTATCTTATTTACAAAACAGAAACAGACTTGAAGACACAGAAAACAAACTAATGGTTACCAAAGGGGAAAGAGGAGGTGGAGGGATAAATTTAGGAGTATGAGATTAATAGGTACACACCACTATACCTAAAATAGATAAACAACAAGAATTTATTGTATACTGCAGGGAACTATATTCAATATCTTGTAATAACATATAATAGAAAATAATTGGAAATATATACATAGGATATATATATATAATTCATATATATATGTGTGTATATATATATATATGCATCACTTTGCTGTACACCTGGAACTAACAATATTTTAAACCAACTATACTTCAATAAAAACAAAATTGTGCTGAGTGAAAAAAGGCAAAATAAAGAGGCCGTACTGTATGATTCCACTTACATAAAATTCTTAAAAGTGCAAATTAATCTATATATTGGCAGAAAGTTGATAAGAAGTTGCCTGGGGATAGGACAGGAAGGAGAAATTACAAAGGGAAACAAGGAAACTTTTTAGGATGATTAATATGTCCATTATCCTAATTGTGGTGGTAGTTTCATGGACATATACATGTTTCAAAACTTATCAAATTTTACACTTTAAAGTATGTCAATTATTCTTCAACAAACCAGTTCAGAAAAACAGTTTTAAAAAAGTGTTGTTAAACCTCCTTTATGTTATATTTGTAAGGATATATGTTATTGATGTAAGTGTTCCAGAAAGTGTATGAAATTCCTAATGATATGATATATTCTGGAATACTGTTATCAGTAATAATTCTAGTTATTATCATAAAACTTTTAATGTCAAAATTAATAATAATTCCTTATCAATTGCACAGTGAACTCTTATTAGTCCTTAAATATGGCCACTTTTGATACTTACAGTGATTTTTAAAACTCTGCTACTTTTCTCAAAAGTGTTTCATCTTCAGAGATTCATGGAAAGAACTCTGACAAGAAGAAATTTCTGATAACTTTAAGATCATAACACTAAACAGGGTAATAATTTTTAGAATTCTAATGGAGAAACTGATAGATTCATAAAACTATACTAACCCTAGATCAAGCATTAATCAAGAATTCATTACATGGGATTTAATATACTGATGAGGATAATTTTAATTTTTATGACTGTTTGAAATATTGCTGTTTCTTCAAAGTTTTGTATTCCAGATTTAAAAATCCCATTTCTTCATTAAAAAAAAATATCGATAACACAGCAGTTTGGTAAGTTATACTGTTATAAACAAAAATTGAATATTTCTCCTTTTCTCTCTACGTGATTTCTCCAGAATTTGGGAAGTCTTATCTTATTTTTCATGATAATGTAGGTATTAGCATAAGTTCAATAAGAATCTGTTCTTGTAATAGGACAGAATTGGGCTAGTCCTTGGCTTGGCCTCTTAAACTAAAGAGGCCTTTAAAAAATCTCATAAGCTAACATTGACTTTACAGGGCCAATAAAGCCACTTAGATATGACTAATGCTTTACTGGAATATCATATTTTAGAACATATGTGAAATCCTTTTTGCTGCAATTTTGTAAGTAATCAGGACAAGTTTAATGAGATCAGATTTATTTTGGAAACAAATTTGTCTTACTCTGGTTATTTTGCTAGAAATTGGATGAGTTGTAGAGAGAAAAATATGCTTCAGTAGAAAATTATAACACTACCTGTGTATATCAGATTGTAGTCCTGTGCGTTGTCTTTGAGGTTTTTGTTATATACCTGGAAACTCTACTGGATCCTAAATTCTTCTATTTTTTTTCGATATCTGACTATAACAATCCAAACTGTTTTCTGTTTTCTTCCACTCTTCTGACTTGAAATCACCAAGAACAAAAACTGCTCTTTTCCTGAAGCCCTGTAAATTGAAACTGGATTACTTGATATAAACTTCAGATAAATCACCACAATGGCTTATATACAACTGAGTTTTGTGCCTGTTGCTGTATGGGTCACTCAGTAAGTTTATCTAAACACCTGGTGACATCACCAGAAATATTCCAACTACCAAAGACGCTTCAAGCCCATTGTCTGGGAGCCTATCATCTAGAAATCTCAACTGGAGGACCTCTGGACTCAGAAACTGATTTATAGTCTGCTCTAACCATTAACATTTGTTTTTTTTTTTTGCACAGAAATACCTTTTATTAAATACCTGATTGCTTGTACCATATAGGCCTAACTTTTGGAGCCCACCTCCCAAAGCTATACCACCTCCTGAAATGAGACACAGCTGTTTAACTGAACTGACCTATTATCAGGACTAAGAGACTGGTTCAGTGAGGTAGAGCAATCTATAAACTCAATGTCTAGACTGTGAACCTTTCTTGGAGAAATTTCAAAGGCAAGGAATAAAGGCTTACAAAATATGTCACCTCAAAATATGTTTTTTTGACATAAGAATTATTTTGAGTTGAAAAAGTGGTTTTTGATAATAAAACTGCTTTAAATAACACGTTTGCTCAACAAGAAGGAATTTGTACCATAACAATTATTTCCTGCTATATCTGGATCAACACCTCTGGCATAGTAGAAACTCAAATATGAGAAACAAACAAAAACAAGCCTCTTGACTAAAACAGGTTGATGCCTCTTCAGGTACATTTGTTGATTTAATTAATTGATAAGTACTTGTTTGGTTCATGGGGACACTGACTATGGATAATATTTCATTCTCTTTGTATTATCCTCCTGATGGTCATCACTTTAGTCTCTCATGAACTGTGTTCTCTCAAAAATCATAAATACATGTCTGTAGCCATCAGAATTACTTCAGATGATCTCTGTGCTTGGAGAAACAGAAATAAGATTAACAATGAAATAAACAGCCAAACCAATTTTTCCATGAACCTGACATTTTAACCTATGAGTTTCAAGAGATAAGAAAATCATGGTCCTGATGATGACTGAGAATAATGCTAATGCCAATTTTTTGTTCAGTTTGTCAAGTATGAGAGGATGACAAAAAGGGGGAAACTGTTAAAGTAATTAAACAAAGTGGACATTAGACTGAGGTGGCTCCAATACCTTGATAACCTATGCAAGCAAACCAAAACCGAAACCAGAGTCAATGCACTTGAAGGTGAGGAAAAAAGAACAATCAATCACAGGTAGCCAACTTGTCTTTCTCAAACAAGGCAAACATTTAAGCCATAGCCGATCAAATAATTCCCTTGATTTACTTCTGCATCTAGTCTATAAAAACTGCTCCCCTAGCACTCTCTGAAGAGGGCTACTAACCACTTTTGCTTTGGCACTCCCTGATTTGAATAGATACATGCTCAAATGAATTCTTGAAATTTTTAATATGCCCCAGTTAGTCTTTTAACACAGTTAACAAGTAACTGATCTGGGATTTGAACTCAGGAAATCTGGCCTCAGGGTAAGTGCTCTCAACAGACACACAAGATAGGAAACAGATTATATATATGTTATATATATTATATAAATATAAGGTTAAAAAGAGATCTGAGCATATTTGAATACCGAGGGGAGAAATATCATAGAAAGAAAGCAAACGTGAGATTAGACAGGACTAAAGGAGTAGGATCTCTGAGAAACAAATAGTGGGGTTGTGAAGGCAGGTGGCTAGGATACAGGGTAGAGATCAAGTCATTTTTTAATACATTTGTTCTGAGTGGATCTTTGGTTTTTATTTTTGGCTGTCCAGCATCTACCTTTCCTGCACAATAAACCCTGATATTCTCTTGGGAGATTACTTCCTCCCCACAGTGTGTACTTTTATCAGAGTTCTCTAGAGAAACAGAGCCAATTGAGTCCAAATCCAAAGGCCCGAGAACCAGAACTGATGATGTAAGTGTCAGTCCATGTGCAGGAGAAGACAGATGTTCCAACTCAAAAACAGGCAGAGAGAGTGAATTCTCCCTTACTCTACTTAGACCTCCAATGCATTGGATGAGGCTTATCCACACTGTAGAGAGCAATGTGCTTTATTCAGTCTACCAATTCAAATGTTAATCATTTCCAGTGTCCCAGTCAAGTTGATACAAAAAATTAGCCATCACATTGAGACAGGAGGGTTTAAGCAGGGGGATTACTCCAAGGCCTGTCAACCTACAACGGAGTCAACAGAAATCAGAAGGTTTTTGTTTTCTTTTGGTTTTGTTTTATGCCCTTATACAGCCAGAGTATGAAATGTTAATTCAATCTCTGTCAACCAGATGTTCTCTCCTGGGACTTTAAATGTTTAGCAAGAGGTATAATGTAGCAAATGATTGGTCATTATTTACAGCTATAATGACAGCAGCAGAGGCAGCAACTCTCTGATCCAGCTTGATTGGACTATGAAGGAATTGCTGTGTTGCTTGTTTCTTGGCCCTCTGGAATTCACTTAGTGCCTACCCATGCCAAAAATTGGTAAATTCTTAGAGGTTCCACTCCACTTTCAAAAACTTTTCAATAATTTCCATTTTTAAAGTAAGCCAGAGGCATATTTTGATGCTCATAAATAGGAACTCCAATAGATACACATTCATTCAACAAATATTTATCAGGCATATATTATTATGCTGAGTGTTGGAGATAGTATGGTGAAAACAGATGCACTCCCTGTTCTTACAGATTATAGGTTAAAGAAATGTAAATAATGATTTATACAAATAATTAATTTCAATTGCTGTAGGTTCTATAAAAGAGAAATGAAGTGTGCTCTGGCAAAAGGATAATCTTTTTTTTTTTTTGCTAAATTGGGAGGCGAAAAGGTAAAGATGTATGAGGATGTGGGTAAGTTTTAGGTGAGGACCAGCTGGATTTTGACTAATGGTCTCCATTTTCTATGTGAATCTTGAAATAGCAACTGCTCAGAACTGGAAAGAAAACTGCTTAGGTGAAAGTAGAACTATTTCTGCATAGGGCTGAGAGCCCAGATAAAGGTGATGACCATTAATTTGTAGTGCTCCCAATATTCAAGGCAGTCTGTGCTTTTTTTTTTACCAACTTGAGTTCAGGATTGGAGAAGGAAAACAGAGTGACCTGAGGCTGAGGTTTTTCTAGATAAGTCCAACGAATGGAATGAGCGTTATGCTATTGGCAAGACAGTGGTTGAAGTAGTGAGCCATGGGATCAGAGACATGGGGAAATACTTAAAATGGGCCTTGCAGATTGAGAGAAAATGGAAGTTTCTCAGGGACAGAAGACCTGATAGTATTTAAAAATTAGGATCAGGTGTAACCTCTCTTGATGACTGCAAGTTCCAGGTAGTGAGCAGAGTTGTGGAGGACCGAAGCGAAGTAGAAGTTATGACCATTAGAGTTAGGGTCAAAGAATTGACTTTATAAAGCTAGGATTAGGATGAGGATGGTGATACTAGAATTGGAGAGAACAATTATGAAACAGGGACCTACTACACTGCAGAAGGTAGAAGAGAAAGGCAGGGAAAAAATGTTCCCAGAGGGGGAGGGAAGTCTCAGTTAAAGCTGGATATGGAGAAAAGATGGGAATTCACTTCAGAGGATATAGATTCCACAGGAATTCCACATAAATATTTAGTCTAGTTAACCAATAGATAAAGAGAAAGAAACTTCCAGATGTTGTTGATAATTTGCAAGCATCACTTTAAAGGGGAAATTGAAAGAGAATAAGGAGTCAATACTTCTGTCATTCAAACACCAGCACTTCATACTCATACCAATAATTCTTCTGCCTCCTCTAACCTCCCATTTAAAAATTACAACCCACTCATTCCACTGCAACCTTCATGTAGTTTCTCCCCCCACTGCTTGGTGCTTTAATTTAGTTCATCCAATCCCTAGATTTTTGCCTTGGTCCAAATTGCTTGCTGAGCTGTGGTGAAGTTAAAGTTCTTTTGTTGTCCAAATCTGAGTAACTTGGCCAATTATTTGGACCACAACCACTTGGATCAGGTTCCTAGATCAGAACCCCATTTAAATTCCACCAAATTCTCAACATGTCATTGTGACATGCAATTTTGAAATTGAAGATGAGGCTTTGAGACTGCTGACCACTTTCACATATTTATTTCATTGCAGCTATTTTACCTCTGAGATTAAACACATACATATTCATATGGAAACTTTCTTATCCACATTCTATATGCTACTGTTAATTAAATGAAATATATATATATATGTGCACATATATATATATATCACAGGAGACTTATGACATGCTCATATGTGATAACATATGTGTATATGTACCATTCACCTCTCACACTGACAATTTTGTCTTCATCTAACTAAACCAACCACTTTGGGGAAAGGATGTTTAAGACACTATTGTGCATGAAGCAGCCACCCTTATTCCAAAATGAGAATGGCTTCCTGGATGAATTTGCTTATCCCTCTGTAATTTTCCAGCTGTTTATTCCTGATCATGTCTTAGGGCAAACCTGCTTGGGATACCACCTCTAAGGGCTCAGAGGCTGGGATGAAACAGATAGGGCATTTACTTAGCACGGCATAGCCAGAAGAAAAGGGAGTTTCTTAGCTACAGTTGAAGAAGGAAGCTGAAGCCTAAAGTCAGACACTCAGAGAGGAGGTACAGAGCATCAGATTTGAACGTGGGATTAAAAAAAAAAAAGCTTCACGCATAAAAATCACTAAATTAATATTTATTAGGTGAGTCACTGAGACACGAGTTCTGAGTTCAGAAACTTTGAAAAGTGAAATGGGAGGCAGATAAGGATGGCAGTATCTGATTTATTTCTGAAAAATAATCTTTCACTTAATGGTGAGTCTGAGATATTAAAGGGATTGAGTAGGAAAGACAAATGGTTTCCTCCCAAGCAGTCTCCAAACCACCCACTCTCTTTGTGTGTGTGATTTTTTTTAAATTGCAGGGTATTTTATTTTTTAACATTTTTCTTGGGGTATAATTACTTTACAATGTTGTGTTCATTTCTGCTGTAAAACAAAGTGAATCAGCTATATGTATACATATGTATACATATCCCGATATGCAGATATATATATCCACAGATCACTGCCCTCTTGCTCCTCCCTCCCACCCACCCTCCCTATCCGACCTTTCTAGGGGGTCACAAAGCACTGAGATGATCTCCTTGTGCTATGCAGCTGCTTCCCACTAGCTATCTATTTTACATTTGGTAGGGTACATATGTCAATGCTATTCTTCCAGCTTACACTTCCCCTTCCCCATGTCCTCAAGTCCATTCTCTATATATGTGCCTTTATTCCAGTCCTGTTCCTAGGTTCATCAGAACCATTCTTCTCTATCTTTAGATTCCATATATATGTGTTAGCATACCATATTTGTTTTTCTCTTTCTGACTTACTTCACTCTGTATGACAGACTATAGGTCCATCCACCTCACTACAAAAAACTCGATTTTGCTTCTATTTATGGCTGAGTAATATTCCATTGTATATATGTGCCACTTCTTCTTTACCTGTTCATCTGTCAATGGACACGTAGGTTGTGTCCATGTGCTAGCTATTGTAAATAGTACTGAAATGAACATTGTGGTACATGTGTCTTTTTGAATTATGGTTTTCTCAGGGGAAAGCCCAGTAGTGGGATTGCTGGACCATATATTAGTTCAGTTTTACCTTTTTAAGAAACCTCCATACTTATCTCCCTAGTGGCTGCATTAATTTACATTACCACCAACAGTGCAAGAGGGTTCCCTTTTCTCCACACCCTCACCAGCATTTATTGTTTGTAGATTTTTTGATGACGGCCATTCTGACCAGTGTGAGGTAATACCTGAATGTAGTTTCATTTACATTTCTCTAATGATTATGATGTTGAGCATCCTTTCATGTGTTTGTTGGCAATCTGTATATCTTCTTTGGAGAAATGTAACTTTATGTCTTCCACCCATTTTTGGATTGGGTTGTTTGTTTCTTTGCTTTTATATTCAGCTGCACGAGTTGCTTGTATATTTTGGAGATTAAGCCTTTGCCCGTTTACTCATTTGCAAATATTTTCTCCAATTCTGAGGGTTGTCTTTTCATCTTGTTTATGGTTTCCTTTGCTGCACAAAGCTTTTAAGTTTCATTAGGCCCCATTTGTTTATTTTTCCTTTTATTTCCATTCTGTAGGAGGTGGGTCAAAAAGATCTTGCTGTGATTTATGTCATAGAGTGTTCGGCCTATGTTTTCCTCTAACAGTTTTATAATGGCTGGCCTTACATTTAGGTCTTTAATCCATTTGTGTTTTTTTTGTTTTTTTTTTTTTTGTATATCGTGTTAGGGAGTGTTCTAATTTCATTCTTTTCCATGTAGCTGTCCAGTTTTCCCAGCACCACTTATTGAAGAGGCTGTCTTTTCTCCATTGTATATTCTTGCCTCCTTAATCAAATATAAGGTGACCGTAGATGCATGGTTTTATCACTGGGCTTTCTATCCTATTCCATTGATCTATATTTCTGTTTTTGTGCTGGTACCATACTGTCTTGATTATTGTAGTTTTGAAGTATAGTCTGAAGTAAGGGAGCCTGATTTCCCCAGGTCTGTTTTTCGTCCTCACGATTGCTTTGGCTATTCGGGGTCCATTGTGTTTCCATGCAAATTGTAAAATTTGTTGTTCTAGTTCTGGTGCTGTTGGTAGTTTGATAGGGATTGCAGTGAATCTGCAGATTGCTTTGGGTAGTATAGTCATTTTCACAATGTTGATTCTTCTAATCCAAGAACATGGTATATCTCTCTATCTGTTTGTATCATCTTTAATTTTTTCATCAGGGTCTTACAGTTTTCTGCATACAGGCCTTTTGTCACCATTTGTAAGTTTATTCCTAGGTATTTTATTCCTTTTGTTGCAATGGTAAATGGGAGTGTTTCCTTAATTTCTCTTTCAAAATTTTCATCGTTAGTGCATAGGAATGCAAGGGATTTCTGTGCATTAATTTTGTATCCTGCAACTTTACCAAATCCATTGATTAGCTCTAGCAGTTTTCTGGTAGCATCTTTAGGATTCTCTATGTATAATATCATGTCCTCTGCAAACAGTGACAGTTTTACTGCTTCTTTTCTGATTTGGATTTACTTCTTTTTATTCTCTGATTGCCATGGCTAAAACTTCCAAAACTACGTTGAATAATAGTGGTGACAGTGGGCAACCTTGTCTAGGTCCTCATCTTAGAGGAAATGGTTTCAGTTTTTCACCATTGAGAATGATGTTGGCAGTGGGTTTGTCATATATGGCCTTTATTACGTTGAAGTAAATTCCCTCTATGCCTACTTTCTGGAGAGTTTTTGTCATAAATGGGTGTTGAATTTTGTTGAATGTTTTTCTGCATATATTGAAATGATCACATGGATTTTTTTCCATCAATATGTTTATATGGTGTATCACCTTGACTGATTTGCATATATTGAGGAATCCTTGAATTCCTGGGATAAACCTCACTTGATCGTGGTGTATGATCCTTTTAATCTGCTGTTGGATTCTGTTTGCTAGTATTTTGTTGAGGATTTTTGCGCCTATGTTCACCAGTGATATTGGCCTATAATTTTATTTTTTTTGTGACATCTTTGTCTGGTTTTGGTATCAGGGTGATGGTGGCCTCATAGAACAAGTTTGGGAGTGTTCCTCCTTCTGCTATATTTTGGAAGAGTTTGAGAATAATAGGTGTTAACAGTTCTCTAAATATTTGGTAGAATTCACATGTGAAGCCATCTGGTCCTCTGCTTTTGTTTGTGGGAAGATTTTTAATAACAGTTTCAATTTCAGTGCTTGTGATTAGTGTGTTTTTTTCTTTTTTTTCTATTTCTTCCTGGTTCAATCTTGGAATGTTGTGCTTTTCTAAGAATTTGTCCATTTCTTCCAGGTTGTCCAGTGTCTTGGCATATAATTTCTTGTAGTAATCTCTCATGATCCTTTGTATTTCTGCAGTGTCAGTTGTTACTTTTCCTTTTTCATTTCTAATTACGTTGATTGGAATCTTCTTTTTCTTGATGAGATGAGCTAATGGTTTATCAATTTTGTTTATCTTCTGAAAGAACCAGCTTTTAGTTTTATTGATCTTTGCTATCTTTTCCTTAATTTCTTTTTCATTTTTCTATGATCTGATCTTTATGATTTCTTTCCTTCTGGTAACTTTGGGTTTCTTTTTTTCTTTCTCTAATTGCTTTATGTGTAAGGTTAGGTTGTTTACTTGAGACTTTCTTGTTTCTTCAGGTAAGATTCTATTGCTATAAACTTCCCTTTTAGAACATCTTTTGCTGCATGCCGTAGGTTTTAGTTTGTCATGTTTTCATTGTCTTTTGTTTCTCAGTATTTTTTCATTTCTTCAATGATCTCTTGGTTATTTAGTAGTGTATTGTTTAGCTTACATTTGTTTGTATGCTTTAGAGTTCTTTTCCTGTAATTGATATCTAGTCTCATTGTATCATGGTTGGAAAAGATATTTGACATGATTTCAATTTTCTTAAATTTACCAAGGCTTGATTTGTGACCCAAGGTATAATGTATCCTGGGGAATGTTCCATGAGAACTTGAGAAGAAAATGTATTCTGTTTCTTTTGGGTGGAATGTCCTATAAATATCAATTAAGTCTATTTGTGTAATGTGTCATTTAAACCTTGTGTTTCCTTATTTATTTTCATTTAGGATGATCTGCCCATTGGTGAAAGTGGGGTGTTAATGTCCCCTACTATGATTGTTTTACTGTTGATTTCCCCTTTTATGGCTGTTATCATTTGCCTTATGTATTGAGGTGCTCTTATGTTGGGTGCATAAATATTCACAGTCGTTATATCTTCTATTTGGATTGTTCCCTTGATCATTATGTAGTTTCCTTTTTGTCTCTCATTCTAGTCTTTATTTTAGAGTTTATTTTGTCAGATATGAGAATTGGTACACCAGCTTTCTTTTGATTTCCATTTGCATGGAATATCTTTTTCCATCCCCTCACTTTCAGTGTGTATGTGTCCCTAGGTCTGAAGTGGGTCTCTGTAGACAGCATACATACTGGTCTTGTTTCTGTATCCATTCAGCCAGTCTACGTCTTTTGGTTGGAGCATTTAATCCATTTACATTTAAGGTAATTATCAATATGTATGTTCCTATTACCATTTCTTAATTGTTTTTTCTTTGTTATTGTAGGCCTCTTCCTTCTCTCGTTTCCAGCCTAGAGAAGTTCCTTTAGCATTTATTGTAAAGCTGGTTTGGTGGTACTGAATTCTCTTAAATTTTGCTTGTCTGTAAAGGTTTTAATTTCTCCATCAAATCTGAATAAGGTCCTTGCTGGGTAGAGTAATCTTGGTTGTAGGTTTTTCCCTTTCATCGCTTTAAATATGTCCTGTCACTTCCTTCTGGCTTGCAGAGTTTCTGCTTAAAGATCAGCTTTTATCCTCATGGGGATTCCCTTGTATGTTATTTGTTGCTTTTCCCTTGCTTCTTTTAATATTTTTTCTTTGTATTTTTTTCATAGTTTAATTAATATGTGTCTTGCCATGTTTCTCTTTGGATTTATCCTGTATGGGACTCTCTGTGCTTTCTGGACTTGATCGACTATTTCCTTACCCATGTTAGGGAAGTTTTCAACAGTAATCTCTTCAAATATTCTCACATACTTTATTTTTCTCTTCTTCTTCTGGGACCCATATAATTCGAATCTTGGTGTTTTTTATGTTGTCCCAGATGTCTTTGAGACTTTCCTCAATTCTTTTTATTATTTTGTCTTTATTCTGCTCTGTGGTAGCTATTTCCACTATTTTATCTTCCAGGTCACTTATCCGTTCTTCTGCCTCAGTTATTTTGCTATTGGTTCCTTCTAGAGAAATTTTAATTTCATTTATTGTGTTGTTCATCACTGTTGTGTTTGCTCTTTAGTTCTTATAGGTCCTTGTTAAACATTTCTTGTATTGTCTCCATTCTATTTCCAAAATTTTGGATCATGTTTACTATTATTATTCTGAATGCCTTTTAAGGTAGACTGCCTATTTCCTCTTCATTTTTTGGTCTGGTGGGTTTTTACCTTGCTCTTTCATCTGCTGTGTATTTCTCTGTCTTCTCATTTTGTTTAACTTACTGTGTTTGGGGGTGTCCATTTTGCAGGCCGCAGGTTCATTGTTCCTGGTTTTTTTTTTTGGTGTCTGCTTCCCAGTGCGTTAGGTTGGTTCAGTGGCTTGTGTAAGCTTCTTAGTGGAAGGGACTGGTGCTTCTTTTCTGATGGTGGGCTTGGATCTTGTCTTTCTGGTGAGCAGGACCACATCCAGTGGTGTGTTTTGGGGTGTCTGTGTATTTAGTATTATTTTAGGCAGCCTCTCTGCTAATGAGTGGCATGTTGTTCCTGTCCTGCTAGTTCTATGGTATGGGGCATCCAACACTGGAGTTTGCTCACCCTTGGGTGGAGCTGGGTCTTTGTGCTGATATAGAGATCTCTGGGAGAACTCCCACCAATTAATATGATGTGGCTCTGGAGGTCTCTGGTGGTCTAATGTCCTTGGTCAGATTTAGCACCTCAGAGGCTCAGGCCTGACATCCAGCCACAGCACTGAGACCCTGTCAGCCACATGGCTCAGAAGAAAAGGACGAAAAAATATGAATAAAATAAAATAAATTAAAATAAAAAATTAAAAGTAAGCAACCAAACCAATAAAGAAATCCACCAATGATAACAATCACTAAAATCTAAACTAAGATTGACATAAAAACTAGAAACAAATCAGTCTCAGACAGCAAATCCTATGTCTACAATTGCTCCCAAAGTCCACCACCTCAATGTTGGGAACATTTGTTGTCTATTCAGGTATTCCACAGATGCAGGGTTCATCAAGTTTATTGTGGGGATTTAATCCACTTCTCCTGAGGCTGCATGGAGAAATTTCTCTTTCTCTTCTCTGTTTGCACAGTTCCTGGGGTTCAGCTTTGGTTTTGGTCCCACCTCTGCATGTAGGTCACCCTCAGGTGTATGTTCCCCACCAAGACAGGAGGGGGTTAAAGCAGTGGCTGATTGGGCTCTCTTGCTATATCAGGGCAGGTGGAGGGAGGGGTATATTAGTCGTAACTGGGATGTAGGGCGAGCCTGTGGCAACAGAAGCTGGCATGACGTCGCAACAGCCTGAGGAATGCCATGTGTTCTCCCATGGAAGTTGTCCTTGGATCTCAGTACCCTGGCAGTGGCGTCCTGCACAGTACCCTGGCAGTGGGAAGAGGGTGACCATGACCCATTCTTGCACACAGGACTTTTGGTGGCAGTGTCAGCAGCCTTAGCATTTCATGCCCATCTCTGGGGTCTGAGATGGTAGCCGCAGTTCACGCCCATCTCTTGAGCTCGCTTAGGCTGTGCCATGCCTTCTGTGGGTACATGGAGAAGTAATCCCCTCTCCTGGAACACTCCAAAATAATGGTTTCTTACCTCTTCTGCAGGTCCAGACTTTTTCCCTGACTCCCTCCTTGCTAGCTGTGGTGCACGAGCCCCCTTCAGGCTGTCTTCATGCAGCCAACCACAGTCCTCTCCCTGGGGTCTGAACTCTGAAGCCTGAGCCTCAGTTCCAGCCCCCACCCACTCTGATGGTTTAGCAGACAAGCATTTCAGGCTGGTGAGTGCTCATCAGCCTGGGTCCTCTGTGCAGGAATCTCTCCACTTTGCCCTCTGCACCCCTGTTGCTGTGCTCTCCTCCATGGCTCTGAAGATTCTCCCCTCCCCAACCCCCATCTCCACCAGTGAAGGGGTTTTTAATTGTGTGAAAACGTTTCCTCCTTCACAGATCCCTCCCAGAGGTGCAGGTCCTGTCCCTATTCTTTTGTCTCTCTTTTTTCTTTTGCCCTACGAAGTTATGTGGGGATTTTCTTTCCTTTTGGGAAGTCTGAGGTCTTCTGCCAGCATTCAGTAAGTGTTCTGTAGGAGTTGTTCCCCATGTAGATGTATTTTTAATGTATTTGTGTGTAGGAAAGTGATCTCCATGTCTTACTCCTCCACCATCTTGAAGGTTCCCCTCTTTTGTGTGTTTTGGTAAATGTAGGCAGGCATCCATCTTTCCATTGTGATATTCAAGAACAATCCCTATTTATTTCTTGCATTTTAGATGCCTATGGCTTCATCCACTTTCACATTCTGTCCTTGTCTTCCCACATCTGAAAGTCTTGGAGCATATATTGGTTAGAATTAAAATTATGCTTCTTGGCATTTTGGAGCTCTTTTAAAAGAAATAAACAACTGTATAATCAATTTTATGACTTTTCATGGACAGAAAAAGTTATCTGATAGCAGACAATTACTGTTCCTGATATCTTTTGAGTTTATACCAAATAGAATTTTGAACAAACTGAGGTATACCCATAATTATTTTTTGAACAGATTATTTGTGATAACTGAGTTCTCCAAATAATCTCCCCAAATTTCTTAAGCAGCTTAGGAAGACAATGAAAATTCATCCCAGAAATATTTATTGTATGCCTACATAGTAGAAAATAAATCATGGTACTGGACTGGGCAGAGTGTCGGGGGTGTGGTGGAATACTGAAATGTAAAAAAGGTTCATGTAATCAAGGGTCTTATCCTGAAAAATTGTTAATATTATACTCTATAAATATTAATTACTGACAGCATTTATTATCTGTCAAATTTATGATACAGTTTAATTACATTTTTCTATGTTTTGATCTTTATAATATATTAGGAATTGGTTAGTGAGAGCTGGACACATCCAAGG
The DNA here is from genome assembly GCF_005190385.1 of Monodon monoceros. Taxonomy (NCBI): domain Eukaryota; kingdom Metazoa; phylum Chordata; class Mammalia; order Artiodactyla; family Monodontidae; genus Monodon; species Monodon monoceros. Next base: position 49,196,986 of record NW_021703779.1, on the reverse strand, counting down.
GCTGGTTCAGGGAGGAAATTTAGTTACTTAGGCACAATACAGTTAACATGGGACTGGAGTTAATGAAAGTACAATGGAGGAGTGGGAGGCTCAGTGTGAAACAATGAGATTCCTAAGAAGCAGGCAGAAAAAAACAAGACCTCAAGGAGAAATTAGCCATAGAGTTGCAAGGAAATTAAGGTCCCAGGCTAAAATAGGGACTGGTTGAAAGTAGACAGGGCTCAATCCTATGGGGCTGAGAGTACCATGGAAGACACAAAGATGCCCTCTCTTTAGGGAATGTGACAGAGACCAGTGATTATAAATTGAGTACAAGTATCAAAGAAGGAACATTATGGTGAAGCCCTTATGGGAGCTGTTTAAATCAGCTCAGGGAATAGGCTTCAATGACTTCAGGATTTATAACATGGCCAGTGTGCTGGGAACTCAGCTATTTGAAGAAAGCTCTTTAAAAATGATACAATAACACAGCTTATCATTTTTAAAAATCAGAGAACTGCTTTAAAAAAGAAAGCTCTTGGGAGCTCCCTCTCAGGTCCCAACACCTTTTTACAATAAGCCATGATCTTATGGTCATGAATTTCCATGAGGATCTTTCTTAAAGTACAAATTTGACTACATTATACTCTGAATTTCAAACCTTCAATGGGACCTCCATAAACTGCAGAAGAGAATTTATCTTTCTTAGGAAAACACATGAAGCTTTCTATGATTGGCTCCTGCTTACATCTCTAACTTTTGTCTCACTATTTGTGGCCTCATATTACACACTTAAGCAGTGTTTCTCTTCCATACCTTTCCACCTCCAGTCTTTGTTTTCAATATCTTTTCTACTTAAAATGACTTCTTTCTTCTAGTCATCTGCCTCTTCTACTTGCCTGGATAAGTACTTACTAATCTCTCAAGTCTGAACAGGAATCATCTCCAGAAAATCCTCCTTGATTCCCCTCCCAGTCTCCACTACCTGACTGATTTAGAAGCCTCTATTCTGTGTTTCCAGGATAGCCTGTGCACACCATCATCTCAGTGATCTCAGAGTATAACACTAAAATAAAGTTTTCTTTAATATGTATCTACCTATCCCCATGGTAAGGTTTTTGAGGTTAGGAGCCATCTGTTTCAACATTCTCATGTACTCAAGAACTGTCTTTCAAACTCTTGTGTGGAACTTCCCAGGTAGAGAAACTCCATTTCCAACAAGCTAGAAAACTCTAGACCTTTATTACTTGGATTGCCCAGGGTTGGGTGTTGGCAGAAGCAGTCATTGTGACTCTGGCAGCTCAGAGCCTCTGCATAGTCTTGGTCTTACTGTGCAGTTTTTAAGTCAAGGGTAAAAATTATTCCCTAGCTACTTGATGGCAGAAATCCTGTGGTGCCAACCCTATTATCCTCAGAGGATACTAACAAGGGCTTGGATAAAGTTGACTTCGGATATCTGACCATTTATGAATGAGCAGAAATAGAAGTAATGCAGAGTGGGTACAGGTGTAAGATCCAAAAGCCTCGGAGTGGAAACAAAGGTAGATTGGAAGTGTGTTGTGGGGCTGCAAGGGAGTGCTAGTGTTAGTTAATATTAGTTAATAATTATGCTCTTTATAATAATTCAGATAAGTAATCCAAATACCGTCTGGGTCACTTAATAGTATGTGCTAGTGTAGGGGAGCAAAATTTGTCACCTCAGAATGATTCTCTTTGGCATGAGGATTAATTTGGCTGATGATTTTTAATAAACAGAAGACTCTAAGAAATTTTGACCTTCCCCCTAACCACCGAAAATAATTTAGATATCCAACAGGACATTAAAAGGATTATACACCATGATCAAGTGGGGTTTATTCCAGGAATGCAAGGATTCTTAAATATATGCAAATCAATCAACGTGATACACCATATTAACAAATGGAAGGAGAAAAAACATATGATCATCTCAATGGATGCAGAGAAAGCTTTTGACAAAATTCAACTCCAATTTCTGATAAAATTCCTGCACAAAGTAGGCATAGAGGGAACTTTCCTCAGCATAATAAAGGCCATATATCACAAACTCACAACCAACATCATCTTCATTGGTGAAAAACTGAAACCGTTTCCACTAATATCAGGAACAAGACAAGGTTGCCCACTCTCACCACTATTATTCAACATAGTATTGGAAGTTTTAGCAACAGCAATGAGAGAAGAAAAAGAAATAAAAGGGATCCAAATCGGAAAAGAAGAAGTAAAGATGTCACTGTTTGAAGATGACATGACACTATACATAGAGAAGCCTAAAGATGCTACCAGAAAACTACTAGAGCTAATCAATGAATTTGGTAAAGTTCCAGGATACAAAATTAATGCACAGAAATCTCTGGCATTCCTATATACTGATGAAAAACCTGAAAATGAAATTAAGAAAACACTCCCATTTACCATTGCAACAAAAAGAATAAAATATCTAGGAATAAACCTACATAAGGAGACAAAAGACCAGTATGCAGAAAATTATAAGACGCTGATGAAAGAAATTAAAAAGGATACAATTAGATGGAGAGATATGCCATGTTCTTGGATTGGAAGAATCAACAGTGGGAAAATGACTCTATTACCCAAAACAATCTACAGATTCAATGCAATCCCTATCAAACTACCACTGGCATTTTTCACAGAACTAGAACAAAAAATTTCACAATTTGTATGGAAACACAAAAGACCCCGAATAGCCAAAGCAATCTTGAGAATGAAAAATGGAGCTGGAGGAATCAGGCTCCCTGACTTCAGACTCTACTACAAAGCTACAGTAATAAAGACAGTATGGTACTGGCACAAAAACAGAAATGTAGATCAATGGAACAGGATAGAAAGCCCAGAGATAAACCCACACACATATGGTCACCTTATCTTTGATAAAGGAGGCAAGAATATACCTTGGAGATGGAGGTATATTCCATCTCCAGAGGCTGGAGAAAAGACAGCCTCTTCAATATGTGGTGCTGGGAAAACTGGACAGGTACATGTAAAAGTATGAGATTAGAACACTCCCAAACACCATACACAATAATAAACTCACAATGGATTATAGACCTAAATGTAAGGCCAGACACTATCAAATTCTTAGAGGAAAACATAGGCAGAACACTCTATGACATAAATCACAGCATATCCTTTTTGACCCACCTCCTAGAGAAATGTTAATTAAAACAAAAATAAACAAATCGGACCTAAGGAAACTTAGAAGCTTTTGCACAGCAAAGGAAACCATAAACAAGACCAAAAGACAACCCTCAGGAGAAAATATTTGCAAATGAAGCAACTGACAGGATTAATCTCCAAAATTTACAAGCAGCTCATGCAGCTGAATAACAAAAACAAACAACCCAATCCAAAAATGGGCAGAAGACCTAAATAGACATTTCTCCAAAGAAGATATACAGACTGCCAACAAACACGTGAAAGAAGGCTCAACATCATTAATCATTAGAGAAATGCAAATCAAAACTACAATGAGATATTATCTCACACCAGTCAGAATGGCCATCATCAAAAAATCTAGAAACAATAAATACTGGAGAGGGTGTGGAGAAAAGGGAACACTCTTGCACTGCTGGTGGGAATGTAAATTGATACAGCCACTATGGAGAACAGTATGGAGGTTCCTTAAAAAACTACAAAGAGAACTAGCATATGACCCAGCAATCCCAGTACTAGGCATGTACCCTGAGAAAACCATAATTCAAAAAGAGTCATATACCAAAATGTTCATTGCAGCTCTATTTACAATAGCCAGGACATGGAATCAACCTAAGTGTCCATCAACAGATGAATGGATGAAGAAGATGTGGCACATATATACAATGGAATATTACTCAGTCATAAAAAGAAATGAAATTGAGTTATTTGTAGTGAGGTGGATGGACCTAGAGTCTGTCATACAGAGTGAAGTAAGTCATAAAGAGAAAAACAAATACCGTATGCTAACACATATACATGGAATCTAAGAAAAAAAAAGTCAGGAAGAACCTAGGTGTAAGGCGGGAATAAAGACACAGACCTACTAGAGAATGGACTTGAGGATATGGAGAGGGGGAAGGGTAAGCTGTGACAAAGTGAGAGAGTGGCATGGACATATATATACTACTAAATCTAAAATAGATAGCTAGTGGGAAGCAGCCACATAGCACAGGGACATCAGCTCAGTGGTTTGTGACCACCCAGAGGAGTGGGATAGGGAGAGTGGGAGGGAGGGAGACACAAGAGGGAAGAGATATGGGAACATATGTTTATGTATAACTGATTCACTTTGTTATAAAGCAGAAACTAGCACACCATTGTAAAGCAATTATACTCCAATAAATATGTTTTTTAAAAAAAGAATTTAGATAGAGGACTTATCCCCAGAATAGAGCTATCATCTGAGACATCTACAAAACTATGGGCTAAATGTCATGGGGGGAAACTTGGCAGGGCCTGGAAATCAGTGTTCATTCTGTATCCCATTATTTTTGTATGGCCCAGCAAACATTTGTTTACTAAACATTTGCTTTTCTATCTCCATGCGAATTGCCATCTTCCCCTTTGAAGTCCAAAATCACAATCCCCAACAGCTACTTTTGTCTTTGGCTAAATGTTGCATTTAAGGTAAGGGCTTAAACCATTTTGGTGAGTTACTCAGTTTTTCTAGATCTCTCCCATGTATACATGTTATTAAACTTTTATTAGATTTCCTCCTGTTAATCTGTCTCATGTCAGTTTAATTCTTAGAGAATCCAGAAGAACCTAGAAGTGTAGAGGAAAATTTCCTCCTCCCCAGTACTAGTCAATGATTCCTCGAAGTCTGTTTTCTCCTCTGTAAAATAGGAATAATAATTATTAAATGTTTCACAGAGCCACTTGGCATATAACTGTTACATAAATGTGAGATATATTGTATTACTTCCCTGATATCCACACATCAATCCCACTAGCAAGTTCCCTTTATTTACAAAGTATTCCAGACCCTGACCATTCCTTTTCATTTCTATTGTTTTTTCCCTAGTTCAAAACACAATCACCTCCTTCATGTAAAGGCCTCACAATTGACCCTGCTGCACCTGCAATTTTCCCCTCCGCTAACCATCTATTCAAAAGTCAGAGCCAGTTCATTCACGAGAAAGAGACAATACGGCAGAGCAGAAGGACATGAGCTCACCTCTTCTTATGGAAACAGCAGAATCACAACTAACTGCTGAACAATCATTGACAAAAAAAAAAAAAAGCTGGAAACTACCAAAATAAGATACCCTACATCCAAAGACAAAGAAGAAGCCACAATAAGATGGTAGGATGGGTGCAATCACTATAAAATCAAATCCCATAAATGTCAGGTGGGCCACCTACGAATGGGAAGAGAATTATACCACAGAGGTTCTCCCACAGGAGTGAAAGTTCTGAGCCCCACATCAGGCACCCTAGCCTGGGGGTCTGGAAACAGGAGAAGAAGCCCCCAGAGAATCTGGCTTGGAAGTCAAGTGGGGTTTGATCACAAGAATTCCACAGAACTGGGGTAAACAGAAACTGCACTCTTGGAGAGTGCATACAGGGTCTTGTGCACACCAGGACTCAGGGAAAAAGGTGGTGACCTCATAAGAGACAGGTCCAGACTTACCTGCTAGTATTGGAGGGTCTCCTGAAGAGACAAGCGCAGCTGTGCCTCACTGTGGGGACAAGGACACTGGCAGCAGTAGTTCTGGGGAGTACTCATTGGCATGAGCCTTCTTAGAGTCTGCTACTTTCTCACCAAGCCCTGGTCCCACCCAAGAGCCTTTAGACTCCAGTGCTGGGAAGCCTCAGGCCAAACAACAAACAGAGCAGGAGCACTGCCAAATGCATCAGCACACAGGCAATTTAAGGTCATTTTGAACACAGAGCTGCCCATGAAATGCACACCCTGACATGGCCCTACCCACCAAAGCAACAAGACCTAGCTCCACACAGCAGTGGGCAGGTACAAGTCCCTCCCACTAGGAGGCCTGCACAAGCAAGGGGGACAGAGAGCAGAAGCAAAACAAACTACAGTCCTGCAGCCTGTGGAATGGAAACCATAATCACAGAAAGTTAGAAACAATGAGATGGCAGAGGAATATGTCAACAGATGAAGTAAAAACATAAAACCCCAGGAAGACAACTAAGTAAAATGGAGATAGGCAATCTACACACACACAAAAATTCAGAATAATGATAGTAAAGATGATCCAAGATCTTGGAAAAAGAATGGAGGAACAGAAGAAGAGGATATATAAGAAATGTTAAAAAAAGAACTAGAAGAACTAAAGAACAAACAAAGTGAGCTGAATGATAAAATAACTGAAATGAAAAATACACTACAAGGAATCAATAGCAGAATAACTGAGGCAGAAGACTGGATAAGTGAGCTGGAAGATAGAATGGTGGAAATTACTAGCATGGAACAGAATAAAGAAAAAAGAATTAAAAGAAATGAGGAAAGTTTAAGAGACCTCTGGGACAGCATTAAATGCACAAACATTCACATTTTTCCTATCTAGGACATAGGGGTCCTAGAAGGAAAAGAGAAAGAGAAAGCACCTGAGAAAATATTTGAAGAGATAATAGCTGAAAACTTCCCTAACTTGGAAAAGAAATCATCCACCCAGATCCAAGAAGTGCAGAGAGTCCAGTCAGGATAAACCCAAGGAGGAACATGATGAAACACATAGTAATCAAACTGACAAAAATTAAAGCCAAAGAGAAAATATTAAAAGCAACAAACGAAAAGTAACAGACAACATAAAAGGGAATTCCCATAAGGTTATCAGCAGATTTCTCAGCAGAAACTACACTGCAGGCCAGAAGGGAATGGTATGATACATTTAAAGTGATGAAAGGGAAGAATCTACAACTAAGAATCTTCTACCCAGCAAAGATCTCATTCAGATTCAACATAGAATCAAAAGCTTTGCAGATAAACAAAAGCTAAGAGAACTCAGCACCCCCAGACCAGTTTTGCAACAAATGCTAAAGGAAATTCTCTAAGTGGAAAAGAAAAGGCCACCACTAGAAACAAGAAAATTATAAATAGAAAAGCTCACTGGTAAAGGCAATCATACAGTAAATGTAGGAAATCATCCACACACAAATATGATATCAAAAGCAGCAATCATGAGAAGAGGAAAGTACAAATGCAGGATATTGGAAATGCATTTGAAATTAAAAGCCCAGCAGCTCAAACAATCTTCTTTATATATAGACTGCTATATCAAAACCTCATGGTAATTGCAAATTGAAAATCTACAATAGATACATACACACAAAAGAAAAAGGAATCCAAACACAACACTAAAATATTCATCAAATTACAAGACAAGCAAACAAAAGGTAAGAAAATGACCTACAAAAACAAACCTAAAACAATTAACAACATGGCAATAAGAAATTAAATATCGATAACTACCTTAAACATAAACTGATTAAATGCTCCCACCAAAAGACATAGACTGGCTGAATGGAAACAAAAACAAGACCCTTATATATGCTGTCTACAGGAGATCCACTTCAAATCTAGGGCCACATGCAGACTGAAAGTGAGGAAATGGAAAAAGTTATGCCATGCAAATGTAAATTAAAAGAAAGCTGGAGTAGCAAAACTCATATCAGACACAATAGACTTTAAGATAAAGACTGTTACAAGAGAAAAAGAAGGACACTAAAAAATGATCAAGAGATCAATCCAAGAAGAGGATATAAAAATTATTAATATATATGCACCCAACATAGGAGCATCTCAATATATAAGGCATATACTCACAGCCATAAAAGGAGAAATCGACAGTAACACAGTAATAGTGGAGCATTCTAACACCTCACTTTCATCAAGACAGAAAATTAATAGGGAAACGCCTTAAATGACATATTAGACCAGATGGAATTAATTGATATTTATAGAGCATTCCATCCAAAAGCAGCAGAATACACATTCTTCTCAAATGCACGTGGAACATTCTCCAGGACTGGTCTCATGCTAGGCCACAAAATGAGCCTCAGTAAATTTAAGAAAATTGAAATCATATCAAGCATCTTTTCTAACCACAAAGTTATGAGATTAGAAATCAACTACAAGAAAAAAAGTGTAAAAAACACAAACACATGGAAGCTAAAGACTATGCTACTAAACAACCAATGGACAACTGAAGAAATAAAAGAGGAAATCAAAAATTACCTATAAAGACAAATGAAAATATAAGCACAATGATCCAAAACCTATGGGACACAGCAAAAGCAGTCCTAAGAGGGAAGATCAGATCAATACAATCTTACCTCAGGAAACAAGAAAAATCACAAATAAAAAACTGAACTTTACACCTAAAGCAGCAAGAGAAAGAAGAACAAACAAGACCCAAAGTTAGTAGAAGGAAATAAATCATGAAGATCAGAGCAGGAATAAATGAAATAGAGATGAAGAAAATAATAGAAAAGATCAATGACACTAAAAACTTGTTCTTTGAAAAGGTAAGCAAAATTGAGAAACCTTTAGCCAGACTCATCAAGAAAAAAAGGGAGAGCACCCAAATCAATAAAATTAGAAAGAAAAAGGAGAAGTTACAATGGACGGCACAGAAATACACAGGATGACCTAAAGTCTGTCATACAGGGTGAAGTAAGTCAGAAAGAGAAAAACAAATACCGTATGCTAATGCATATATGTGGAATTTAAAAAAAAGAAAGAAAAAAACAAAAAAACACACAATGATTCTGAAGAACCTAGGGACAGGACAGGAATAAAGATGCAGATGTAGAGAATGGACTTGAGGACATGGGGAGGGGGAGGGTAAGCTGAGACGAAGTGAGAGAGTGGCATTGACATATATACACTACCAAATGTAAAATAGATAGCTAGTGGGAAGCAGCTGCATAGCACAGGGAGATCAGCTCAGTGTTTCGTGACCACCTAGAGGGATGGGATAGGGAGGGTGGGAGGGAGACACAAGAGGGAGGGGATATGGGGATATATGTATATGTATAGCTGTTTCACTTTGTTATAAAGTAGAAACTAACAGATCTTTGTAAAGCAATTATACTCCAATAAAGATGTTAAAAAAATCTTAACTATATGCCAATAAAATGGACAACCTGGAAGAAATGGACAAATTCTTAGAAAGAAGCAATCTTTCAAGGCTGAACCAGGTAGAAACAGAGAATATGAACAGGCCACTCACAAGTACTGTATTGAAACTGTAATTTAAAAATTACTGAAAAACAAAAGTTCAGGACCTGATGGCTTCACAGGCAAATTCTATCAGATATTTAGAGAAGAGTAACACATCCTTCTGAAACTATTTCAAAAAATTGCAGAGAAAGAACCACTACCAAACTCATTCTACGAGGCCACAACCACCCTTATACCAAAACCAGACAAATATACCACAGAAAAAGAAAATTACCAGCCAATATCATTGATGAACATAGATGCATAAATCCTCAACAAAATACAAGGAACCCAATCCAACAATACATTAAAAGGATCATACAACATGATCAAATGGGATTTATCCTAGAGATGCAAGGCTTTTTCAATATCCACAAATCAGTGTGATACACCACATTAACAAAATGAAGAATAAAAAACATATGATCATCTCAATAGATGCAGAAAAAGCTTTTGGCAAAATTCAATACCCATTTATGATAAAAACTCTCCAGAAACTGGGCATAGAGGGAACATGCCTCAACATAATCAAGGCCATATATGACAAACCAATAGTTAACATCATACTCAATGGTAAAAATCTGAAAGCCTTTTCTCTAAGATCAAGAACAAGACAAGGATATTCACACTCACCACTTTCACTCAACACAGTTTTGGTAGTCCCAGCCATGGCAATCAGAGAAGAAAAAGAAATAAAAGGAATCTAAATTGGAAAGGAAGAATTAAAACTGTCACTGCTTGCAGATGACGTGATAGTATACGTAGAAAGTTCTAAATATGCTACCAGGAAACTAGTAGAGCTCATCAATGAATCTGGTATGATTGCAGAGTACAAAATTAACATACAGAAATCTCTTGCATTCTTATACACTAACAACAAAAGATCAGAAAGAGAAATTAAGGAAACAATCCCATTTAACATCACATCAAAAAGAATAAAATACCTAGGAATAAGCCTACCTAAGGAGACAAAATGCCTGTACTCTGAAAACTATAAGACGTTATTAAAATAAATCGAAGATGACACAAACAGACGGAAAGATACACCATGGGTTGGAAGAATCAATGTTGTCAAAATGACTATACTACCCAAAGAAATCTACCAATTCAGTGCAATCCCTATCAAATTACCAAAGGCATTTTTCACAGAACTAGAACAAAAAATTTTAAAAATTTGTATGGAGATACAAAAGACCCCCAATATTCAAAGCAATCTTGAGAAAGAAAACCGGAGCTGGAGGAATCCAGCTCCCTGATTCCTCTTCAGACTATGTTACAAAGCTACAGTCATCAAAACAGTAGGGTAGGGCTTCCCTGGTGGCATAGTTGTTGAGAGTCTGCCTGCCAATGCAGGGGACGTGGGTTCGTGCCCCGGTCTGGGAAGATCCCACATACCATGGAGCGGCTGGGCCCGTGAGCCATGGCTGCTGAGCTTGTGTGTCCGGAGCCTGTGCTCCACAACGGGAGAGGCCACAACAGTGAGAGGCCCACGTACAGCAAAAACAAACAAACAAACAAACAAAAAAACAGTAGGGTACTGGCACAAAGACAAACATATAGAGAAATGGAGCAGGATAGAAAGCCCAGAAATAAACCCATGCATCTATGGTGAATTAATTTAGGACTAAGGAGTCAAGAATATACAATGGAGAAAAGACAGGCTCTTCAATAAATGGTTCTGGGAAAACTGGACAGCTACATGTAAAAAATGACAGTAGAACAATTCTTTAACACCATACAGAAAAATAAACTCAAATGGATTAAATACCTAATAGTATAGTATCATATAAAACCTGATACTATAAAACTCTTACAGGAAACATAGGCAGAACACTCTTTGATATAAATCACAGCAATATCTTTTTTGATCTGTCTCCTGGAGTAATGGAAATAGAAACAAAAATACACAAATGGGACCTAATGAAACTTAAAACCTTTTGCACAGAAAAGGAAACCATAAACAAGATGAAAAGACAATCCTCAGAATGGGAGAAAATATTTGCAAATGATATGACTGACAAGGGATTAATCTCCAAAATTTACAAACAGCTCATGCAGCTCAATATCAAAAACAGAAAAATAAAACAATCAAAAAATGGGCAGAAGACCTAAATAGGCATTTCTCCAAAGCAGACATACAGATGGCCAAGAGGCATATGAATGGATGCTCAATATTGATAATTATTAGAGAAATGCAAATCAAAACTACAATGAGATATCATCTCACACCAGTCAGAATGGCCATCATCAAAAATTCTGCAAACAATAAATGCTGGAGAGGCTGTGGAGTAAAGGGAACCCTCCTACACTGTTGGTGGGAATGTAAACTGGTACAGCCACTATTGAGAACAGTATGGAGATTCCTTAAAAAACTAAAAATAGAGCTACCATATGATCCAGCAATACCAGTCCTGGGCATATATATGGAGAAAACCATGGTTTGAAAGGATACATGCACCCCAAGTTTCATTGCAGCACTGTTTACAATAGCCAAGACATGGAAGCAACCTAAATGTCCATCAACAGAGGAATGGATAAAGAAGATGTGGTACATATATACAATGGAATATTACTCAGCCGTTAAAAAGAATGAAATAATGCCATTTGCAGCAACATATTACAGATGGACCTGGAGATTATCATACTAAGTGAAGTAAGTCAGACAAAGACAAATAGCATATGATATTGCTTATATGCAGAATCTAAACAAACAAACAAACTAATTTGTAAAACAGAAACAGAGTCACAGACTTAGAAAATAACCTTATGGTTATCGTAAGGGAAATGTGGTGGGGAGAGAGAAATTTTGGCATTTGGGATTGACATATACACACTACTATATTTAAAGTAGATAGCCAACAAGGACCTACTATATAGCACAGGAGCTCTGCTCAATATTCTTTAACAACCTAAAAGGGAAAAGAAGCTGGAAAATAATAGATAAATGTATATGTATAACTGAATCACTTTGCTGTACACCTGAAACTAACACAATATTGTTAATCAACTATACTCCAATATAAAATATTTTTATAAGTCCATTAATGCAATCCACCATATCAGCAAGATAAAGAAAATGATCAGATAATAAGATAATGATAATCTGATAAAATAAACTAACACAAAAAAAATTTCACAAAATCCAATAGTTGTTCATGATAAAAAAGAGAAAAACTCTGAAAGCTTGAAATAGAAGGAAACTTCCTCAAATTAATAAAGAGCATCCATCAAAAAACCTGTAACTATCATTATTTTGAATGTTAAACAATTGAATGTTAACCCCCTCATAGTGGAAACAGGGCAAGCATGTCCACCCTCACCAGTTTTATCCCTACATAGTACTGAAAATTCTGGCCACTTCAACAAGGCAAGAAAATAAATGAAAGACATACAGATTGGAAAGGAAGAAATAAAGCTGTTGTTATTTACAGATGAAATGATTGTCTAAACAGAAAATCCCAATGAATCTAGGGAAAAATCCCTCCTGGAACTAACAAATGATTTCAGCAAATTACAGTACATAAGAGAGAGAAAAATCAATCTCATTTATATATACTAGAAACAATCATTTTGAAACTGAAATTAAAAACACAAGGCAATTTATAATCATTACAGTTTTATATTTAGTTGTAAACTTAACAAAGTATGTATAGGATCTAAATAGTGAAAACTATAACATTGATATATGCAAATGTAAAACAAAACTATAAATGTAAGTTGATAAAACATTTTTTCAAAATATGAGAAAATCTTTTGGATCTAGGGCTAGGCAATGAGTTTTTGGACTTAACACCAATAGCATGATCCATAACAGGAAGAATTGGTAAACTGGAACTTATTTGAATAATAAAAAAAAAAACTTTTACTTCGTGAAAGACCCTGTGAAAAGGATGAAAAGACAAGTTACAGACTGGGAGAAAATCCTCACAGACTGCATATCCAACAAATGTTATCTAGAATATATGAAGAATTGTTAAAACTGAACAGTAAAAAACAAACAATCTAATTAGAAAATGGATGAAAGACATGAACAGGCATTTCACTAAAAATGATATATCTCTTGAAAGATTGGGATTGACACATATACACTATTGATACTATGTATAGAATAGACAACTAATGAGGGCATATTGTATCGCAAAGGGAACTCCACTTAATGCACTGTGGTGATCAAAATGGGAAGGAAACCCATAAAAGAGGTGGTATGTGTATATGTATAGCTGATTCATTTTGCTGTACAGTAGAAACGAACACAACATTGTAAAGAAACTATAGTGCAATAAAAATTAATTTTTAAAAAGATATATCTTCACTGAAGATGGCATATAAGCACATTAAAAGATATTCAACATTATAAGCTATTAAAGAAATGTGAATTAAAACTACAATGAGATATCACTACACATTAGAATGACAAAAAAATAATAGTGGCAATACCAAATGCTGGTGAGAATGTGGAATAACTGGATCCCTCACATTGCTGGTGGGAATGTTACTGTGGTACAGTCACTCTTGAGAACAGTGTGGCAGTTTCTTAAAAATTTAAACTTGCAATTACCATCTGACCCTGCTATTGCTATTGCACTCAGATATTTATCTCAGAGAAATAAAACTTACATCCATGCAAAAATTTGTACAGGAATTTTCACAGTAGCTTTTTCACAGTAGCTTCATGATAGCAAAATACTGGGAAAAACTCAGATGTCCTTCAATAGGTGAATGGTTAAACAGACCAATAACCTTTGTTATTTAACAATAACCTTTGTTATTTAATAATAACAAAGGATGAGCTATTAATATATGCAACAGCTTGGATGTATCTCAAGGGAATTATGCTGAATGAAAAAAGTCACTCCCCAAATACCACAAAGTGTATGATTTCATTTATATTATAACATTCTTGAAATAATAAACTTTTAAAATAAGAGAACAGAGGAATGGTTGCCAGGGGTTAAATATGGTAGGGGTAGGGTTGGTGGGGGGTGATGAGTGTGGCTATAAAATAGCAACAGAAGAGATCCTTGTAGTGATGGAACTGTTCTGTATCCTGACTATATCAGTGTCAATATCCTGTTTGTGATTATGCAAGGTTTTCCTTTTGAAGGAAATAAGGTAAAAAGTACATGGTATCTTTCTGTATTATTTCTTACAACTGCATGTAAAATTATCTACCATTATCTAAAATATATTTTTTAATGTTTAATTTAAAAAGTTTTTGGGAGTTCCCTGGTGGCCTAGTGGTTAGGATTCTGGGCTTTCACTGCTGTGGCCCGAGTTCAATTCCTGGTCAGGGAACTGAGATCCTGCAAGCCCTGTAGTGCAGAAACATAAAAAGGTTTTGATCCTAGAGAAAAATGTCTTTCTCCTAATTACTCCAGGTAATATCCCAGAGAAGACTCTGACTGCCCCAATTTGCCTTATGTGTCCATCTCTAAACAAATTGGTATGTTAATGGGGTTATTCTGATTGAGTAGCTTGTGTCACATTACCACTTTATTGAAGAGATGGATTCACATGATTGACAGCCACATCAATTAGGGCAGGGACAACTTTCAAAAGGTTGAAATACACAGCAGAAAAAAATTAACAAGTAGTCTCTCTCCCTTTTTTTTCTCTCTCTCTTTTACTGTGGAAAATATTTATTAGTCTGTACAACTTGGTTTTAATAAACTGTTGACTGACATGTTACAGTAAATTTCCAAGATTTTCATTGCAATGGTATTTTGCCACACATCAAAATCTCGAAGCATACCATTCTCAAATCGTCATTTAGTGTTTGTTTGTTTTGCTTTTTCGTTTTTAACATCTTTATTGGAGTATAAATGGTGTGTTTACAATGGTGTGTTAGTTTCTGGTGTATAAGAAAGTGAATCAGCTATACATATACATACATCCCCATATCTCCTCCCTCTTGCGTCTCCCTCCCACCCTCTCTATCCCACCCCTCTAGATGGACACAAAGTACCAAGCTGATCTCCCTGTGCTATGCATCATCTTCCCACTAGCTATCTGTTTTACATTTGGTAGTGTATATATGTCCATGCCACTCTCTCACTTCTTCCCAGCTTACCCTTCCCCCTCCCCGTGTCCTCAAGTCCATTCTCTACGTCTGCATCTTTATTCCTGTCCTGCCCCTAGGTTCTTCAGAACCTTTTTTTTTTTTTAGATTCCATATATATGTGTTTTAAATATCAACTGGCCATTTATGGCAGTCACAAGATGCAGATATTCATAAACATTACATAAAGGTTAGCCCAGTAGACAAACTAATACACAGTAATGAGTTGATCCACTGGTCAAAACAGAAGTTTTAAGGATGGTGATCAGCTGTGCCTAGGAGGGTAGGTCAAAGAGGACTCAGAGACAAAAAATTCTTCTCTCTCATTTTTGTTGTCTCAGATCAAGGAGCATGTATTTCAGGGAACAAGTGAGACTCAGTTTTCCCCCAAGAGGTATCTAAGAACTTACCTAGGACTTCACCATGGAGTTATGAATTCCAGTTTGAAGCAAACAGACTTCATATTCAGCAGTTCTGGAGACAGATCCAGTCACAGGTAGAGTATAGTAAGCTTCATGGGGTAGTAAGCCCAAGGTCAAAATTATCCAGATCTAGGGCCCTCATAGCAAGTCCCAGGATTCTTATAACGTGGGAAAGGAGTTTTTAAAGAACACAAGCTTCATCTTCCCTGGTCCAGGGGACCTATCTGGGCCTATCCCCTGGGGTCCCAGAAAACAACTGATATCAGCCCTAGAGAAGCAGGAAGATAGGGTGGAGCAGGGTGTGTAAAGTGGATCTAACCAAAGAAAGGTACTGGTGTTTAGAGTGAGATGATGCTTGTCCTATGGTCACGAAATGGGCTCTTACAGTGTGGTTCTGTGGTTCTGGAGATATCAAGACTACTGCAGTAGTCTTCAGTAAAGGTAAAAACTTCCTAGGAACTTCTGGTGTCAGAACTGGGTAGGTTTGTCAGGCTTAAGAGAAGAGTGACACTGGTTTAACTGGAATGCATAGACAGGGCTGATCTTGGATTTCAGGGCCTGAAAGAGTAGATCCTTCCAGTTAGGTGTCCCCAGAGCTTGATAGACCTAAGCCATGAGTTCTCCCCTAACTTCCTACCACTTCCAAACAGGAATGGACTTTAGAAATCCAAACATAGATTCACTTCTGAAGAACAGAGTAGTTCACGGATGTTAAATATATTTTATTCCATGTTCAAATTATGACTGATTACTTATGACTACCTGGATGCCCTGTTGAAAAGGATTTGGAGGCTACACTAGGCCTTAGCAGGAAAAAGTGTCATGACAATTTAGTAATGTTTGTCATGGTTACAGAAAGGGGTAGTGGCACCATACATGCTGTATCCTTAATTTGATGATATATATATAGGGTGTTCATGCCCCATTGTCTAGGGGGAATTATTCAATAAAAGTTAGGGCTTTTGCATTATATAGGAATGCACCTTCGAAAAGACTTGTATCAGGAATACTTGAATGTCACAATTCTAGCTTGATGAACAGGGGGAAGAAATATGTGAGATAAATTACAATAAATGATCAAGAGATTGGGGTTTATAATACAATGATGGACTCTGGAGGGTCACAAGGCATGTGGAACTCTGAAGACAGTGGTGTTAATGGGGCTTCTTGGCTGTTTTCAAGGGAAGGGAGATAACTTGCTAGGTGTTTTTGGTAGCAAGAAACAAAATCCCACTCAAACTAGCAAGAGAACAGAGAAAGCAAGGGAAACCAGCATTAATTTGAATTGGAACTAAAAATTAGAGTGAGAAACTATGATGACTTTTTTGTCTGTCAGGGCTATATGGTCTATTTCATCTTGGCTTCTTTCTAAAAGTCTCTCCTCTTCTTTCCTTTTAATCAACTTATTAGTTGTCTCTACATATTCCTCTTGTACATGGCTAAATTTCCTATCCAAATCTACATGGTTTTTCAACTTCACCACCTGCTACCATTTCTTCAATAGTCCAACAGCCTGACATGCCATAATGAAACCATGACAAAAAACAAGTTGCACTTCAGACAAGTGGCTGACATAGAGGGGTTCAATATGAACTATGAGGGACCATTGACATTTATATTTGTTTCAGGTGGTAGAACAAAATGGAACCTGAAAGTGGGTGGAATTGTCCAATTAAGATAGTAGGAGGAGAGAAAGGAAAGTGTAGTCAAGACAAGAAGTTTGTACTCTACCCTTCTAGCAAGACTAGAATCATGTTTTTAAAAAGCGAAGCTAGCAGCATTTTGGAGAAAAGAGAGGTAGCTAACAGCGGAAGGAAGAAGAGAAGTTTAAACGTTATTACAGCAGTTCAAGTAAGACATTATGAGGATTTTCTCTAAAGCTGTGGAAGTGAAGATGGAGAGAATACCTAGGAGTGGAATTGCTAGGTCTATGGTAAGTGCATGTTCAACTTTATAATAAAGTGCCAAACTGGTTTCCAAAGTGACCATACCATGCAATTTACCACATCATCATAAACACTTAGTGTTTGTTAGTCTTCTTATTTTTAGCTATTGTAATAATTCTATAGTGGTATCTCAATGTGGTTTCAACTTGTATTTCCTTAATGACTGTTTTAGAATAATTTTTCATGTACTAATTTACTATTCATTCATATATATTCTTCAGTAAAGTGTCCTAGTCATTTGCCTATTTTACTGGGTTGTTTATCTT
Source organism: Monodon monoceros (assembly GCF_005190385.1). Lineage (NCBI taxonomy): Eukaryota > Metazoa > Chordata > Mammalia > Artiodactyla > Monodontidae > Monodon > Monodon monoceros. Next base: position 49,179,116 of record NW_021703779.1, on the reverse strand, counting down.
ACTATTATTCAGTTATACGATTACTTTATATATTCTGAATACGTAACATTTATCAGACATGTGACTTGCAAATATTTGCTCATAGACTGTGGTTCTGGAGAAGCAAATGTCATTGTTTGATGAAGTTTGATTGATTAGTTTTAATGGTTCATGCTGTATATTTTTATATTTTTATAAGTATTTGTGAGCTTTGTTTTGAGGCATAGTTAAATTACTTGGAAACAGTTTGATTCTTTCAGGTATTGTTTGTAAACTTTGTTAAACAGGAATATAGCAGCATTTAGTCTAAGGCTAGTTTTTCGATGCTGCCGAGACAAATTCCTTCTGAGTTCTCTACCTAATAAACCATTAACTATAGGTCTGGCTTATAGGAACAGGAGAGTTCCTCTGGTCCATGTTTTATCTAAGGATTGTTTCCTCTAAACATTTTGGTCCTTTCACTGACTTTGGGAAGTTTTTTCACATATGTTCACTATTCATTACTCAGCTAACATCTCAAGGGGCATTTTCTGCAGTCAGTAAGTACCCTCTCCAATCAGCTAACTCCTCTCTGGTAATCTGTCCCTAAAATTCTAGCTGCCTTACTCTCTCTGAATTCTATTCCCTGTCTCCTCAATTCAGCGAGACCACTGGGCTGATTGGGTTTTTCCTTGTGGTGCTTTAGCCTAGTCCCTGTCTGCAGGCAGTAAGCTAGGGAAATCATAGATATCACTTCATTCTCAGGTCTCAGAGATCATAGTTCTATGCTGCTTCTTGTTCAATATCTTACAACAGCTGTTTAATATATTATTCTAGCTGTGTAAAGTAAGATGGTAAGTCCAGCCACCATTGCTCATGGTTGGAAGTGGAAGTCCCCAAACCAAGCTTGTTGACTCACTGTTCAATTCTCTTACTGAATTAGTCCAAGCTCCCAGGAAAATACCTCCATTTGTCTAAAACTTTGAGTTCTAACTAATGAATCAATCATTAGTCACCATGTCTTCTACAACCTTTGATACATTAGCCTTGCAAGTCTCTCAAGCATTCCCAGGTGTCCTGAGACCACACTTTGTAAATCATTGTGTTAAGAGACACATAGTCAAATATTTACTGACAAAATGTTATAATGTCTGAAATTATGTATATGGCAGATGAGGCATGGTGGACAGAGAGTTGTTATATATTGAAGCTAGATGGTAGATCCGTAGGGGCTCATTATACCAATCTCTCTTATTTTGTGTATGTTTGTGACTTTTCAAATAAAATGTTCAAAAAATCAAAGTTTATTGTTTTCAATTGGATTGAATTTCCACTCTCCCTGTAATTCAGCTTTTCCTGAGAAGCATTTAGATATGAAGCTTTCAGAGGTGAAACCAAAGACCCTGTTCATATGGCCATCCACCATCTCCCTCTGTCTTTATTTCCAGGTGGAAGGAGATTAGTGTCAGGAAGAGTCATAACTTTCTCCTTGAGAGTTTCTAGGTAATTATCTCGATAAATATAATTAAACCATGTATTATTTGGAGGGTCTGTTAAGGTCAGGCCAGCTCTTCTGGGCAGCTTGGTGTAATGAAGCATGCATGATATTGATGGAAGGCAACCTAAGTTCTAGTCTAAGTCCTGCCACTTACCAACAGTATGATACTGGGCAACTGACTTATTCTGGGACACTACCCAAATTGAAAGTCACTCTGATCATTTGTCCACCAATATTTCAGCTCCATACTGTTCTGCAGTGACACACTCTCCCAATATTGCCCTTTCTCTGAGTACTTCCATGTGCTCTCTAGAGCACCCATATCAAATCTTCAACAAAATAATAGAAAAGGAAATCCAGTAGCATATTTAAAGGATGCTGACCATGCCTACCATGATCAAGTGAGGTTTATCCTGGGAATGTGAGGGTGGTTCAACATCATAAAATCAATCAACGGAACACATCACAATAAGAGAATGGAGAAAAAAAGGCCCACAGGATCAGCTCAATTGTTGCAGAAAAGGCATTTAACAAGATCCAAAGTCCTTTTATGGAAAAAAGTAAAGCACTCAGCAAACTAGGGAAAGGAGGGAACTTCCTCAACATGACAAAGGACAATTATGAAAAACTCACAGCTAACATTACATACTCACTGTCGAAAAACTGGAAGTTTTAACTGTAAGATCAAGAATAAGAAAAATATATCCACTTTCACCTCTGCTATCCTACATTATATTAGAAGCTCTATCAGGGAAACTAGGCAAGAAGAAGAAAAGGTTTCCAAATTGAAAAGAAAGAAGTAGCAATATCTCAACTCACAGATGACATAATCACATACATATATATTAATAAAGAATCCACAAATAATACTAGACCTAATAGATGAATTCATCAAAGTTGAAGGGTAAAAGATTCACACACAAAAGTAAGTTGTTCTTCAATACACCAGCAATGAAAATCTAGAAAAGAAATTAAGAAAACAATTCCATTTACAATAGCATTCAAAATAATAAAATACATAGGAATACATTTAATCAAGAAGCTGAAAGATGTATACACTGAAAAACTACAAAATGATGCTGAAAAAATCGAAGACCTGCAGAAATGGAAACACATTTTGGTTCTTGGATTAAAATATTTAATATTCTTAAGATGGCAATAATATCCAAAGTGATCGACAGATTCAGTGCAATTGGTACTAATTCAGTGCAATAAAAATTCCAATGGCTTAATAAATGAAAGGATGCTCAACATCACTAATCATTAGTGAAATGCAAATCAAAACTACAATATGGTACCACCTCACACCAGTCAGAATGGTTATCATCAAAAAATCTACAAACAATAAATGCTGGAGACGGTGTGGAGAAAAGAGAACCCTCTTGCACTATTGGTGGGAATGTAAATTGATACAACCACTATGGAGAACAATATGGAAGTTCCTTAAAAAACCAAAAATAGAACCACCATATGACCCAGCAACCCCACTACTGGGCATATACCCTGAGAAAACCATAATTCAAGAAGAGTCATGTACCACAATGTTCAGTAAAACACTATTTACAATAGCCAGGAAATGGAAGCAACCTAAGTGTCCATTGACAAATGAATGGATAAAAAAGATGTGGAACATACATACAATGGAATATTACTCAGCCATAAAAAGAAATAAAATTGAGTTATTTGTAGTGAGGTGGATGGACCTAGAGTCTGTCATACAGAGTGAAGTACGTCAGAAAGAGTAAAACAAGTACCGTATGCTAACACATATATATGGAATCTGAAAAAAAAAAAGGTTCTGAAGAAACTAGGAGCAGGATAGGAATAAGGACGCAGAGGTAGAGGATGGACTTGAGGACGCAGGGAGGAGGAAGGGTAAGCTGGGAATAAGTGAGAGAGTGGTATGGACTTATATATACTATCAAATGTAAAATAGACAGCTAGTGGGAAGGAGATGCATAGCACAGGGAGGTCACCTTGGTACTTTGTAACCACCTGGAGGGGTGGAATAGGAAGGGTGGGAGGGAGAGGCAAGAGGGAGGAGATATGGGGATATATGTGTATGTACAGTTCATTCACTTTGTTATGAAGCAGAAACTAACACACCATGGCAAAGCAAATATACTCCAATAAAGATGTTAAAAAATAATTCCAATGGCCTTTTGGAGAAATGGAAAACATTTTCTTTTTTTAAATTTATTTTTTATACAGCAGGTTTTATTAGTTATCTATTTTATACATATTAGTGTATATATGTCAATCCCAATCTCCCAATTCATCACAACAACACCACCCCGCCACTTTCACCCCTTGGTATCCATACGTTTGTTCGCTACATCTGTGTCTCAATTTCTGCCTTGCAAATTGGTTCATCTGTACCATTTCTCTGAATTCCACATATATGTGTTATTATACAATATTTGTTTTTATCTTTCTGACTTATTTCACTCTGTATAACAGTCTCTAAGTCCAACCATGTCTCTACAAATGACCAAGTTTCACTCCTATTTATGGCTGAGTAATATTCCATTGTATAAATGTATCACATCTTTTTTTTTTTTTTACATCCTTATTGGAGTATAACTGCTTTACAATGGTGTGCTAGTTTCTGCTTTATAACAAAGTGAATCAGTTATACATATACATATGTTCCCATATCTCTTCCCTCTTGCGTCTCCCTCTCTCCCACCCTCCCTATCCCATCCCTCTAGGTGGTCACAAAGCACCGAGCTGATCTCCCTGTGCTATGCGGCTGCTTCCCACTAGCTATCTATTTTATGTTTGGTAGTGTATATATGTCCATGGCACTCTCTCGCTTTGTCACAGCTTACCCTTCCCCCTCCCTATATCCTCAAGTCCATTCTCTATAGGTCTGTGTCTTTATTCCTGTCTTACCCCTAGGTTCTTCATGACATTTTTATCTTAAATTCCATATATATATGTTAGCATATGGTATTTGTCTTTCTCTCTCTGACTTACTTCACTCTGTATGACAGACTCTAGGTCCATCCACCTCATATATCACATCTTCTTTATCCATTAATCTGTTGATGTGCATTTAGGTTGCTTCGATGACCTAGCTATTGTAAATAGTGCTGAAATGAACATTGGGGTGTATGTGTCTTTTTGAATTATGGTTTTCTGTGGGTATATGCCCATTAGTGGGATTGCTGGGTCATATGGTAGTTCTGTTTTTAGTTTTTTTTTTAAACATCTTAATTAGAGTATAATTGCTTTACAATGGTGTGTCAGTTGCTGCTTTATAACAAAGTGAATCAGTTATACATATACATATGTCCCCATATCTCTTCCCTCTTGCATCTCCCTCCCTCCCACCCTCCCTATCCCACCCCTCTAGGTGGTCACAAAGCACCGAGCTGATCTCCCTGTGCTATGCGTGCTATGCGGCTGCTTCCCACTAGCTATCTATTTTACATTTGGTAGTGTATATATGTCGATGACACTCTCTCACTTTGTCTCAGCTTACCCATCCTCCTCCCCATATCCTCAAGTCCATTCTCTAGTAGGTCTGCATCTTTATTCCCATCTGGCCCCTAGGTTCTTCTGACCATTTTCTTTTTTTTTTTTTTTAGATTCCATATATATGTGTTAGCATACAATATTTGTTTTTCTCTTTCTGACTTGCTTCACTCTGTATGACAGTCTCTAAGTCCATCCACCTCACTACAAATAATTCAGTTTCATTCATTTTTATGGCTGAGTAATATTCCATTGTATATATGTGCCACAACTTCTTTATCCATTCATCTGTTGATGGACACTTAGGTTGCTTCCATGTCCTGGCTATTGTAAATAGAGCTGCAATGAACATTTTGGTAAATGACTCTTTTTGAATTATGGTTTTCTTAGGGTACATGCCCAGTAGTGGGATTGCTGGGTCACATGGTAGTTCTATTTGTAGTTTTTTAAGGAACCTCAATACTGTTCTCCATAGTGGCTGTATCAGTTTACATTCCCACCAACAGGGCAAGAGAGTTCCCTTTTCGCCACATCCTCTCCAGCATTTGTTGTTTGTAGATTTTCTGATGACGCCCATTCTAATGGGTGTGAGGTTATACCTCATTATAGTTTTGATTTGCATTTCTCTAATAGTTAGTGATGTTGAGCAGATTTTAATGTGCCTCTTGGCCATCTCTATGTCTTCTTTGTAGAAATGTCTATTTAGGACTTCTGTACATTTTTTGATTGGGTTGTTTGTTTTTTTAATAGTAAGCTGCATGAGCTGTTATATATTGTGGAGATTAATCCTTTGTCTGTTGATTTGTTTACAAATATTTGCTCCCATTCTAAGGGTTGTCTTTTCGTCTTGTTTATAGTTTCCTTTGCTGTGAAAAAGCGTTTAAGTTTCATTACGTCCTGTCTCTTTATTTTTGTTGTTATTTCCATTGCTCTAGGAGTTGGATCAAAAAAGATCTTGCTGTGATTTTTGTCAGAGTGTTCTTCTTATGTTTTCCTCTAAGAGTTTTCTACTGTTCGGTCTTACATTTAAGTCTTTAATCCATTTTGAGTTTATTTCTGTGTATGGTGTTAAGGAGTGTTCTAATATCATTCTTTTATATATAGCTGCCCAGTTATCCCAGCAGCAGTTAATGAAGAGACTATCCATTCTCCACTGTAGATCCTTGCCTCCTCTGTCATAGATTAGTTGACCATAGGTGTGTGGCTTTATCTCTGGGCTTTCTATCTTGTTCCATTGACCTATATTTCTGTTTTTGTGTCAGTATCACATTGTCTTTATAACTGTAGCTTTGTAGTATAGTCTGAAGTCAAGGAGTCTGATTCCTCCATCTCTGTTTTTTTTTTTTTTTTTCCCTCAAGTTTGCTTTAGCTCTTTTGGGTCTTTTGTGTCTTCATACAAATTTTAAGATTTTTTGTTCTACTTCTGTAAAAAATGCCATTGTTAATTTGATAGGGATTGCATTGAATCTGTAGATTGCTTTGGGAAGTATAGTCATTTTCACAATATTAGTTCTTCTAATCCAAGAACATGGTATATATCTCCATCTGTTTGTGTCATCTTTGATTTCTTTCATTAGTGTTTTATAGTTTCCTGAGTATAGATCTTTTGTGTCCTTAGGTAGGTTTATTCGTAGTTATTTAATTCCTTTTGTTGCAATGGTGAATGGGAGTGTTTTCTTAATTTCACTTTCAGATTTTTCATCATTAGTGTATAGGAATGCAAGAGATTTCTGTGCATGAATTTTGTATCCTGCAACTTTACCAAATTCTTTGATTAGCTCTAATAGTTTTCTGGTGACATCTTTAGGAATCTATGTATAGTAACATGTCATTGACAAACAGTGATAGTTTTACTTCTTCTTTTCCAGTTTGTATTCCTTTTATTTCTTTTTCTTCTCTGATTGCCGTGGCTAGGACTTCCAAAATTATGTTGAATAATAGTTGTGAGAGTGAACATCCTTGTCTTCTTCCTGATCTTAGAGGAAATGTATTCAGTTTTTCACCATTGAAAATGATGTTTGCTGTGTGTTTGTTGTATATGGCCTTTATTATGTTGAGGTAGATTCCCTCTATGACCACTTTCTGGAGAATTTTTATCATAAATAAGTGTTGAATTTTGCAAAAAGCTTTTTCTGCATCTTTTGATATGATCATATGTTTTTTATTTTTCAATTTGTTACTGTGGTGTATCACATTGATTGATTTCCCTATATTGAAGAATCCTTGCAACCCTGGGATAAATCCCACTTATTCCCAGTGTTTGACCCTTTTAATATATTGCTGGATCCTCTTTGCTAGTATTTTGTTCAGGATCTTTGCATCTATATTCAACAGGGATGTTGGTCTGTATTTTTCTTTTGTTGTATTATCTCTGTCTGGTTTTCGTATCTGTGTGATGGTGGCCTCATAGAATGAGTTTGGGAGTGTTCCTTCTTCTTCAATTTTTTGGAAGAGTTTGAGAAGGAAAGGTGTTAGCTCTTCTCTAAATGTTTAATAGAATTCACCTGTGAAGCCATCTGGTCCTGGACTTTTCTTAGTTGGAAGATTTTTAATCACAGTTTCAATTTCATTACTTGTGATTGGTCTGTTCATATTTTTTATTTCTCCCTGGTTCAGTCATTGAAGGTTATACCTTTCTAAGAATTTGTCCATTTTTTATTTTATTGGAATTTTTAATTTTATTTTATTGGAATAGAGTTGCTTGTAGTAGTCTCTTATGATGCTGTATATTTCCACGGTGTCCATTGTAACTTCTCCTTTTTCATTTCTGGTTTTTTTGATTTGACTCCTCTCCCTCTTTTTCTTGTTGAGTCTCGCTAAAGGTTTATCAATTTTGTTTATGTTCTCAAAGAACCTGCTTTTAGTTTTACTGATATTTGCTATGGTTTTCTTTGTTTCTATTTCATTTATTTTTGCTCTGATCTTTATTTATGATTTCTTTCCTTCTACTAACTTTGGGTTTTGTTTGTTCTTCTTTCACTAGTTCCCTTAGGTGTAACGTGAGATTGTTTATCTGAGATTTTTCTTTTTCAGGGGTAGGATTGTATTGCTGTAAACTTCCCGCTTAGAACCATTTTTTCTGCAGCCCATAAGTTTTGTATCATCATGTTTTCATTGTCATTTGTCTCTAGGGTTTATTTTTTTATTTCTACTTTGACTTCTTCAGTGATCTCTTGGTTATTTAGTAAAGTATCGTTTAGCCTCCATGTGTTTGTGTTTTTTACGGTTTTTTCCTCTGTAATTTATTTCTAATATCATAGTGTTGATTTGGAAAAGATGCTTGGTATGACTTCACTTTTCTTAAAATTACTGAGGCTTGATTTGTGACCCAAGACGTGATCTATCCTAGAGAATATTCCATGTGCACTTGAGAACAATGTATAATCTGCAGTTTTCGGATGGAATGTGCTGTAAATCTATCTGGTCCAATGTGTCATTTAAATCCTGTGTTTCCTTATTAATTTTCTGTCTGGATGATCTGTCCATTGGTGTAAATGAGGTGTTAAGGTTTCCCAGTATTATTGTGTTACTGTCACTTTCATCTTTTATAGCTGTTAGCATTTACCTTATATATTGAGGTGCTCCTATGTTGGGTACATATATATTTATAATTGTTATATCTTCTTCTTGGATTGATCACTTGATCATTATGTAGTGTCCTTCCTTGTCTCGTGTAACCTTCTTTATTTTAAAGTCTATTTTATCTCATATGAGTATTGCTACTCCAGCTTTCTTTTGATTTCCATTTACATGGAATATCTTTTTCCATCCCCTCACTTTCAGGCTGCATGTGTCCCTAGGTCTGAAGTGGGTCTCTTGTAGACAGAGTATATATGGATCTTGTTTTTGTATCCATTCAGTGACCCTGTGTCTTTTGGTTGTAGCAGTTAATCCATTCACATTTAAGGTAATTATCAATATGTATGTTCTTATTACCATTTTGTTAACTGTTTTGCGTTTGTTTTTGTAGGTCCTTTTTCTTCACTTGTTTCCCACTTAGAGAAGTTCCTTTAGCATTTGCTGTAGAGCTGGTTTGGTGGTGCTGAATTCTCTTATCTTTTGCTTGTCTGCAAAGCTTTGTATTTCACCACTGAATCTGAATGAGATCCTTGCTGGGTAATCTTGGTTGTAGGTTCTTCCCTTTCATCACTTTAAATATATCATGCCACTCCCTTCTGGCTTGTAGAGTTTCAGCTGAGAAATCAACTGTTAACCTTATGGGAGTTCCCTTGTATGTTTTTTGTCATTTTCCCCTTGTTGCTTTTAATAATTATTCTTTGTTTTTAATTTTTGTCAATTTGATTACTGTGTGTCTCCGCAAGTTTACCCTTGGGTTTAGCCTGCCTGAGACTCTCTGAACTTCCTGGACTTAGGTCATTATTTCCTTTCCCATGTTAGGGAAATTTTCCACTATAATCACTTCTAATATTTTCTCAGGTCCTTTCTCTCTCTCTTCTCCTTCTGGGACCCCTATTATGTGAATGTTGGTGCATTTAATGTTGTCCCAGAGGTCTCTTACGCTGTCTTCTTTTCTTTTGCTTATTTTTTTCTTTATTCTGTTCCATGGCAGTGAATTCCACCATACTGTCTTCCATGGCACTTATCTGTTCTTCTGCCTCAGTTATTCTGGTATTGATTACTTCCAGTGTATTTTTCATTTCAGTTATTGTATTGTTTATCTCTGTTTGTTTGTTCATTAATTCTTCTAGGTGTTTGTTCTTTAATTCTTCTAGGTCTTTGTTAAACATTTCTTTCAACTTCTTGATCTTTGCCTCCATTCTTTTTCCAACATCCTGTATCATCTTCACTATCATTATTATGAATTATTTTTCTGGAAGGTTGCCTATCTCCACTTCCTTTAATTGTTTTTCTGGTGTTTTATATTCTTCCTTCATCCTCCTCTGCCTTTTCATTTTTCTAGCTTTCTGTGAATGTGGTTTTCATTCCACAGGCTGCAATATTGTAGTTCTTCTTGCTTCTGCTGTCTGCTATCTTGTGGATGAAGCTATCTAAGAGACTTGTACAAGCTTCCTGATGGGAGGATCTGGTGGTGTGTAGAGCTGGTTGTTGCTCTGGTGGGCAGAGCTCAGCAAAACTTTAATCCACTTGTCTGCTGATGGGTGGGTCTGAGTTCCCTCCCTGTTGGTTGTTTGGCCTGATGTGACCCAGCACTAGAGACTACTGGCTCTTTGGTGGGGCTAATGGTGGCATCTGGGAGGGCTCAGGCCAAGGAGTACTTCCCAGAACTTCTGCTGCCAGTGTCTTTTTTCCCATGGTGAGCCACAGACACCTGCCTCTGCAGGAGACCCTCCAACACTAGCAGGTATGTCTGATTCAGTCTCCTATGGGGTCACTGCTCCTTCCCCTTGGTTCCTGATGCACACCCTAATTTGTGTGTCCCCTCCAAGTGTGGAGTCTGTTTCCATTACTCCTGTTGAAGTCCTGTAATCAAATCCTGTTAGCCTTCAAGGCCTGATTCTCTGGGGATTCCTCCTCCCATTGCCAGACCCCCAGGTGGTGAAGCCTGATATGGTGCTCAGAACCTTTACTCCAGTGGGTGGACTTCTGTGGTATAATTGTTCTCCACTTTGTGAGTCACCCACTCAGCAGTTATGGGGTTTGGTTTTTTGTGATTGTGTGCCTTCTACCATCTCATTGTGGCTTCTCCTTTGTCTTTGGATGTGGGGTGGTTTTTTCGTGAGTTCCAATGTCTTCCTGTTGATGATTGTTCAGCAGTTAGTTGTGATTCCAGTGCTCTCCCAAGAGGGCTAGACATTATATTGAGAAATGGAAAAGTCGATCCTCAAATTTATGTGACAATTTTGAAAAAGAAGAACAAAACTGGAGGACTCACATTTCCCAATTTTGAAACTTAATGCAAAGACACTGTAATCAAAACAAAGCAGTACCAACATGAGGATAGACATATAGAACAATGGAATATAATTGAGAGTCCAGAAATAAATTCATACATTTATGGCCAGTTGATTTTTGAAAAATGTGCCAATTCCACTCACCAGAAAAAGAATAGTCTCTTCAACAAATGGTAAATGGGATGACTGGATATCAACCTGCAAACCAAAATGAAGTTGGACCACTTCTTTACACCATATAAAAAATAACTCAAAATGGATCAAGGACACAAATATAGGAACAAAAATCATAAAACTCCTAGAAGAAAGCATAGGTCAAATCAACATGACCTTGGATTTTTCAACAGTTTCTTAGCTATGACACCAAAAGCATGAACAACAAAAGAAAAAAAATTTATATAAATCGGACCTTGTCAACATTAGAAAATTTTGTGCATCAAAGTACATGATCAAGAATGTGAAAAGACAACATACAGAATGTGAGAAAAAGTTTGTAAACCATATATGTAATGAGTCTAATATTCAGAATATATAAAGAACTTAACAACACAAAAACAAAAAGACAACCCAGTTAAAAATGAGCAAGTCCAAATTACATATTTGGACTTGTCCAAATTACATATACAATGGCCAAAATTACATATTTGTAATTTGTCCAAATTACATATACAATGGCCAAAATTACATATACAATGTAATTTGTCCAAATTACATATACAATGGCCAAAAAAAAAACCCCAAACCTGAAAACATACTCAATATCATTGGTTATTTGGGAAATCCAAATCCAAACCGCAATGAAGTGCCACTTTTCACACATTAGGATGGCTATAATTTTTAAAAATGGAAAATAATAAGTATTGGAAAGGATGGAGGAATTGGAACCCTCATACATTGTTGGTGGGAATGTAAAATGGTTCAGATTCTGTGGGAAACAGTTTTGCATTTCCTCAAAAAGATAAACATAATATTATCATAAGACCCAGAAATTCCACTCCTTACATATGTATATACCCAAAATAATGGGAAAGAAGTACTAAAACAAGTACATGTACGCTCTCGTTCATAAGCAGCACTATACACAATAGTCAAAGTCTGGAAACAGCTCAAATGTCTATTAAAGGATAAATGGATAAATTGTGGTGTGTGTGTATAATGGAAAATTATTTACTCATTAAAATAATATAGCACTAATACATGCTACAATGTGAATGAATCTCCAAAAACATGATGTGAAGTGAAAGACAAATATAAAAGGTTACATATTGTATGATTCTGCTTATATGGAATATCCAGATAGGTACTTCTATAAAAGTAGAACACAGACTGGTGTTTTCCGGGGACCAGGGTAAAGGGGAGATGGGAAGAAACTGTTTAAATTGTGTAGAATTTTACCTTGGAGTGATGGAAATACTTTGGAACTAGTGGTGGTTTTACAGACAAAGAACGGACTAAATGCAACAGAAATATTAATTTTAATTTATGTGGATTTTACTTCAATAATTTGTAACATATAAAAACATATAATAAAACTGCTGAGGAGCTTCAAGATGGTGGAAGAGTAAGACGTGGAGACCACCTTCCTCCACACAAATACATCAAAAATACATCTACATTTGGAACAACTCCTACAGAACACCTACTGAACACCGGCAGAAGACCTCAGACCTCCCAAAAGGCAAGAAACTCCCCATGCACCTAGGTAGGGCAAAAGAAAAAAGAGAGACAAAAGAATAGGGACGGGACTGCACCAATGGGAGGGAGCAGTGAAGAAGGAAAGGTTTCCACACACTAGGAAGCCGCTTCGTGGGCGGAGACTGCTGGTGGTAGAGGGAGAAGCTTCAGAGCCATGGAGGAGAGTGTAGCAACAGGGGTGCAGAGGGCAAAGCGGAGAGATTCCCACACAGAGGATGGGAGCCAACGAGCACTCACCAGCCTGAGAGGCTTGTCTGCTAATCCGCCGGGAGGGGTGGGGGCTGGGAGTTGAGGCTCGGGCTTCAGAGGTCGGATCCCTGGGAGAGGACTGGGGTAGGCTGCGTGAACACAGTCTGAATGGGGCTAGTGCGCCAAATCTAGCTGGGAGGGAGTCCAGGAAAAAGTCTGGAGCTGCTGAAGATGCAAAAGACTTCGTCTTGCCTCTTTGCTTTGCGGTGCACAGGGAGAAGGGATTAAGAGCGCTGCATAAAGGAGCTCCAGAGACGGGCGTGAGCCGCGGCTATCAACATGGACCCCAGAGACGGGCATGAGACGCTAAGGCTGCTGCTGCAGTCACCACGAAGGCATGTGCAAGCACAAGTCATATCCACACCTCCCCTCCTGAGAGCCTGAGCAGCCCACCACTGCCAGGGTCCCGTGATCCAGGAACAAATTCCCCGGAAAAACACATGGCATGCCTCAGGCTGTTGCAACGTCACGGCCTCTGCAACCGCTGGCTCACCCTGCATTCCATACTCCTCCCTCGCGACGTCCTGAGTGAGCCAGAACCACCTAATCAGCTGCTCCTTTAACCTCGCCCTGTCTGAGGGAAGAAGAGACGCCCTCAGGCGACCTGCAAGCAGAGGTGGGGCCAAATCCAAAGCTGAAGCACAGGAGCTGTGAGAACAAAGAAGAAAAAGGGGAATCTCTCCCGGCCGCTTCAGGAGCAGCGGATTAAATCTCCACAATCAACTTGATGTACCCTGCATCTGTGGAGTTCCTGAATAGACAACGAATCATCCCAAATTGAAGAGGTGGACTTTGGGAGAAAGGACATATATATTCTTTTCTCTTTTTCTCTTTTTATCAGTGTGTATGTGGATGCTTCAGTGTGTGATTTTGTCTGTACAGCTTTGCTTTTACCACTTCTCCTAGGGTTCTGTCTGTCCGTTTTTGTTTCTTTTTTTTAATAATTAAAATTTTTAATAATTATTTTTTAATGTTTATTTTAATAATATTGTTTTATTTTATTTTATTTTATTTTATCTTCTTCTTTCTTTCTTTCTTTTTTCTCCCATTTATTCTGAGCTGTGGGGATGACAGGCTCTTGGTGCTCCAGCGAGGTGTCAAGGCTGTGCCTCTGAGGTGGGAGAGCAAAGTTCAGGACACTGGTCCACAAGAGACCTCCCAGCTCCATGTAATATCAAATGGTGAAAATCCCCCAGAGATCTCCATCTCAATGACAAGTCCCAGCTCCACTCAACGGCCAGCAAGCTACAGTGCTGGACACCCTATGCCAAACAACAAGCAAGACAGGAACACAACCCCATGGGTTAGCAGAGAGGCTGCCTAAAATAATGTGACAAACACCCCAAAACACACCAGCAGATGTTGACCTACCTACCAGAAAGACAAGATCCAGCCTCATCCACCAGAACACAGGCACTAATCCCCTCCACCAGAAAGCCTACAAAACCCACTGAAACAAACTTAGCCACTGGGGACAGACACCAAAAATGACGAGAACTATGAACCTGTAGTCTGTGAAAAGGAGACCCCAAAAACAGTAAGTTAAACAAAATGAGAAGACAGGGAAACACAAAGCAGATGAAGGCAAAAGCCCACGGGACATAAAAAATGAAGAGAAAATAGGCAGTCTACCTGAAAAAGAATTCAGAATAATGATAGTAAAGAAGATCCAAAATCTTGGAAATAGAATGGAGAGAATACAAGAAACGTTTAACAAGGACCTAGAAGAACTAAAGAGCAAACAAACAGTGATGGACACCATAATAAGTGAAATTAAAAATTCTCTAGAAGGATTCAATAGCAGAATACATGAGGCAGAAGAATGGATAAGTGACCTGGAAGATAAAATAGTGGAAATAACTACTGCAGAGCAGAATAAAGAAAAAAGAATGAAAAGAATTGAAGACAGTCTCAGAGACCTCTGGGAAAACATTAAACGCACCAACATGCGAATTACAGGGGTCCCAGAAGAAGAAGGGAAAAAGGGACTGAGAAAATATTTGAAAAACTTCCCTAATATGGGAGAGGAAATAGTAAATCAAGTACAGGAAGTGCAGAGATTCCCATACAGGATGAATCCAAGGAGAAATATGCCAAGACACTTATTAATCAAACTATCAAAAATTAAATACCAAGAAAAAATATTAAAAGCAGCACGGAAAAACAACAAATAACACACAAGGGAACCCCCATAAGGTTAACAGCTGGTCTTTCAGCAGAAACTCTGCAAGCCAGAAGGGAGTGGCAGCACATATTTAAAGTGATGAAGGAGAAAAATCTACAACCAAGATTACTCTACCCAGCAATCATCTCATTCAGATTTGATGGAGGAACTAAAACCCTTCCCAACAAGCAAAAGCTAAGAGAATTCAGCACCACCAAACCAGTTTTACAACAACTGCTAAAGGAACTTCTCTAGGCAGGAAACACAAGAGAAGGAAAAGACCTACAATAACAAACCCAAAACAATTAAGAAAATGGTAATACGCACATGCATATTGATTATTGCCTTAAATGTAAATGGATTAAATGCACCAACCAAAACGATAGACTGGCTGAATGGAAACAAAAGCAAGACCCCTATATATGCTGTGTACAAGAGACCCACTTCAGATCTAGGGACACATACACAATGAAAGTGAGGGGATGGAAAATTATATATCCATGCAAATGGAAATCAAAAGAACGCTGGAGAAGCAATTCTCATATCAGAAAAAAAAAGACTTTAAAACAAAGACTATTACAAGAGACAAAGAAGGACACTACATAGTGATCAAGGGATCAATCCAAAAAGAAGATAAAACAATTGTAAATATTTATGCACTCAACATAGGAGCACATCAATACATAAGCAAATACTAACAGCCATAAAAGGGGAAATTGACAGTAACACAATCATAGTAGGTGACTTTAACACACCACTTTCACCAATGGACAGATCATCCAAAATGAAAATAAATAAGGAAACACAAGCTTTAAATGATAGATTAAACAAGATAGACTTCATTGATATTTATAGGACATTCCATCCAAAAACAGCAGAATACACTTTCTTCTCAATTGCTCATGGAGCATTCTCCAGGATAGATCATATCTTGAGTCACAAATCAAGTTTTGGTAAACTTAAGAAAACTGAAATCGTATCAAGTATCTTTTTCGACCACAAGACTATGAGACTAGGTATCAATCACAGGTAAAAATCTTAAAAAAAACAAACATATGGAGGCGGAAAAATACAATACTTAATAATCAAGAGATCACTGCAGAAATCAAAGCGCAAATCAAAAAGTAACTAGAAACAAATGACAATGAAAACATGAAGAACCAATACTGTGGCATGCAGCAAAAGCAGTTCTAAGTCGAAATTTTATAGCAATAAAAACCTACCTTAATTAACAAGAAAGATTTCAAATAAACAACCTAACTGTACACCTAAATCAATTAGAGGAAGAAGAACAAAAAATCCCCAAAGTTAGCTGAAGGAAAGGAATCATAAAGATGAGATGAGAAATAAATGAAAAAGAAATGAAGAAAACAATATCAAAGATCAACAAAACTAAAAGCTGGATCATTAAGAAGATAAACAAAATTGATAAACCATTAGCCAAACTCATCAAGAAAAAATGCGAGAAGACTCAAATCACTAGAATTAGAAATGAAAAAGGAGAAGTAACAACTGACACTGCAGAAATACAAAGGAGCATGAGACATTACTACAAGCAATTCTATGCCAATAAAATGGACAACCTGGAAGAAATGGACAGATTCTTAGAAGTGCACAACCTTCCAAAACTGAACCAGGAAGAAAGAGAAAATATGAACAAATCAATCACAAGCACTGAAATTGAAACTCTGAATAAAAATCTTCCAACAAACAAATCCCAGGACAAGATGTATTCACAGGCAAATTCTATCAAACATTTACAGAACTAACAACTATCCTTCTCAAACTCTTCCAAAATATAGCAGATGGAGGAACACTCCCAAACTCATTCCACGAGGCCACCATCACCCTGATAGCAAAACCAGAAAAAGATGTCACAAAGAAAGAAAACTACAGGCCAATATCACTGATGTACATAGATGCAAAAATCATCAACAAAATACTAGCAAACAGAATCCAAAACACATTAAAAGGATCATACACTGTGATCAGTTGTGGTTTACCCCATGAATGCAAGGAATCTTCAATATATGCAAATCAATCAATGTGACACACAATATTAACAAACTGAAGGAGAAAAACCATATGATCATCTCAATAGGTGCAGAGAAAGCTTTCGACAAAAGTCAACACTGATTTATGATAAAAATCCTCCAGAAAATAGGCATAGAGGAAACTTTCCTCAAGATAATAAAGGCCATATATGACAAACCCACAGCCAACATTGTCCTCAATGGTGAAAAGCTGAAAGCATTTCCACTAGGATCAGGAACAAGACAAGGTTGTGCACTCTCACCACTCTTATTCAACATAGTTTTGGAAGTTTTAGCCACAGCAATCTGAGAAGAAAAGGAAATAAAAGGAATCCAGCTTGGAAAAGAAGAAGTAAAGATGTCACTGCTTGCACATGACATGATACTATACATGGAGAATCCTAAAAATGCTACCAGAAAACTACTAGAGCTAATGAATGAATTGATAAATAGCAGTATACAAAATTAATGCACAGAAATCTCTTGCATTCCTATACACTAATGATGAAAAATCGGAGAGTGAAATTAAGAAAACACTCCCATTTACCACTGCCACAAAAAGAATTATATACCTAGGAATAAACCTATGTAAGGAGAAAAAAGACCTGTATGCAGAAAAGTATAAGACACTGATGAAATAAATTAAAGATGATACAAATAGATGGAGAGATATACCATGTTCTTGGATTGGAAGAATCAACATTGTGAAAATGACTATACTATCCAAAGCAATCTACAGATTCAATGCAATTCCTATCAAAGTACCACTGGCATTTTTCACAAAAGCAGGACAAAAAATTTCACAATTTGTATGAAAACACAAAAGACCCCAAATACCCAAAAGCAATCTTCAGAAAGAAAAACGGAGCTGTAGGAATCAGGCTCCCTGACTTCAGAGAATACCACAAAGCTAAAGTAATGAAGACAGTATGGTACTGGCACAAAAACACAAATATAGATGAATGGAACAGGATAGAAAGCCCAGAGATAAACCCACACACATGTGGTCACCTTATCTTTGATAAAGGAGGCAAGAATACACAGTGGAGAAAAGACAGCCTCTTCAATAAGTGCTGCTGTGAAAACTAGACAGCTACATGTAAAATAATGAAATTAGACCACTCCCTACTACCACCGTACACACACAGAAAATAAAACTCATAATGGATTAAAGACCTAAATTTAAGGCCAGACAGTACACAACGCTTAGAAGAAAACATAGGCAAACGCTCTATGACGTAAATCACAGCAAGATCCTTTTTGACCCACCTCCTAGAGAAATGGAAATGAAAACAAAAATAAACAAATGGGACCTAATGAAACTTAAAAGCGTTTGCACAGCAAAGGAAACCATAAACAAGACCAAAAGACAACCCTCAGAATGGGAGAGAATATTTGCAAATGAAGCAACTGACAAAGGATTAATCTCCAAAATTTACAAGCAGCTCATGCAGGTCAATGTCAAAAAAATGAACAACCCAATCCAAAAATGGGCAGACGACCTAAATAGACATTTCTTCAAAGAGATACACAGATTGCCAACAAACACATGAAAGAATGCTCAACATCATTAATCATTAGAGAAATGCAAATCAAAACTACCATGAGATATCATCTCACACTGGTCAGAATGGCCATGATTAAAAAATATATAAACAACCAATGCTGGAGAGGGTTTGGAGAAAAGGGAACCTTCTTGCGCTGTTGGTGGGAATGTAAATTGATACAGCCACTATGGAGAACAGTATGGATGTTCCTTAAAAATCTAAAACTAGAACTACCATACAACCCAGCAATCCCACTACTGGGTATATACCCTGAGAAAACTATAACTCAAAATTGTCATGTACCAAAATGTTCATTGCAGCTCTATTTACAATAGCCAGGAAGGACATGGAAGCAATCTAAGTGTCCATCAACAGGTGAATGGATGAAGAAGATGTGGCACATATATACAATGTAATATTATTCAGCCCTAAAAAGAAACGAAATTGAGTTTTTGTAGTGAGGTGGATAGACGTAGAGTCTGTCATACAGAGTGAAGTAAGTCAGAAAGGGAAAAACAAATACTGTATGCTAACACATATATATGGAATCTAATACATATATATATGGTCATGAAAAACTAGGGGCAAGATGGGAATAAAGACACAGACGTACTGGAGAATGGACTTGAGGGTACGGGGAGGGGAAGGTAAGCTGTGACAAAGTGAGGGAGTGCCATGGACATATATACACTACCAAACGTACAATAGATAGCTAGTGGGAAGCAGCTACATAGCACAGGGAGATCAGCTCAGTGCTTTGTGACCACCTAGAGGGGTGGGATAGGGAGGGTGGGAGGGAGGGAAATGCAGGAGTGAGAGATATGGGGACATATGTATATGTATAACTGATTCACTTTGTTATAAAGCAGAAACTAACACACCATCGTAAAGCAATTATACTCCAATAAAGATGTTTAAAAATAACACAAAAGCCAGGTTATATCCTTTCTTCCTCCATGGTGAAAGCTTGCTGTTCCCTGAGGATATCACATGCTCTCCTCCTCTCTGTGGTAGATGATGCTTTTCACTCACAAACCAGAGAAACAGAAACCATGTTCTGCTTGCTCCCAATTGCTGTTTTCTTCTCTCATACACAGAATCTTCTTCTAAAGCTCACGCCCTTATCTTATAATACTGTTATAAAACTGTGTCATTAACCAACCTTGAACTTTGTTATAAGCTGAAATTCTTTACCCTTGAAACAATAAAATTTAATCTACTACCATCTCTCCATCTCTTTCTTGGAGGAGACATTACTGCCCAACAAGGTCTGGATATTCCACATCTGGAATGCAGCATGTGGGAAAGTTAGATGATTTCTAAAGATTTTAAGGAGGTCGGACACCTATTTTAGTGGCTGAAGTTGTCCCATTGTTGTGTTCAAGGCCAGCCCATCCACTAGAAGTTTGGATGTCATCCTTTCCTTTCTCCTTGGAAAACTCAGTGGATTAATAATATTCTCTCCTGTATCTTCAACTTCATTTTTCTCTTGGCTGTTTTAAAGAATATAAACTTTCCCAAGACTCTTCCATTAAAAAAAAAAAAGGCCTCCCTCAATCTCATGAGCATCTTCAGCTATCATCTGATTTTCCTTTTCCAGAGTTATTACATTTACACCTTCCACTACCTCATTGCTCTATGTTCTATTATCTCAATCCTAATGTCAAATTTATATATTGCTCTATAATAAAATGTCCCAGAACTTAGTGAGTTAAAAAATAGTAATTTTATTATACTCATTATTGTGCATTTCAGCAATTAAGCTAAGGTCCACTGGACAATTCTACTCCAGAAAGCATTTACTGGGGTCACTAGGTGGCATTCAGCTGGTGGCTGGTCTGGTGTGGAGGATCCAAGACAGGTTCACACACATGCCTGCTGTCTTGGTGGGGATATCTGAAAAGTTGGCCTCAGTGGATTTCTATCACTTTTCATGTTGTCTCAGGCCCTCTGCATGTGGTACATCCCACAGAGAGATCAGGCTTTTTCCATGGTGGCTTAGCATTCCAAAAGACAGACTGAGGAAGAAAGAAACTTCATGGCTTTCTATGACCTATGCTTCGAAATTAGGCAGCATCCAATTATACTGCATTCTATTTGTTAAACTGACTCACAAGGCCAACCCTGATGCAAGGAGAGGAAATTTCACAAGGGCATAATTACTGGGAGGTATGGTTAACTGAAGCCACATGTTTTAGTCTACCACACCCATGCAACTCCTCAACCCACCACAACCTGGCCTACATGGTCTACCACTCTATTGAAATTGCAATATTCAAGGTAAACAAAGTCTTCCTCCTAGTTGTTAAATCCAATAGATGTTTTTAAGTACTTTTTTTTTTGGCTTGTTTTTCTGCTGAATTACACCCTACTGACAACTAAATCTTTCTTGAATTTTTCCTGTATTCCTTGTATTTATCCTGTATTCACCATCTATTCAACTGCCCAAGACAGAAAACTGAAATTCATACTTTTACCTTCTTTATTATTCCCTTTCATATGTCCTTAATCTCTGAACATTCAATTTGCTAAAAATATTTTTAATTTGTCTACTTTTCTCCATCCTAGATAGTAGATGTGATGAAGGACTCAGTGGGGAAATTACCCTGGCATTCTGGCTTGTAAGTTGTAAAGAATTTATAGTTTACTACAGTAAGCTCAAATACTTTTAGTAGAGGTTTCTAGGAGATATCAAAATAGGATATACTCAATGAGACAATCAAGTAGGTGGCAGTGGGATTAGGTCTGTCAAGAGTGAAGCTGTTAGCTCACAAGAAGTCCCAAGTTCCTGCTTACCCACCTTCTTACACTCCCAAACATGTCATCCTGAAACACTATCACACTGACCTTGTGTATTTGTAAAAATATCCATTGGCAAGCCATATATTCTGGATCTAACACCTAGGTACTGAGTATGTTTTCTTACAACATCACTGGAACTATTTGCTACATTGGTTATAAGTTAAATAACCATGACCAGGAAGGTTCTGGTTTCTGGTAAAGGCTAAGTATCTCCTTCCCTCAGACAACAGCTATGTATTTTGGGTAAAATATAAAAAACAAAAAATAAACAAACAAACAACTACCTAAAGGCACTATCAAGCAACATAAAGCAGGCATAAACTAAAGGAAATTCTGAACTTGAAAGAAAGGAACAAAATTAGGTGATATTTCAATTTTTTAGAGCTTTTAGCCAGAGGGCAAGTCACAATAAGTTCCTTACTGAGTGTCTAAATCTGGCATAGAAAACCTTCAGTCTTACTGGCATGAAGAACCAGAGGACAGAGTTTCAGTTCACCTACAGCAGCTGGAAAGTATGGGTGTAAAATCCTGAAAAGGATCCAAAGAGTGAGAGCCCTAAATTTTGTGCATAAACTTTGTCCAAATCTCTGGCCAACTATAAATGTGGGAAGCATGCTCCAGGCAGTCTAGGTAAAGCTGAAAGAACTGAATAAATATTGTAAGTGCTGCCCACCTCAGAAGAGACAGTTTATATTTGAGTTCAGCCAAGTTAACTGCTTATGAAAACAAAACAAAACAATATTTTTCAAAGGAACAAAATGTAGTCCAAATTCTCTACAACACATCTTATACAAAGTCCATTTCAAACTAACATATATATGAAGAAAGGAGAAAATATGACCCATAATCAAAAAAAGTTGCTAAAAATGGACACTGAGATGACACAGATGTTGGAACTAGTAACATTTTAAAACAGCTATGCCCAAAGATTTAAATAAAAATGTTTAAATTGAATAGTGACCAGGAAACTTATATGCACAAATACATTGCAACTATGTAAAAATGACCAGCTGATAGGTGGGAAATCAACTCCAGGTCTAAGAAAGACTGAGCATGACAATCCTAGCTAGGAATTAAAGTACCTACTGACACTGTTAGTTCAAGGCCTTATTGTTTCTCGCATAGACTATACAGTGCCAAAAATAATGTTCCTGTTTTTGGCCACTACTGACTGTACCCTACTTCCCACACACACAAGCCCTAAATGCAACCTCAACATTGATTCCAGAATTACCTTTAAGAACACAGTATTATTTAGAATATCATTGATTGCAGGTGAACTAAAACACAACTTTAATTCAGGCAAAAAGAGGAATTTATTAAAAGGTGACATAATTACAGGAAGGGGAAGAATGTAAGCGAGCCTCAAGTTCAAGTAAGACCAGAGACTTAAACACAAATAGATTTCTTTCTTTCTGTCTCTCATCCTTACCTGTTCATTTTATTCTCTTAGACCAATTTCCTCCCCGTGGCTATAAAAGGACTACCACATGTTCCTGAGCTATACATCTCCAAGTTTTGCCAGAAAAGTAGGACAGAATATTTTTACCCAGATTCAGTTAGAAATACTTTAGGGAAGAATTCTGATTTCCTGACCTAGGTGACATACACTTACCTCAACCAATCAAATCAATGGTGACCAGGGAGAGGGATACTATGATTGGAAGTCTCTACTAGAACTCCATGATTGGAGGAGGGAAAAACAGCTCTCCTCAAAACAAAAGGTATTATTACCAGAATAAGAGAGAAATATACCCCCTCAAAAAAATGTTCATTCCAACAGATTTCCTCTACTCTATTCCAGTTGGTGACACCTATGTCAGGATCATGGGGTTTCTCTTACAGTCGAGATTGCTCATTGCTCCCCAGTATGTGCACCATTCTTCTCCTTTTACTTCTTATTTTGCTGCTTGAAACATGAATATGATGGCTGGAGTTCTATCTTGTACCATCATGTTGAGGTATACACCCTGGAGATGATAGAGCTAGTAGGAGCCCACCCATAAGCTTTAGGATAAAAGAGGAATATATTTATGTATTGTTACTTGGATCTCTGCTAACTCAAATTTGGACTTAATTCCAACTAAAACTCCCTTCAGTCCCCATACCTAACCAAGGCAAAGCAAATAAAGATTGAGAGTGGGTTGAACCAAAACACCTGGGATTTAATCTAGGCTATTCCATGTACTAGTTTTTGACCCTCATCTTCTTTCTGTGCATTAATTTCCTGATGCTTAAAATGAGGGCTATACTCTTATCTATTTCATTGAGTGGTTATGCAGATTAAATGAGGTAATACCTGTAAGCATGTAGTAAATGTTCAATTAAGTATTAGCTACTTTTGATGCTTCCCAGTTTTACCCACTAAATAGATTGGAAGTCTTTGCTTTCCTCAACAACCCAACTGCTACTCCACTCCACTCCAATGAGCTCTTTTCTCCAGTCCCACTCCCCCATAGCATCCTCTTCACTGTCTAAGGTTAACCTTTCTAAACCACCTCAAAGACTAGATCAACTGGTCTTTGAAGTCCCTCAAGTGCTCCTCATCACCTACATAATGAAGCCCTGGTGGCTTAGTCTGGTGTTCAAGGCTCTTTGGGATGAGTGCTCAACTGGCCATACTGGCCTCACCACATCCCACATCCTAGCGACACTTAACTAGTTGCCACTATCACAACTGCTACACACACGCATATACAGACACACACACACACACACACACACACACAAGTACCAACCTCTCCTATTCCCACTCTCTTGAAACTCTCCTCCTTTGGCTTTTGTGGCTCCACACTTTCTTACTTTTCTTTCAATACCTCTGGCTTTTCCCTCTCCATTGTTTTTACGGGATTCTCATTTTCTACCCTCTCTATAAGTTTCAGAGTTCCCCTGGATCTCATCCTCAGGTCACTTCCATTTGCACTGCATGTCCTCTCCCTGAGAGATGATATCTGCTATCTAGCTTTTAACAACCACCTAAATGCTCATGACTCCTACATCTATACTTTCACTTATAATCTCTCTCCTGATGATTGATCTCACACATCCCACTGGATAATGCCACATGAACATCACACACACTTCAAATTGACTTTGCTTTCCACACCCCAAACCTGCCTCTTCTTTTCATTCTGAATCTCTGTTAGTGGTACTATCATTATCCAAACTTGAATCCTGGAACTTTTCACTCTCACCCTGCATATCTAAGGAATTACTTACAAGTGCTATCAAAATCACCTTCTCAATAACTCCAATCTGTTTCCTCTCTATCCTCACTGGCTCTGATCTGGTTCTCGTCCCCATCCTCTCTATCTTGAATTCCTGAAGTAACTTCCTTCCTATTCTCCCTGCCTACAGTCAATAATGCCTCCAATCCATTTGGCAACTTGAGTACCTACCTACATTGAAAAATCTTATATTATTACTGACATGCTTGAAACTATTCACTGTTTCCCATTGCCCAGTCAGACAAAATTATTCAGTTTCCCATAGTTGTTAAATACTTGCTATGTGCCAGGGACTATGTTAGGTATTAAGGATAAAGTGTTGAACATGAGATGACAACTGCCTTTAAGGAATTTACTATATAGTTTAGAAGGAGAACACATAAACACATAATTATGATAGAATGTAATAAGTTCTGTGATAGAAATACAGAACTTCAGGAGTGAAAAATTGAGTCCACAGAGAGCAGGGGCTTTGACTTCTTAATCTTTGTATCCCCAAATCCTGCTTCAATGTCTGATGCAATATACATTTAAAAAATACTGAACAGACAATCCTCTCTGATTTTGTTTGTAAAATGGGGATGAAAACTTCATCATATACCAAGTAAATGCAATGAATGGACTTTGCTCAAATCTTAATTTGAATCGACCAATTATAAATTATTTTTATAAGAAAACCAGGGCTTCCCTGGTGGCGCAGTGGTTGAGAGTCTGCCTGCCGATGCAGGGGACACGGGTTCATGCCCCGGTCCGGGAAGATCCCACATGCCGCAGAGGGGCTGGGCCCGTGAGCCATGGCCGCTGAGCCTGCACATCCAGAGCCTGTGCTCCACAGCGGGAGAAGCCACAACAGTGAGAGGCCCGCGTACCGCAAAAAAAAAAACAAAAAAAAAAACAAAAAAAAAACAACAGAGAAATCTACATAGTAACGGAACATTTAATGATTTAAGGAGTGTTGTTATGTTTTTAAGATGTGAAAATGATACTGTTATGTTTTTCTGTTTGTTTTAAGTTCTTATCTCTTCTCTCTTAGAGAAGCATTTACAAATTAAATGATATAATGTCTGAAATTTGCCTCAAAATATTTCAGTGGTGGTGGGGTGTAGGGAGTGAGGGTACAGATGAAACAAGATCAGCCATGCATTTGTTAATAATCACTGAAGCTGGATGATGGATTTGTTGGGGTAATTACATGAAATGATTTTATATAAAATGCTTGATATAGTGCCTACCTCTTCAAAAAATGTTAGTTTTGCTTCTCCCCTATCCTTTTTTCCCTCTACACGTGGTGGGGCATATCAAAGTTAACAGGAAGTCAGTGGAATTGGAATTAGATGTTCATTATCTGGTGAACTGGAAACATATTGAGCACATTTCTCTCTTCTGTCTGATTATGACAGAGTGGCTGGAGTGCCAGACAGCTTCCTGAGCAGCCTAAAGCAGGAATGTCAATTTCCAACAACAAAGGAAAGAAAAGGAAAAAGTCATGACTTAAAGCTCTAGGGAGAAGAGAGAGAAATCTTATAAACATTCTCTGAGCTGAAAGAAGCTGGCGTATTCTAGTGTTTTCCTCTGCTGGTGACTCTCTTCTGCAATATTGCCACCTTGTGGCTATCAGAGTCACATTACCTGTTTCTGGATGCAAAGCTTGCTCTGAAAGCTCTGACTGTTCTATAAAATTTCTGAAAGTAAATGCCCTCTGTCAGTGAAAAGTTTCCTGATTCCTTCAAACAATATTCATATCCTCCCTCTTACCCTTTAAAGTGTCTTGTACTTGTGCTGGGAAAACTGAACAGCTACGTGTACAAGAATGAAATTAGAACATTCTCTAACACCATACATAAAAATAAAATAAAATAAAAATGTATTAAAGACCTAAATGTAAGACCTGATACTATAAACTACTAGAGGAAAACATAGGAAGATCCCTCTTTGACTTAAATTGCAACATTATTTTTTAGATCCATCTCCTAAAACAAAGTAAACAAACAAACAAAACCAAAATGGGACCTAATTAAACCTCAAAACTTTTGCACAGCAAAGGAAACCATAGACAAAATGAAAAGACAACCTACAGAATGGGAGAAAAATTTTGCAAATTATGCAATTGGCAAGGGCTTAATTTCCAAAATATAAAAACAGCTCATATAGCTCAATATCAAAAAAAAAACAACCCAATCAAAAAAATGGGTGGAAAATCTAAATAGACATTTCTTCAAAGAAGACATACAGATGGCTGAGAGGCACACGAAAAGATGCTCAACATCACTAATTGTCAGAGAAATGCAAATCAAAACAACAATGAGTTATCATCTCACACCAGTCAGAATGGCCATCATTAAAAAGTCTACAAATAATAAATGCTGGAGATGATGTGGAGAAAAAGGAATCCTCCTACACTGTTGGTGGGAATGTAAATTGGTGCAGCCACTATGGAGAACAGTATGGAGATTCTTTAAAAACTAAAAACAGTTACCATATGATCCAGCAATCCTACTCGTGGACATATATACGGAGAAAACTCTAATTTGAAAAGATAAATGCACCCCAATGTTCATTGCAGCACTATTTACAGTAGTCAGGACGTGGAAGCAACCTAAGTGTCCATCGACAGAGGAATGGATAAAGAAGATGTGGTACATATATACAATGGACTATTAGCTTTAAAGAAGAACAAAATAAAGCCATTTGCAGCAACATGGATGGACTTACAGATTGTCATACTGAGTGAAGTAAGCCAGGCTAAGCAAGATAAATATCATATGATATAGCTTATCTGTGGAATCTTTAAAAAGTGTACAAATGAAATTATCTACAAAACAGAAATAAAGTTACAAATGTAGAATACAAACTTATGATTACCAGCGAGTAAGAGCAGGAGAGATAAATTGGAATATTGGGATTGACATATACACACTACCATATATAAAATAGTTAAGTAATTAGGACCTACTGTATAGCACAGGGAACTCTACTCAATACTCTGTAGTGGCCTATATGGGAAAACAGTCTCATAAAGAGTGGCATAACTGATTAACTTTGCTGTACACCTGAAATTAACACAATACTGTAAATAAACTATACTCCAATAAAAATTTAAGAAAAGAAGAAAAGAAATTATACATGACCCCAATGTTCATAGCAGCACTATTTACAATAGCCAAGATATGGAAGCAACCTAAATGTCCATTGATAGATGAATGGATAAAGAAAATGTGGTATATACATATACAATGCACTATTACTCAGCTATAGAAAAGAATTAAATGTCTATCTGCAACAACATGGATGGACTTAGAGGTTACCATATTTAGTGAAGTAAGAAAGATAAAGAGAAAGCAAGAAAAATTATATAAATGAACTTATTTAGAAATAGATTCACAGACATAGAAAACAAACCTATGGTTACCAAAGGGGATAGTGTGTGTGGGGGGGGGCAGAGATAAATTAAGAGTTTGGGTTTAACATATACACACTACTGTATATAAGGCAGATAAACAAAAAGACCTACTGTATAGCACAGGGAACTATATTCAATGAAAATAAAATAAAGTGCCTTGTACTCAGTATCTGCTGCAGCATCTATTACATTATAACTGTTTACCCATCCACATTCATCAATTCATTTAACAAACTTATTTTGTAAGTGTCTACTCTGGGACAGATACCAAGTTAAGCATTGGAGATAAACTGATAATTAAAGCTAGTTGAACAAAAACATGTAAACAGAATTTAAATAATGTAATATTTTTGAGTGTTTAGTAACTTTTCTAAATGTTTTACAATATGTGCATTAACTCATTTACTTTTCACAACTTTATGACACTATTATTTTCTCCATTTTACAGATAAGGAGACAAAGGCACAGAGAGGTTACATAAATTGCCCAAGATCACACAGTAGTTTCAAGGTACAGAAATACAACTGATTTTTGCATGCTCACCTTGTATCCTTCAATTTTGCTGAATTTGTTTATTAGTTCTGATAGTGCTTTTGTGTGTATTATTTAGAATTTTCTATCTATAGAATTATGTCATCTGTTAATAGAGAAAGTTTTACTTCTTTTCAACTTGGATACATTTTATTTCTCCTCTTTGCCCATTTGTTCTGGCTAGAACTTCCAGTATAATGTTGAACAACAGTGGTAAAAATGGGCACCCTTGTTCTTATCTTTGGGGGAAATACTTTTTTATCTTTTGTCATTGAGTGAGATGTTAGTTGTGAAATTTTCACAATTAATATAATTAGAAATGAAAATGGGGACAATACTAATGGTTTTATAGAAATAAAAAGGATTATAAAAGAGCACCATGAACTATTGTTCACCAACAAATTGGAAAACCTAGATGAAATGGAAAAATTCTAAGAAACACACAATCTATAATATTTCACTTAATAAGGAATAGAAAATCTGAACAAACCTATACAAGTAAGGAGATTTAATCCATAATCAAAGAAAAACTTCCAACAAAGCAAAAGTTGGTGTCAAAATGCTCAAGTGGTGAATTCTATCAGACATTTTAAAAAGTTAACACCTATTCTTCTCAAACTCTTTCAAAATATTGAAATATGGGGGAACATTTCCTAACTCATTCCATGATGCTAATATTACACTGATATCAGAGCCAGACTAAAACACTACAAGAAAAGAAAACTATAGACCAATACCACTTATGTATATTGTTGAAAAAATCCTCAAAAATATTCTAGAAAACTGAATTCATCAACATATTAAAAGGATTATGCATCATGACTATGTAAGACTTATTCTTGGAATGAAAAGATGATTCAACACAATGAAAAAGGCAAATAAATTAGTATTATGATGAAGATATTTTTGATATCAGGGACCTCCTTGTGGGCTCCTTAGGGGTCCAGAGACCATGTTGGAAAAGCTACAAGCATAACTCCTTTCCTGCCACATAGGTTATTACTTTAGACTTATTGAATTATCTAATTTAGATTTTTTAATACTGAGACTTTTATCTTAAATCACACTTGCTTGTACATACAAAAGAAAATATTTTAAAAAGTAATTTACTAAGGTATTCCTAAAGCTTTCTTACATTAAGAGTTTGGCTCTTCTGAAATGTTTTTGAGTTCAATGTCAATGATGTTCATGATCTTGCACAGAGCATCATTCCATGGGGCATCAAAAGCATTTATGATGCAGAATTTTTAAAAAGAATACTACATTATCTTCTCTAGAATCTTCTTCCTACGTGCCAACACCCATTCTGAAAGTTTAGATGCTGATGCTTTCTTGTTCTTACTAGAGAGTGTCAACAGAAGATTTTCAGAAACTGTCGGCCCTTATACTACTTCTTTCAATAATCCTTAAATGATTTATTAATTGATATAAAGGAATTGCAGTTGTCCACTCATGCCAAAATATTTAAGAGACTCAGGCAATGAAAACTGCTATATCATGACCACGCCTGACCAACAGTGATTATAAGATGCCATCAATCATGACATAAATGCTGATTTCACATATTTCAAAATGTTTAAAAGCATGACTTAGAATTGATTAAATATAGTACTTTAAGTAACAAAATAGCAAGGTGCAGAACAGCGTGTAGAGTGTGTCTCCATTTGTTTGAAAATGTGGGTTTTATCCACAAATGTGCTTGCCTATGCATAGACAAGGTCTAGAACATACACTCTTGTGTTTTCATAACAGCAAATTGATTCCTCTGGAGAGGGTAACTGGTAGCTGAAGGGCAGAGGTGGAATGAAGATTTTATACTGTGTACCCCCATATACTGTTTAGATGTCTTACTATGTCCATCTATTAATTTTTCAATCATAAAAAGCTAGTCTAAATAAAAAATTACACATATTATTAAAACTCATTTTTGTCTTTTACATAGGACTTTCTTAATTACTTTGTGTTTCCTAGGAAGCTGAAACTTCTCCCAGTAAATCACTGAGTATTGTCCTTTACTTCTGACTCAGGCTTGCAGTTCCATTATCCATTTTTCTTACCACTGTCTCCTGTCTTTCTACTGTAATAAATTACCTCAAACTTAGAAACTTAAAATAACACAAATTTATTATCTAACAATTCTGGGGGTCAGAAGTCAAAAATAAATCTTCCTGCACTGAAATGAAAGTTTTAGCAGGGCTGCTTTCCTTACAACTGTCCTTGGGGAGTATCTGTTTCTTGCCTTTTCCAGTTTCTAGAAGCCTCCTACATTCTTTGATTTGTGGCCTTACTCTTCCATCTTCAAAACCAGCAACATCAAATCAACTAACTTTCATGCTGACATCTTTCTACTTCTGTCTTCCCTCCCTCTTCCACTTTTAAAGACTCCTGTGATTATGTTGGGTGCACCTGTATAATCCAGAATAATCTCCTTATTTTAAGGTCAGTAAATTAGCAACCTTAATTCCATCTGTAACCTTAATTACACTTTGCCATGTAACCTAATAAATCACAAGTTCTGGGGATTAAGAATATGCACATCTTTGGTGGACCATTATTCTCTCTACTACATGCTTATTTGGGTCTAACTCTGGAATTACCACTTCCTGACTCAGAGGTGATTGCCATTGGAGTCTTCTCTATTTGCATTCAAGTCACTCTGACTTTTCTCTGCTCCAAAGATTACAAAATCTGGTAACAAAATGACTAATTTTATTATCAAGTGTACTTCCATTCAGTTCCTCACATTTCTACCTAATAGCTTTGTTACTTTGAAGAAATCACTTATTTTTCTGTGTTTCTCTTTTGTTATTTCTAAAGTCAGCACAATTACACCTACTCCAACTAATTCATTTCAAAAACATTTACTAGGTAGCTATTACATATCAAACATTAGGCTGGCAGCTGGAGATTCAGAACTAAAACTGCTTCAGTTCCTGTCTTTATGGAGCTCACAACCTAGTAGGGAAATAATACAAATTACACATGGTAT
The DNA here is from genome assembly GCF_005190385.1 of Monodon monoceros. NCBI lineage: Eukaryota > Metazoa > Chordata > Mammalia > Artiodactyla > Monodontidae > Monodon > Monodon monoceros. The sequence continues at coordinate 49,147,670 of NW_021703779.1, read as the reverse complement.
GACAAAAAATATATATTGATACACATAGAAAGGAGTGGTTGATTCTGATCATAGCCTCAGGAAGGTGGTAACTATGTGTGAGCTAGACATTACAATCTTATAAAGTATTTACCAGAGAGATAAGGAATTGCCTAATATGTTCTGAAAATTCCAAGCTATTCAGTACTGATGGAGCATGGGATGGGCACTTCTGTTTTTCTCTATATCTTGGCTGTTGTGAATAAGGCTGCAATAAAGATGAGAGTGCATATACCTCTTCAATATCCTCCTTTTATTTAATTTGGGTATATGGTCAGAAGTGGAATTATTGTATAATATGTTAGATATATGTTTAATTTATTGAGAAACCTCCACATTATTTTCCATAGTGGTTGAACAAGTTTACATTTCCATGAACAATGTACAAGGGTTCACTTTTTGCCACATCCTCACCAATACTTGTTTTCTCTTGTCTTCTTGTTGATAGCCATTCTAAAAGGTAAGAGGTGATATCTCACTGTAGTTTTGATTTGCATTTTCATGATGATTAGTGATGTTGAGCATCTTTTGTTTTATCTGTTAACCATTTGTATGTCTTTGGAAAAATATCTATTTAGTTATTTTGCCCATTTTAATTTAATTTTTGTTATTGAATTAAATGAGTACTTTATATACTTTGGTTATTAACCCATTATCATTACATGGTTTGCAAATGTTTTCTCCCATTCCACAGGTTGCTTTTCAATTTTGTTGTTTCTTTTGCGTGCAGATACTTTTTAGTTTGATGTCCCACTTGCTGTGGTTTGCTTTTGTTGTTTGTGTTTTCAGTGTCATATCCAGAAAATAATTGCCAAAACCAATGACAAGGGTCTTCTTCCCTAAGTTTTATTGTAGGAATTTTATGGCATTGGGTCTTATGACTAACTCTTTGATCCATTTCCAGTTAATTTTTGTGAGCGGTATAATATATGGGTCCAATTTCATTGTTCTGCATGTGTTTATCCAGTTTTCCTGGCACCGTTTGTTGAAGAGACTATACTTTTCTCATTGGGTGTTCTTGTCTCCATAGTTGACTATTAGTTAATGTATATGTGGAGGTTTAATTCTGGGCTATATATTCTGTTCCATTGGTCTATGTGTGTATTTTTTATGCCAGTTTCATAATGTCTTTCCTGAGAAAAAAGAACAAAGCCAGAGGTATCACATTTCCTGGTTTCAAACTACACTGCAAAGTCATTCTGATTCTTTATATGATGTAGGTTATTCACGTTTGGATCTGTAAGAAACTCATTGGATATGTATCCCCTCTCAGAATAAACTAATTTCTCAAACAATAAGTATCCTTATGCTATCATTACATCAATATATATTTTTAAATCTTTTGGCCGCACCACACGGCATGTGGGATCTTAGTTCCCCGACCAGGGATCGAATCCACGTTCCCTGAATTGGAAGTGCAGAGTCTTAACCACTGGACCACCAGGGAAGTCCCCAATAAATTTTTTTAAAGCCAGCTATCCTTTGTTTCCAATGCTCTTCATGTTCATTTTTATTTTTCAAAGTTTCCAGGGTTACATCTCTTTATGAAGCAATATATATCTCAATCATATTATAGTGCACAGCAAACAACACAACAGAAGAAATTAATACTGTTCTAAAAATAAGAGCACCACAAGGTAGATTTCCCACCTCCACTGCCTTGAATCAGGCACTTATCTTCTTTTGGAAAATTGCCAACAGCCCACTAACATTTTTCCTTCTGTAGTATACCTATCTCTTTACCACCCTCTCAATGCATCTTCTTTCAGACTATGCTTTGTAAACCATAGTTCTCATTACAATATCCATTCCTCTCTCATACCCCATACTGACTCAAAAACCATTTACAGAATCATGCCCTAAATCGTGGTCATAATATTCAAGGTGCTCTATATTCTGATTCTTACCACAACTCCTTCCTACACAATGTGATATTCTGGAGGTAAAGTGAGGGAAACAAAATACTGGTTTTCTCATCAGACAGATTTGGGAATGAATTGCTATCCTGCTACTAACTTTTTTTGTGACCTTGGTCAAATTACTTAGCCTTTTGGGGCTACAGTCCCCTCATCTGTGAAACAGAGTTTATTGCCTACAATCACAGGAATACTGAGAAAAAAATATCATGTCTATAAAACTACCTTGTTAAATTCCCTGTACACAGTAGGATTTACCAGACATCTTTCAAACACGCTGTATCCTTTCATGCCTTTCTCCTTGTTCATGTCACTCACTCTGCCTGGAATGACTTATATGTACATTTAATGACACTTTTTACTGAGTACCCACTAAGCTCTTGCTCAAAAGTGCATAATATAGTTTATGGTACCAAGATGCCTCTCCTTTCTCTGCCTACTTCCCTTCTAGGGTCCACTTCAACTATTGTCTTCTCTTGGAACCTGTGATCCCCCAAGAAAATATGGTAACCATCAAAACTGATTTGTAAAGCCAAAAGTACCATAGAAAAGCCAGGTTACATATTATTATCATCACTTATACTACTATTAAGCCATCTTCAAGTTTCGGTCGTAAGCACACTTTATATAGTTTTTTAAGATTTTACTCAATATTTTCAACAGTAACTCCTTTAAGGGCACTACCTGATAACTTTCTTTATGATTCAGCTTCTTGACTAATATCAGAATCCCTATATTCTAATGGGCAGTGACATCTTACGATCAAAAATTATTAAATACTCATACCTACTAAACTTATCAGGTCTTGATGAGCTTCATAAAATTCAATTATAGGAATATCTGGAACTGGTGATCTATTTTTAAAGTTTCTTTAATTATTTTCTTGTTTTTCCCCCAGTCTATGCAGGGATATTTAATTCTTTTCATGTAATTCCATTCACTTATTTTAAAAAACTCAAAAGTCTTTAGAAATTTTATTCTTAATTTCTTCATCTCTGCCTTCAGGAGAGGGTCTAATAATTTATACTCTTTTAAAATATTTTTGTTTAACTTCTTATTTTATTTAATTTTATACTGTATTTTTTCTCTTTTCATTTTGGTTAATTTAGCTGGTGCTCTAACATTATTATTTTTTTAAATTTTGGTTCAAATCATATTTTTATTAGCTCAGATTTCTTCACATTTCACTGCATTTGGAAGTTTGCTCCCACCTTAATGTGCTTCCCATCCAATCCTAGTTGATTAACTTCTACTGATCATTCAAGGTCTTTTCCAAATGACCCCTCCTCAAAAAATAAGCTTAACACTCTCATTCAAAAGTAAATTTTACATAACGCCATATATGACAAATCCACAGCTAAGATTATACTCAACAGTGAAAAGCTGAAAGCATTGTCTCTAAGATCAGGAACAAGACTAGGATGCCCACTCTCACCATTTTTATTCAACATAGTTTTGGAATACCTAGCCACAGAAACCAGAGAAGAAAAAGAAAAAAAAAGGAATCCAAGTTGTAAAAGAAGTAAAACTTTCACTATTTGCAGATGACATGATACTATACATACAAAACAGTAAAGACGCTACCAAAAAACTACTAGAGTTTATCAACAAATTTGGTAAAGTGTCAAGATACAAAATTAACACACAGAAATCTGTTGCATTCCTATAAACTAACAATGAAAGATCAGAAAGAGAAATTAAGGAAATAATCCCATTTACCATTGAATTAAAAAGAATAAAATATCTAAGAATAAACCTACCTAAGGTGGCAAAAGACCTGTACTCCAAAAAGTATAAGATGTTGATGAAAGAAATTGAAGATGACACAGATGGAAACATACACTGTATTCCTGGATTGGAAGAAACAACATTGTCAAAATAGAAAGACTATCCAAGGCAATCTACAAATTCAGTGCAATTCCTATTAAATTACCAATGGCATTTTTCAACACAATTAGAACAAAATTTTTTTTAAGTTATATGGAAATACAAAAGACCCCAAATATGCAAAACAATCTTGAGAAAGAAGAATGGAGCTAAAGAAATCTGGCTCCTTGACTTCAGACCATCCCGCAAAGCTATGGTAATCAAAACACCATGGGACTGGCACAAAAAGACACATATATCAGTGGAACAAGATAGAGAGTCCAGAAGAAAACCCACGCACTTATGGTCATAAAATCTACAACAAAGGAGGCAAGAATATACAATGGAGAAAAGACAGTCTCTTCAGTAAGTGGTGCTAGGAAATCTGGACAGCTGTATGTAAAAGAATGAAATTAGAACATTCTCTAACACTATATACAAAAATAAGATGAAAATGGATTAAAGACCTAAACGTAAGACCCAATACTATAAAACTCCTAGAGGAAAACATAAGCAGATCTCTCTTTGACATAAATCACAGCAATAATTCTTGGATCTGTCTCCTAAAACAAAGGAAACAAAAGCAAAAATAAACAAATGAACCTAATTAAACTTCAAAGCCTTTGCACAGCAAAGGAAACCATAGACAAAAGGAAAAGACAACCTACAGAATGGGAGAAAATTTTTGCAAATGATGAAACCGACAAGTGCTTAATTTCCAAAATATCCAAACAGCACATATAGCTTAATATAAAAAAAAATTAAAAAATGAGCAGAAGACCTAAATAGATATTTCTCCAAAGAAGACATACAAATGCCCAACAGGCACATGAAAAGAGGCTCAACATCACTAATTATCAGAGAAATGGAAATCAAAACTACAATGAGATATCATCTCAAACCGGTCAGAATGGCCATCATAAAAAAATCTACAAACAATAAATGCTGGAGACGGTGTGGAGAAAAGGGAACACTCTTGCACGGTTGGTGGGAATGTAAATTGATACAACCACTATGGAGAACAGTATGGAGGTTCCTTAAAAAACTAAAAATAGAACTACCATATGACACAGCAATACCACTACTGGGCATACACCCTGAGAAAACCATAATTCAAAAAGAGTCATGTACCACAATGTTCATTGCAGCTCTATTTACAACAGCCAGGACATGGAAGCAACCTAAGTGTCCATTGACAGATGAATGTATAAAGAAGATGTGGCACATGTATACAATCGAATATTATTCAGCCATAGAAAGAAAAGAAATTAAGTTATTTGTAGTGAGGTGGATGGACCTAGAATCTGTCATACAGAGTGAAGTTAGTCAGAAAAAGAAAAACAAATACCATATGCTAATACATATATATGGAATCTAAAAAAAAAAAAAAACAATCATGAAGAACCTAAGGGCAAGACTAAGGGCAAGGGAATAGACACAGACCTACTAGAGAATGAACGTGAAGACACAGGGAGGGGGAAGGGTAAGCTGGAACAAAGTGCGTGAGTGGCATGGACAAATATACACTACCAAATGTAAAATAGATAGCTAGTAGGAAGCAGCCGCATAGCACAGGGAGATCAGCTCGGTGCTTTCTGAGCACATAGAGCGGTGGGATAGGGAGGGTGGGAGGGAAACGCAAGAGGGAGGAGATATGGGGATATATGTATACATATAGCTGATTCACTTTGTTATACAGCAGAAACTAACACAACATTGTAAAGCAATTATACTCCAACAAAGATTTTTAAAAAAAGCAGTTCTAAGAGGAAAGTTTATAGCAATAAAAGATTACCACAGGAAACAATAAAACAAAAATCCCAAAAAAGCAACCTAAGCTTACACTTAAATGAAGTAGAAAAAGAACAAACAAAAGCCAGTATTGATAGAAGAAATGAGAGATGAGAGAAGAAATAAGTGAAATGAAGACTAAAAAAAAAACTAAATAAAAATAAGAAAGAACAATGAAACTAAGACCTTTATTTATGAAAAGATAAAGAAGATTGATAAACCATTAGTCAAACGATCAATAAGAAAAGAGAGACCAAGTATAATCAGAAATGAAACAGGAGAAGTCAAAACTGACATTATAGAAATAGAAAGGATCATAAGAGATTACTACAAATAATTATGCAAAAATTAAATAGAAAACCTAGAAGATATGGAGAAATTCCTAGAAGTGTACAATCTCACCAGATAGGACCAGGAAGAAATGGAAAATATCCACAGACCAAGTATCAGTAATGAAATTGAAACAGTAATTAAGAAAACTTCCAACAAACAAAACCCTAGGAGCAGACAGCTTCACAGGTAAATACTACCAAACATTTAGAGAAGAGTTAATGCCTGTCCTTCTCAAAACGTTCCAAATACTTGCAGAGGAATGAACACTTCCAAACTCATTCTATGTAGCCAGCATTCCCTTGATAACAAAACAAAACAAAAATATAAAAAAAAACAGAAAGAAAATTACTGACCAGTATTACTGAGGAACATAGGTGCAAAATCCTCAACAAAATACTAGCAATCCAAATTCAACAACACATTAAAAGGTACATCACCATGATCAAGTGGGATTTATCCCAGAGATGCAAGTATGGTTCAAACCACAAATCAGTCAATCTGATACACCACAGTAATAAAGTAAAGAAAAAAAAATTATGAGCATCTCAAAAGATGCAGAAAACTGTTGAGAAAATTTAATATCCATTTATGATTTATGATAAGAGCTCTCAATATAATATGTACAGAGGGAACATATTTCAACACAATAAAGGCCATATATGACAAATCAACAGCTAACATCATACCCTATGTTGAAAAGCTGAAAGAATTTCCTATAAGTTCAGGATGCCCATTCTCACCACTTTTATTTAACATAGTATTGGGAGAGACAGGGAAGGTGGCAGAAGAGTAAGACGTGGAGATCACCTTCCTCCCCACAGATACACCAGAAATACATCTACACATGGAGAAACTCCTACAGAACACCCACTGAATGCTGGCAGAAGACCTCAGACCTCCCAAAAGACAAGAAACTCCCCAGGTACCTGGGTAGGTCAAAAGAAAAAAGAAAAGACAAAAGAATAGGGACAGGACCTACACCAGTGGGAGGGAGCTGTGAAGGAGGAAAGGTTTCCACACACTAGGAAGCCCCTTCACAGGTGGAGACTGTGGGTGTCACAGAGGGGAAGCTTCGGAGCTGTGGAGGAGATCACATCAACAGGGGTGCGCAGGGCAAAGTGGAGAGATTCCCGCACAGAGGATCAGTGCCAACCAGCACTCACCAGCCCGAGAGGCTTGCCTGCTCACCCGCCGGGGCGGGCGGGGGCTGGGAGCTGAGGCTTGGGCTTTGTTCAGATGCTGGGAGAGGACCGGCGACTTGAACACAGCCTGAAGGGGTTGTGCACCACGGCTAGCCGGGAGGGAGTCTGGGGAAAACTCTGGACCTGCCGAAGAGGCAAGAGACATATCTTCCCTCTTGGTTTCCTGGTGCACGAGGAGAGGGGATTAAGAGCGCTGCCTAAAGGAGCTCCACAGACGGGTGCGAGCTGCAGCTAACAGCGCAGACCCGAGAGACGGGCATGAGACGCTAAGGCTGCTGTTGCCGCCACCAAGAAGCCTCTTTGGGAGCACAGGTCACTAACCACACCACCCTTCCGGGGAGCCTGTACAGCCCGCCACTGCCAGCATCATGGGATCCAGGGACAACTTCCCCGGGAGAACGAACGGCGCGCCTGAGGCTGGTGCAACGTCCCGCTGGCCTCTGCCACTGCAGGGTTGCCCCGCACTCCATGTCCCTCCCTCCCCCTGGCCTGACTGAGCCAGAGACCCTGAATCAGGTGCTCCTTTAACCCCGTCCTGTCTGAGCTAAGAAAAGATGCCCTCCGGCGACCTACATGCACAGGCGGGGCCAAATCCAAAGCTGAGCCCCAGGAGCTGTGCGAACAAAGAAGAGAAAGGGAAATTTCTCCCAGCAGCGTCAGGAGCAGCGGACTAAATCTTCACAAACAACTTGATGTACCCTGCATCAGTGGAATACCTGAATAGACAACAAATCATCCCAAATTGAGGAGGTGGACTTTGAGAGCAAAATTCATTATTTTTTCCTCTTTTCTTCTTTTTGTGAGTGTGTATGTTTCTGTGTGAGATTTTGTCTGTATAGCTTTGCTTTCACCATTTGTCCTAGGGTTCTGTTTGTCTGTTTTCTTTAATTTTTAAAAAATAATTATTTTTTATTTTAATAACTTTATTTTATCTTTATTTCATTTTATTTCATCCTCTTTCTTTCTTTTTTCTGTCTACTTTTTCTCCCTTTTATTCTGAGCCAAGTGGATGAAAGGCTCTTGGTGCTGCAACCAGGAGTCAGTGTTGTGCCTCTGACGTGGGAGAGACAGCTTCAGGACACTGTTCCACAAAAGACCTCCAGCTCCACAGAATATCAAACGGCGAAAATCTCCCAGAGATCCCCATCTCAACATCAAAACCCAGCTTCACTCAAAGACCAGCAAGACAGAGTGCTGGACACCCTATGCCAGACAACTAACAAGACAGGAACACAACACCACCCATTAGCAGAGAGGCTGCCTAAAATCATAATAAGGCCACAGACACCTCAAAACACACCACCAGACGTGGAACTGCCCACCAGAAAGACAAGATACAGGCTCATCCACCAGAAGACAGGAACTAGTCCCTTCCACCAGGAAGCCTACACAACCCACTGAACCAACATTAGCCACTGGGGACAGACATCAAAAACAGCGGGAACTATGAACCTGCAGCCTGCAAAAAGGAGACACCAAACACAGTAAGGTAAGCAAAATGAGAAGACAGAAAAACACACAGCAGCTGAAGGAGCAAGGTAAAAGCCTACAAGACCTAACAAAGGGAGAGGAAATAGGCAGTCGACCTGAGAAAGAATTCAGAATAATGATAGTAAAGATGATCCAAAATCTTGGAAATAGAATGGAGAAAATGCAAGAGACATTTAAGAAGGACCTAGAAGAAATAAAGAGGAAACAAGCAACCATGAACAACACAATAAATGAAATTAAAAATACTCTAGAAGGGATCAAGAGCAGAATAACTGAGGCAGAAGAACGGATAAGTGCCCTGGGAGATAAAATAGTGGAAAAAACTACTGCAGAACAGAATAAAGAAAAAAGAATGAAAAGAACTGAGGACAGGCTCAGAGACCTCTGGGACAACATTAAACACACCAACATAAGAATTACAGGGGTCCCAGTAGAATAAGAGAAAAAAAAGGGACTGAGAAAATATTTGAGGGGATTAGAGTTGAAAACTTCCCTAATATGGGAAAGGAAATAGTTAATCAATTACATTAAACACAGAGAGGCCCATACAGGATAAATCCAAGGAGAAACACGCCAAGACACATATTAATCAAACTGTCAAAAATTAAATACAAAGAAAACATATTAAAAGCAGCAAGGGAAAAACAACAAATAACACACAAGGGAATCTCCATAAGGATAACAGCTGATCTTTCAGCAGAAAATCTGCAAGCCAGAAAGGAGTAGCAGACATATTTAAAGAGAAGAAGGAGAAAAAGCTACAACCAAGATTACTCTACCAAGCAAGGATCTCATTGAGATTTGAAGGAGAAATTAAAACATTTACAGACAAGCAAAAGCTAAGAGAGGTTAGCACCACTAAACCAGCTTTACAACAAATGCTAAAGGAACTTCTCTAGGCAAGAAAAACAAGAAAAGGAAAAGACCTACAATAACAAAACCAAAACAAATAAGAAAATGGGAACAGGAACATACATATTGATAATTGCCTTAAATGTAAATGGACTAAATGCTCCCACTATAAGACACAGACTGGCTGAATGGATACAGAAACATGACCCATATATATGCTATCTACAAGAGACCCACTTCGAACCTAGGGACACATACAGAGTGAAAGTGAGGGGATAGAAAAAGATATTCCATGCAAATGGAAACCAAAAGTAAGCTCTAGTAGCAATTCTCGTATCAGACAAAATTGACTTTAAAATAAAGACTATTAGAGGAGACAAAGAAGGACACTACATAATGATCAAGGGATCGATCCAAGAAGAAGATATAACAATTGTAAATACTTATGCACCCAACATAGGAGCACCTCAATACATATGGCAAAAAATAACAGCCATAAAAGGGGAGATCGACAGTAACACATTCATAGTAGGGGACTTTAACACCCCACTTTCACCCACGGACAGATCATCCAAAATGAAAATAAATAAGGAAACACAAACTTTAAATGATACATTAAACAAGATGGATTTAATTGATATTTATAGGACATTCCATCCAAAAACAATAGAATACACATTTTTCTCAAGTGCTCATGGAACATTCTCCAAGACAGATCATATCTTCAGTCACAAATCAAGCCTTGGTAAATTTAAGAAAATTGAAATTGTATCAAGTATCTTTTCCGACCACAACACTATGAGACTAGATATCAATTACAGGAAAAGATCTGTAAAAAATATAAACACATGGAGGCTAAGCAATACACTACTTCATAACGAAGTGATCACTGAAGAAATCAAAGACAAAATCAAAAAATACCTAGAATCAAATGACAATGGAGACACAACAACCCAAAACCTATGGGATGCAGCAAAAGCAGTTCTAGGAGGGAAGTTTATAGCAATACAATTCTACCTTAAGAAACAGGAAACATCTCGAATAAACAACCTAACCATGCACCTAAAGCAATTAGAGAAAGAAGAGTAAAAAAACCCCAAAGTTAGCAGAAGGAAAGAAATCATAAAGATCAGATCAGAAATAAATGAAAAAGAAATGAAGGAAACGCTAGCAAAGATCAATAAAACTAAAAGCTGGTTCTTTGAGAAGATAAACAAAATAGATAAACCATTAGCCAGACTCATCAAGAAAAAAAGGGAGAAGACTCAAATCAATAGAATTAGAAATGAAAAAGGAGAAGTAACAACTGACACTGCAGAAATATAAAAGATCATGAGAGATTACTACAAGCAACTCTATGCCAATAAAATGGACAACCTGGAAGAAATGGACAAATTCTTAGAAATGCACAACCTGCCAAGGCTGAATCAGGAAGAAATAGAAAATATGAACAGACCAATCACAAGCACTGAAATTGAAACTGTGATTAAAAATCTTCCAACAAACAAAAGCCCAGGACCAGATGGCTTCACAGGCGAATTCTATCAAACATTTAGAGAAGAGCTAACACCTATCCTTCTAGAACTCTTCCAAATAGAGCAGAGGGAGGAACACTCCCAAACTCATTCTACAAGGCCACCATCACCTAGATACCAAAAACAGACAAGGATGTCACAAAGACAGAAAACTACAGGCCAATATCACTGATGAACATAGATGCAAAAATCCTCAACAAAATACTAGCAAACAGAATCCAACAGCACATTAAAAGGATCATACACCATGATCAAGTGGGGTCTATTCCAGGAATGCAAGGATTCTTCAATATACACAAATCAATCAACGTGATACACCATATTAACAAATTGAAGGAGAAAAACCATATGATCCTCTCAATAGATTCAGAGAAAGCTCTTGACAAAATTCAACACTCATTTATGATTAAATCCCTGCAAAAGGTAGGCATAGAGGGAACTTTCCTCAACATAATAAAGGCCATATATGACAAACCCACAGCCGACATCATCCTCAATGGTGAAAAACTGAAAGCATTTCCACTAAGATCAGGAACAAGACAAGGTTGCCCACTCTCACCACTCTTATTCAACATAGTTATGGAAGTTTTAGGCACAGCAATCAGAGAAGAAAAGGAAATAAAAGGAATCCAAATCAGAAATGAAGAAGTAAAGCTGTCACTGCTTGCAGATGACATGATACTATACATAGAGAATCCTAAAGATGCTACCAGAAAACTACTAGAGCTAATCAATGAATTTGGTAAAGTAGCAGGATACAAAATTAATGCACAGAAATCTCTGGCATTCCTATACACTAATGATGAAAAATCTGAAGGTGAAATCAAGAAAACACTCCCATTTACCATTGCAACAAAAAGACTAAAATA